>NC_066879.1:13445648-14045648 GCF_022985175.1 Labeo rohita | reverse complement strand
TTTTGCATATATATTTTATTCCTTCATTTATTTTAATCATTTATATTGCTTTCTTTTTTTTGACAAAATTGTTCAGCCCTACAAAGAAGCACAGACAACCTTAAGCTTTTTTAAAATAAATAAATAACTAAATAAATAAATAAATATTATTATTATTATTATTATTATTATTATCATCATTATTATTATTATTATTATTATTATTATTATTATTATTATTCACATTTTTATTGCTAAAATAACACTGATTGGAATTTCTCTAAAAAAAAATGCAATTATGATTGTACCTATTATAGTTCTGGTTAATACTGTACCATTTAATATTTTAAATTTTATTAAAATTTAAAAGTTTAAAGTTTTATTTGTTGTGTGTTTTTGTAATTTTATTAGTTTTTGTTCATAAATAATGTAATATATTATTATATGTTATAAAACATGTTATATTATATATTATGTATTTTAGTGCAAGTAGCAATAACAACCCTGATTGTAATTAGGGTTATTACAATCTATTTTGCAAACCCCTACACAATAGCAAACAAGAAGTGGCATTACATTAAATTAAATTTAGAAAATGATCTAAAATACTGAATGCATATATATCAGCTAAATGTCTATTTTCCATCAGCTTTTAGTAGCACACGTGCGTATAGATGAGCTCAGAGTAACGAATATGAGCTAAACACCACAAGACTAAATTTGTAATCTCACAAGGTCTTTCCTGGCATCAATCTGTAGCGTGTTTTTATGTGAGTGGTAACATGTGATATCAACACGTGTGCAGACGGACGATCACGAGGTTAACCGTGTGTCAGACATTAACCGGTGTGTCCGAAATGAGCATCTCCGTCTGCGTTCACAGTGTGGGCTGAGAGACGTAAATAAAGTTTCCTCCGCAGAACAGCGATGAGTCACGCACCGGCAGCTCGACGAACGCCTGTGTGTGCGTGTCTCTGAGAGACTTCTAGAAATAATGTGAGCACACAAAAGCTCAGCGACAGAAAAACAAAGAGATCACCGTTCAAATGCAGCATTTCCTCCCCATTTGTGTGTTTTTGCAGTGAAATACGCAGGCGGAGGATCTATATTTAATCTGACACACACATGCGGCGCGTAGGCAGGTGGTTCTGCTGCTTGCGCAGCTTGCGTTTTCCATTGTTGAAGCTGCATGCAGACGTGCGGCCAGCAGGAGGCGCTGTGGACACACACACTTTCGGTTGTGCCATTCACAGCATTTCTCCCCGTCTCCTTTCTTTCATCCTTGTTGTTGGACTGTCTCCCTCGCTCTGATTGGCTGACGTTCTGTGGTTTCGTGAATGGGCTGATGTGGAAGTGGGCGTGGCCTGACTCACCAAAGGGGACGATGATTGGGCAGGTGATGCTGTACGTCATAACAACGGTGAAAACGCACATCATCCAGGCGTAGGCAGCTCCGAACTGAAACTCATAGGCTTGATGCTGCGCACACGCACACACACACACACACACACACACACACACACACACTTGTTACACAACTAAATGCGCATGGACTAGAATCACATCCAGGTGAACAGCAGGTAAAAATAACTCATTTGTGGGTGGATAAATCACAAAACTTGTCAAAAACACAAAAAATCATTCCTTAATGAAAGGGGAAAAGACTACTTTTTTGCTTTAATAACAATTTTCAGATTTTTCCCCCATTGTGACATTATTTTCATGACAACTGAGGTCATTTAACATCACTACTATAATGCCAAATAAAATAAAATGCAATAAAATTTAAATAATAAACAAAAAAAATTAAATTGCAACGCATTTATACATCATGGCAGCATTTGTTGGTATGCTTTTAAGTGATGCTGGTTTAAATAAATAAATACATTTATTAATTAATAATTAGATAAAATACAATTAAATAAATTAATAAATTAATAAATATTTGAATGAATACAACACAATTAATTAAATAATTAAGTTAACAGAAATAATAAATGAATGAGCAATAAGTAAATAAATAAAAATACAATTGAATGAATGACTGAATGAATGGATAAAATAGATTTGAATACAAATAAAATAAAATAAATTAAAAAAATGTGTTTTGGCTAAAATTCATTTAAAATTTATGAAAATAATTTCACAGTGCAAAAAACAATTTAATGGCCCCAAAAACATTTAATTTTCTTCTATTTAACATTTTATTTATTAACAAATTAATTAATATTTGAATTAATACAACACAATTAATTAAATAATTAATTAAATAAATAGAAATAATAAATTAATGAGCAATACGTAAATAAATAAAAATACAATTAAATAAATGACTGAATGAATGAATAGATAAAATACATCTGAATGAAAAAAAAATTATATGTAATATAAAATGTATTTTGGAAAATAATGTCACAACGCAAAAATATATTTTAATTTTTTTTTGGCCCTCACAACATTTTATTTTCTATATTTTCTTTTCTTTTATTTAACATTTTATTTTTTTTAAATAAATTTATAAATATTTAAATGAATACGACACTATTAACTAAATAATTAATTAAATTAACAGAAATAATGAATGAGAAGCAAGTAAATAAAAAAAATACAATAAAAAAAAATGAATGACTCAGTGATTGAATAGATAAAATACATTTGAATGAATGAATGAATGAATGAATGAATAAATAAATAAATAAATAAAAATAATTAAATTAAATTAAATTAAAAATAAAATAAAATAAAATAAAATAAAATAAAATAAAATAAAATAAAATAAAATAAAATAAAAATATAAAATGTATTTGGGCTAATATTCACGAAAATAATGTCACAATGCAAAAACAATATAACGGCCCTAAAAACATTTCATTTTCTTTATGCAAAATATAATTTCTGATTCTCTCTATATATTAAGGGATGATGCATGACCCACATGTTTCTGTCAAGTTTAGTTTCTGGGCATTAATGATGAGAGGATTGTGAAGATAAGCAACCAGATCATGCATGTGCGTCTTTTCGTACCCGTTTGACGTTGCGTCTCTCCGCGGCCGAGCGAGCCAAACACAGCCGGATCATGTACATGAGCAAACCTGGAATCCGCAGCAGATCCATGGCATTACCAATGAACGCTGACGCAATGACGTAATTCACAAAAAATGCTCCGTTATCAGGGAGGAAGACACACCTGAAATGACAGATATTAATCAGCACTTCAGTCTATGCACTAAATCGAAACAATAAAAACTAACAACGGGGTTTATGAACTATGAAAAACATTCAGAATTTCAGCTCATTAATATATGAAAATTTAAATAAATACAATGTTACAAGAAAGCAAGAAGCACATGTAAAGCAGTGTGCATAATTTTAGTTTATTAATATATTAATATTTAAATAAAATGCTACAAGTGGCAAGAAAGTTTTAGCAATAAAATAAAATAAAATAAAATAAAATAAAATAAAATAAAATAAAATAAAATAAAATAAAATAAAATAAAATATCAGAAATTCAGAAAATAATATATGAATATTCAAATAAAATTCTACAAGTGGCCAGAAAATGTAATAAATAAAATAATTAATGTTAATTGTTATATGAATATCTAAAAAAATAAAATGCTACAACGGGCATTCAGAAGTTCAATTCATAAATAGAAATAAATTAATAAAATGTTTCAAATGGCAAGAAAGTTTAAGCATTTTAAAATAATAAAAAATAAATTAAACTAACATTCAGAGTTCATTAATATATAAATATTTAAATAAATAAAATGCTGCAACTAGGACGAAATGTTAGGCATTTCAGTTAAAAAAAAAAAAAAAAAAAAAAAAAAAAAAATAAATAAAAAAAATAAAAAAATAAAATAAAATAAAATAAAATAAAATACATCCAGAATTTCAGTTCATTAATATATGAATATTTACATACAATGCTACAACTGTCAAGGATGTTTAAGTATTCTAACACAAAATAAAATATAAATAATTTAGAACATTCATAAATATAAATATTCAAATTGCTGGCAAGAAAGTTTAAGCATTTTAAAATAATATAAAATTAAATTAAATACAAACATCCAGAGCTGATAAATAAAATAAAATAAAATAAAATAAAATAAAATAAAATAACTTACTCAAATCTGACGGTGGCTTCAGCCAGGAATTTCTTGTCGAAGAGCCAGCGGAAGAAAACGTCCAAACTAACAGAGAAGAACATTTATTATTATAAAACTGTCGGCTGAGGATTAACACTTGTGGTTTGTGATTTCAACAAGCTTTTATCTTGAAGAGCACTAGCAATCATCACTAGCAAAACAGCATCGTTTACCACATTAAAAAGCTAATTACAGTGAAATCATTCACCACATTAAAAGCTTCTGCACCAAACACATCAGCACAAATACTGCTGATGGAGTCTCACAGAGATGTTTGGATCACACCTCAAGTCCCATGACGGATAGAAATAAGGATTTAAATATGCAATTACACACTCAAATAAACCACCCACGTCCAAAGAGTCTCTCGCCTGCATCACAGATACAGACTAAAAATCTCAGTACCTGCTGAGACCCAGAGACGGCAGCAGGAGAACCATGAAGATCAGGAAGGTGTAGCACTTGTGCATGGTGGTCCTGTTCTCGCCCGACCTGACAAACACACGAGAGCATGAGATAAAACACCCGAGATCCTTCAGAACAGAGATTTGATTTCTAACGGAGATGAATGTGTGATTGTACCTGGTCCAGTGAGCTTCAAAGAAGGCGGAGTAGTAGACGATGGTGGGCAGCAGGGCGGAGAAAGCCCACAGGAGCAGCGTGGGGAAAAACTGGGTGATGATTGGGTTCTAGACACACAGACAAACACACACTCACATCACTACACGTTTACACTCATAATGCATGCCTTTCCATCCATGCTAGAAGTGGTTTTACTTTCAGAACATGTGCTCATCCATCCCTAATTTGCCTCGGTACATGAGACAAAATTGAGAAAATATATTAAAATAATCATGGAAACCTTGTTTGGGTGAATTTCAGGAGGAACATGAAGTCTAAGTCATAGTTCACCCCAAATTCAGAAGCAAACAAAGCAAATATTTTTGAAAAAATAAATAAAAATCCCATTTCAGGACCTAGTTACATTTCTTGCACACACAAAAGACAAGAATTAACATAAAAATATAAAAAATAATAAAAATACACAGCATGATGTGTACATACTCAATTATAGTAATTTAACTAAAATAAAATATATTAAATAAAAATGAATTTAAATGTATTGCCATTATTTTTATTATTCAAACTATAACATTTTGTAAATGAAAAAATATTTTAATTATTGTTATTACTGATACATAACTAATTTTAATTTTACATTCAAATTATTATTGTTTTAACAATATCATAACACAGATTATTACAAAATAAAATTAGATGGCATTATTATACATACATTATTATTAGTAGTAGTAGTATTATTATACTGTAATTATACATAATTATGTATCCTTTAATAAATCATGAATTTATTATTATTATTATTATTATTATATAATTAGTTATATTAAAATATTAAATGTAATCTACTTATTATTATTGTTTATTAAATTAGTACATTCTTCTCATTACTATAACAGTGATTAATGTATTTATTTATTTTTTTTACAAATTGTAAATTAAAAAAATATATTTCTTTAATTAAATTAAATATTAAACTATTATTAAAGTAAATGTTAAATTTAATTATTTGTAAAATTAAATGTAATCTTTTTGCTGTTATTGTTAAATATTAAAAATATTTTTATTGTTATTAAAATATTTTTATTGTTATTAAGTTAAGTTATTACTATGACAACTATTATAAATAATTTATTATTATTAATTATATTATTAAAGTGTTAAATGTAATCTATTTGTTAAATGTAATCTTTTTGTTATTATTATTATTATTATTATTATTATTATTATCATTATCATCATCATCATCAATTATATTATTAATTATTAAATTAAAATATTAAATGTAATCTAGTTGTTGTTATTATTATTAACATGTTTATTATTAAATTACATTCTACTAATTACTAACATACTGTAATTATATATAATTTATTATTATTATTGTATTTTTTAATTTTATTAAATAAACTATTATTTAATTAAAGTAAATGTTAAACGTAATCTATTTGTTAAATGTAAACTTTTTATTACTATTGTTATTATTATTATTATTATCGTCATTATATTATAAATAATTGATTACTATTGTTATTGATTATTATTATAATTAGTGTAACAATGCAAATAAACGACTAATGCTTGTTAATAAAAATGTGATTTTTTTTGGAGTGAAATCTGACAAGGTCACGTTCTTGCCCTTCACAAAATAAGAGATGAAGTCAGTGTGAGCTGTCGAGCAGGATCCTCTCGATTCACCTTCACACATCATTCACAAGTGAACTCAACAACCCTGACGTGTGATGAAGCTGAAGCTGAATGCAGATCTACAGGAGAAACACTGACAATCCCAGCGGAGGCTCTTCATTCGTCATCATCAGACAGTGAAAATAATTACTCACACCGCAGCCTAACCAGATAAGTCGCATCTCCTCCATGCTAAACCGGGGTTTTGTCCTGCTGTGACTAAGCGTCATGGCACATTTTCTAGATTTTTATTCTACGTAAGTGCAAAAATCATTTTTCTTCCATCAATATTTGTCATTTGCCAGGAAAAAGTTAAACAACCTTGAAACTAAATCAATTTATTCAACAAACAATACGATATTATGCATAAATGTAAATGTAATTATAAAGCGCTATTATGCACAAAATATAAATATTGAAAGAAATTATGCATAAATGTATATAGAAATATTAAGAGCTTTTTTTTTTTTTTTTTTTTTCCCTTTCCTTCACACAATATATTCTAAATTAATGCATGTCTTCTTAACTTTGTTTTAAGGCCAAATATTTAACAGTTTATTGAGGTTTAGGATGTCAGCCTTACGTTCAGATACTCCACAGGCTTGGTGACGTTGAACTTGTCCATAGTGGAGATGATGATGGCCGGGGTGGTGAGGAAGAAGAGGAGGATGAAGAGGATGCAGTTAATGATGAAGCAGCGAAGCCACCAGGAAACTCCTCCCAAAGACAGATTCTCCCTGTGATCAAAACAACACGTCAGCAAACACACACACACACACACACTCAGCAGAAAATGCAAAATCTCTTCTCTTGATAAGCTATTGACTGCTCATGGGTCATTTCTGAACATAATAAAGTCAGCAAAGTAACGGCTGACAAAAAAAGAGAAACAGTGGCTGCTGGGAATCCAATAACAGCATATTGCTTACTATGCTTACTATTACTGCACTGCCTACTATGTTTTTACATTGTATGTGAAACAGTATTAGGGCCTATAAAATCACATTTATTTTTTTCCCAAATTCCAGGTTATTGTTTTTAAAATACCATTTTTTTTTATTCTGTTTTTTACTATGTAATTTTTCCGGGATTACATTTTTTATGATTAAATTTTTCTGCATTCTGTTTTTAACAATTAAATTTTTTTAATTCTGTTTTTTTATTTTTATTTTTTTAATATTTCTAGATTCTGTTTTAATGGCTAAATTAAAATGTATTAAGCTTTGAATTCTTAGGGCCCCGTGAAATGTTTTTACATTAATATTGTATGTGAAACAGTATTAAGCACCTATGAAATCAGATTAATTTTTTTCCAAATTCCAGGTCATTGTTCCAAAATTATTATTTTTTTTATTTCCTTTTTCACCATGTAATTTTTTTTTTTTTTTGAGTTTTACAATTACATTTTTCTGGATTCTGTTTTTAACTGTTAGATTTTTTTTAAATTGTGTTTTTCTTTTTTTTACTATTTAATATTTCCAGATTCTGTTTTAATTCCTAAATTAAATTTTATTATGTTTGAATTTTTAGGGCTCCATGAAATCGGTTTTAGAATTTTTTCTTAAATTCAGTTTTATTTTCCCCGAATTTCCCAATTTTCTGTTTTAATTATTCTGGCTTCTGATTTAATGGTTTTATTAAATTTTAATAAAAACAGCAGCTCTGATTAATTTAACTTAAACTTTAATTTAAACTTTTTAATTTAATTTAATTTAAACTTCAACTAACTGAATATATTTTACAATAATATTTATAAATTGTTTGATCTTTCCAGAAATGTTCTGATTTATAATTTTTCTGGATTTATAATTTAATAAAAACATATAAAAACAGTAGTAAATCAAATGAATGCATACAGCATTAACAATTTATTAAAAATTCGTTATTAAATTTTGCGTTATAGTGTAAATTCTATTTTATTACTGGGTTGAAAATTTAAATTTAATAAAAAATTACATTTTTAGGATTCTTATGAAATACATTTTATTTTTTCCTCAAATTCTGTTTTATTTTCACAAATTCAGTTTATGTTTACATTTTTCTAAATTCCACTATAACGGTTTTAATTCAATTTTAATAATATATATATATATATATATATATATATATATATATATATATATATGATTTTTAGTATTTTCACTTTCACTGAGTAAAAATTATTTTGTTTACTTTTGTTTTATGTTGTCAAAAATTCTGTATTTCTTAATTTTTCTGGATTTACGATTTAACATGCATGCATTTCAAAACATGGTAGTAAAAGCAAAGGGACAAAATAGTAATCTTTAAAAAAAATATTAATCTTAATATTTAATATTAATCTTTTTTTTTTAATAAAAAAAAATGTAATCTTTATGAAATTCTGCATTACGGTGTAAATTATTTTTTACGACTATAGAGAAAGTCAAGTCATTTTGCGATACAGTTTTGTGTAAAAACATCTTAATTATTTGCAGACTTTTAAGTGCATTGCATTGTGGGATACAGTACTTCACACAGTGTGTTCTGGTTGCATACTGCACATTTCATCCAATCTAATGGGTAATTTTCCATGCATGCAGAAAATACACCAAGACCAACAGAGAGAGAATGAGTGAGCGAACGAGTGTATTCCTCACCAGCGCACGTTTTGGGGGTCCGGCGCGTAGCTGACGCTCCAGTTATAGATATGAAGACTGTCACTAAACTGAGAAGAGCGCGGCTCCTGACGGCAATTACAGCCCTGACACTGACACGCATTAAAGTCCTTCAGGATGCTGCAGACACACACATCACCGCGTCAGAAACGGATACAAAACCATAACAGGACTGCATTTGAGACGTCACACACAAACTAAAGCTCAAGTGTCGCTCGTCTCATACTCACATTGCCGTCATGGCCTCGTTCTGGAAGGTAACGAATGCCATGCCCAGCGGTTTGGTGTTGACTTTCTCCTTCTCCTTCCTATATTCCTCTTTCAGTTTTGACTCCAGTTTGGTGTAATAACTCACGGCCTCCTCCTGCAAAACCAAACCAGACTTACAGCACGACTGCATCACCCAACATCACCTGATGACATCAAACATCAGCAAACACGAGCCTCCTGGAACCTGACCATTTATTACTTCCTCCCAGGAGAGCTTTCATTTCCTCTGAACGATTCTCAGACACGCCAAAATGCTTTTTCAAAGACACGCTACCTGAGTTTGTTAAACTGAGAACTAGTGTGGCTCAAAAATTAAAAGAAAAAATTCATTATTGATTAAAATTATTTCACACATACATATACACACATATACACACACACACATATATATATATATATATATATATATAATATATATATAAAAATAAATAAATAAAAACAAACACACACACAAACACACACACGTAAATAAACCTTTGGTTTAATTTTTTTTTTAAATTTCATTAATAATAATAATAATAATAATAATAATAATAATATTATTATTATTATTATTATTATTATTATTATTATTATTATTATATATATAAATTATGTGCATGTATAATATATATATATATATATATATATATATATATATAAATAAAATTAGAACCAGCCAAAAGTTATTTATTATATTATACAAGTAGATATTTAAACATTAATTAAACATTTTAAATACATAAATTTAAAGGGATTATTTATATTTTCGACACAATTTCCACACAATTATATTTTCAAAACAATTGTTTAGAAAATATGAATAATCCCTTAGAGTTGATTTATATAAAACTGTTTATATTGTACTTTAGTTAATATTTAAACATTAATTAAATAGTCAACATTTGATGGCTGCTTTTATTAATTAAATAAACAATTTTAAATAAGTCAGTTATTAAGTAATTACTCCTATTTTCACACAGTTGTTTACTTAAAAGCAAGCAATAAATGTTGACTATATTATGCCTCAGTATATATTTAAACATGAATTAAATCATTTTATAGGTTATTTTATAAAGTGATTTATTCATATGATTTTACACAACTGTTTACATGTAAGCAACCAATAAATGTCTGAAATTTAATTCATGTTTAAATATCTACTGAGGTATAATCTAAACAATTTTAATTAAGTCAATTTTTTAAAAATATTCTTACACAATTATTTATATGAAAGTAATTAATAAATGCTGACTATTTAATATTTACTGAGATGTAATAAACAATTTTAAATAACTGAACTTATAAAGTGATTTATTCATTTTGCAATGAATAATTGCTGAGGCAATAATTGTTGCCTCAGCAGATGTTTAAAAATTCAGTAAACAATTTTCAAATATTATATGATAAATAGAGCAATTATAATAAATATAAAACAATTATAAATACTCTATGTATAAAGTTGTTTTTTCACAAGTAGCAATTAAAGGTAATGTATACAGCAGCCACTGTCAGAAAAGGAAGAAAGCTTGTGCACAGACAGCACAAAGGCATTGTGGGTAATGTGTTCGTACCTCTTCGCAGCCTGTAATGGCGCAGCAGCACAGGTGACCGCAGGGTTTGGGGTTGATCATGGCGGGCATGTGTTCCTTAGCCATCAGATCCGTGAAAAACTTCTTACTGCGTTCAGTCTTCTTCCTGCAGGACACACACACACATACACACACACACACACACACACACACACACACACACACACACACACACACACACACACACACACACACACACACACACACACACACACACACACACACACTAAAGCTCAGAGGAAACCTCAGCACGTTTAACAGATCGATAGAAAGTCTCAAAGGTCGGATTAGTGGATAGACTCACTTCTGAACCTAAAAGAGAAACTTACAGGAAGAGCTTCCTATCCTGAGCCAAACCTGACCGATTTATTAAAAACTTGAAGTTTACCTCTCCGCGTTGAGGGACATCAGTTTGGCCACGTTGTAACAAACACGCGCTTCCAGTACGACACAGTTCTCGTACGCCTGTCTGTGAGACACGAACCAAGAAATCAACATCATCTCACACTTACTTCATGATTTGTTATATTATTATGATATCAGACAATCAGCTAACAGTGTTACTTTGGTTAATAGAGAAGTGTTTAAATTTTTAAAAACAAATGTAATTTACATATTCTGCAAGAACTACATTTTCGCAGTTTTGAAAACAGTTTCTGAGCAAATCGTGTAAACAGTGTGTAAAATAGGCTATGATTTAATTTTACTATGTGTACAAATGGTTCAAAAGTTTAGGGTCAGTAAGTTTGTTCTTTGTTTTAAAAGAAATGAATACTTTTATTAATCAAGGATGCATTCAACTCATCAAAAGTGACAGTAAAGTCATTTATAATGTTGCAAAATATTTCTATTTCAAATAAATGCTGTTCTTTTTTAACTTCATATTCAAAGCATCCTGAAATATAAAATGCATCAGTTTTATTTTTATTTTTTTTATTTATATATGATATAGTCAACATTTAATGTTTGCTTTTGTGTAAAAAAAAATATATACATATGAATAATCACTTTAGAAATTGGCTTTTTTAAAAAAAAAAAAAACAATAAAAAAAAAATAAAAGTTTAATAAGTTTAATAAGCCAGCATTTATTGGCTGGTTTCATGTAAACAACTGTGTAAAAAATATGAATAATCACTACATAAAATGACTTAAAAGTTTTTGTATTATACCTCAGTAGACATTTAAACACTAATTAAATAGTCAACATTTATTGGTTACATTTATGTAAACAATTGTGTAATAAATACAAATAATTATTTTATACATTTACTTATTTGACATTGCTTATTTAATTAATGCTTAAATATATAAAAAAATCATTTTTACATGATTGCTAATGAATAAATAAAAGCAACTAGCAAATTCCTTTTTAAAATACAATTACAAAGTTAAATTTAAAAATGTAATTGACAACAATTGATTAATCGACAACAAAATAGAATCAAAATAAACCAAAGTCTAATATTACAAAAGACATTTAATAAGTCTATGTATTAGTAAGATTTTGTTTTAAAATAAAAAATAAATAAAATTTAGTTTTAATTAAGGACACATTATGTTACAAAAGATTTCTATTTCTTTTGAACTTTCTATTCATCTGTGAATCCTGAAAAATAAAATGTATCAGTTTCCACAAAAATATTGTGCAGAACAACAGTTTTCAACATTGATGATAATGTTTCTTGAACAGCAAATCTTTCTGAAGAATCATGTGACACTGAAGACTGGAGTAATGATGCTGAAAATTCAGCTTTGACCACAGGAATAAATTACATTTGAACATATATTCATATAGAAAATAACTATTTTTAAATTTAAAAAATATTTCACAATTTTTACTGTATTTTTGATCACATAATTACAGCCTTGGTGAGCAGAAGAGGCTTTTATCAAAACATTAAAATCTTACCAACCCCTTATTTTTGAACGCCATTGTACAGTATCATCAATTCACCTTTAACTAAACATCTAAAAGTGTCTATACGCTCCTGTTGTTCATCATTACAGTAAACGACCAGCCTGTGATGTTTTCCTGAGATTTTAGCTGGAGGAAAAACAGCAGCTCAGTCTCAGGTAAAATGACATTAGACACTCGAGTCTATTCATAGCTCCTCCCCAGCGCCTCATCACACTCATTTTTGGCAAGCACAGACTCGGCTGATCGGCCGCATGACTCGAATTTAAAACACTCATTTAGACAATTACGGCAGATGCCTGCAGAATCGGAGCTTGTTGGCGTCCCAATGTACACGTACAAAACACATGATTTTAATATTATGACCCATTTAGGATGTAAATGTAAAGGGAAGCATAGATGTTTAATGCATAAAGAATGGAAAAAGAGTCTTACTCAAAGTGCTGTTTGATATGGCTTTCTTCTGCGTATTTCGAAATGCCGTTAATAAATAAAGTGCGTTTCACCTGAGGAGAGAGAGGAAAACAAGATATTTGGGTTATTTACACATGCACAGACGCTGGAGGACGATGCAGTGCGGATCGAGGTTAAACGCTCGGCTTGGAAATGTAGGTCAGCGCTATAGACCGACTTCATGAATATTTCATAAGCATTACAGCATGCGTCGCTGCAGCTGCGAGGAGCTGCACGCGTCACAAGACGTCTCCAGATGGCTTTTGCTGTTATTACTGTATGCAAAATAAACGTTTTTTTTTTTTTTATATACATCTCTTGCGTACCAGATCATCTTCTTTGTAGTGCATCTTGGACGTGTGGCGTCTCATGCTGTAGACGGTGAGGAGCAGATACATGAAGGCAAATGACGTGTGCAGCCATAAGAGGTTATTCCTGAATCACAGAGACAAAGAGACATGTCCACTTTACCCAGAACACTCTAAATACATCATGAACTGTTCAATTAAAGCATACGGTTAGGTTTGCAGTAAATGTGCAATGAGTAAAATGTCTCACCCGGAATTCAAGTTGGCGATTGTTGTGCGTCCGAAGCTGTATGCGTTGTTGTCTGAGGAAAGAAATAAAAACAACAACTTCATTTGTGCTTTTGACAGCTAACAAAAGGGTCATTCTCAAGAAACGCTGTCTTTTTGTGTGCTGAAAGCAGTCACAGATTGCAAAAGAGTGACATTTTGAAATACAATGTAATATATAAAAAGCAAATAAAAACAGAAAAATGTTTTACATTTTTATATTTTTTATAAATCCATTAAAAGTAGAAACAAGTTTAAATATAAAATAAATCAAAATGAATACATTAAAATCAATAAAATTAAAATAGAAAAAGCAAACTAAAAAAACGAAATAAAATAAAGAAATCATAAACTAAATAAAATAATACAATAAAATAAAAAAAACTTCATCTGCGCTTTTGAAAGCTAACAAAAGGGTCATTCTTAAGAAATGCTGTCATTCTGAGACAGAATGCAAGAGTGACATTTTTAAATAAAATGTTATATATAAAAAGCAAATAAAAACAGACAAATATTTTATATAATACAATATAATACATATAAAGCAAATAAAAACAGACAAATAATAAATATTAATTAAATTAATTAAATATAAAGATACAAAACAACTAAACAAATAATGCAAAGTTAAAATATAAAATAAAACTAAATTAATACATTAAAATCAATAAAATTAAAACAAAAAATCCAATTAAAAAAACAAAATAAAATAAAGAAGTCATAAATGAAAAATAAAATAAAATAAATAAAAACAACTTAATTCATGCTTTGGACAGCTAAAAAAAAAAAAAAAAAAAAAAAAAAAAAAAAAAAGTGTAATTTTCAAAGAAACACTGGCATTTTGTCCTAAAAGCAGTCGCAGAATGCAAAAGAGTGACATTTTGACATAAAATGTTATAAACAAAAAGCAAACAAAAAACAAAATCTTATATAAATATTAATGAAATCAATGTGTTAAAAGTAAAAAAACAACTAAACAAATAATGCAAAGTAAAAATATAAAATAAAACAAAATGAATACATTAAAATATAAAATCAAACTAAATGAATACATTAAAATATAAAATCAAACTAAAAACAAAATAAAAGAAAAGAAAGAAATCATACAATAAAATAAAATAAAATATCAAATAAAAATGATTCAGTCTGATATTATGAAGAGACTGGACTTCCTGAAGGTCTGAAACATTGTATGCAACAACTAACAATATGAAATTTCATCTTTCGATGCAATGTGTTGCAAGCTGAGAAAGTGGACATTTTCTATTACTACTTTTTGTTTAGATGCCTAAATGACTAAACATGATAAAACAACATCAACTGTAATCGGTCTCTTTACATGCCGCTCATATGACCTCTTCCAGGCCAAACATTTGCATCAAGCACGTTTCTAACCGAACTCTCTGTCCTCTTTGACTCGGTCCACAAAGCGTCCCCTCATCCGTTTGACCTCTTCCCACTAGTTTTTGTGTCTTTAGTCCGCTCTCTCCGTCCCTCTTTCCCTGGAACAGGCATCCAATTACCCGACGAGCAGATAGAAGTTCAATCTCATTACTGGAGTACAGTGCTGTGGATTAACCCTCTCTGATAATAATCTACAGAACGCCGCGCGAGAGGGCAAAGAGACGGGACGCGGACCGCGCTAATGTTAGCACAGCGTCGGATGATGGAGAGTTCTGTGCTCACAAATATAACTGGACGATAATGGGAGTCGTATATCTCTTAACTTTATCTTCGGCCGATAAATGTCAGCAAGAATCAACAGCTCTTTGTGGCTGATATAATAACAGATTGTTTTACTGGTGTAGACAATGTGAGAACACATAAAAGGCCTGCAAGTTCAATACAGATGCTTTTAGCCTGTGTTTCCACTTACTTGTAAGGACCCTGTAAAGTCTGACGTGGAAAAATAGTAGAAAAAAATAATAGTACAAAAAATATATATATTGCATATATTGTGTGTGCAGGAAGTTTGTGAGTTAAAGAATTTAACTTAGCAAATTTATTAAAATCATAAAAATGCAAAATTATATTAAATATTTTAAAAAAATACTTAATTTTTATTTTACTAAATAAATGCTTACAATAAAATCAATGCAAAATTAAAATAAATAACAGCAAAATAAAACACTAAAAATTTATAAAATTATAAGATGCACAACAAAGATACATTTTAAAATAATAACATTTAGAATAAAATGCTCTCTAAATGTTAAAAGCATAAAAAGCACAATTAAAACAAATAACAAAAAATAATAAAATTTAAAAAAAATGTAAATTATTTACAAATAATAAATAAAAACTGCTTATAAATAATTACTAAAAAAACATAAAAATGTACAATTAATAAAAATTATTTTAAAATAAAAAAAATAAAAATGAATAAAACTATAAAATATGCAATTAAAATAAATGCTTTTACAATTATAACAATTAAACTAACATGCTTGCTTAAGCTTCTGGAAAACAAACATTCTCAAAAAATCCTGATGATCAGATTTCATGGAGAATCAATTAAAGCCAAGCTGCTTCAGTCCAGTAAGTGTTCATCTGGAAATCTTACTACAGTTATTCTGACATTTTCTTGGTAAAAATCTGTCAAGATTTGACAGCAATGTGAAGCATCAGCTGAAATATTAACTTTGTATCAACCAGCACCTATAATCACACATCTGACCTCCACAGTCTAAGACTCACCCAGCAGGTTGCCTGAGAAGTTGACCGGCAGAACGATGCCCACCGACAGAACGCCCACAACAACCAGCAGACCGATAATGTGCCGCTGGAAGGACAGGTAATGAACGGCATCTTCACCACACTTCTCCCGGATCTCCTCATCCCTGCAAAAACGAGAACATATAGAGAGAGAATGCTTGACTACAGAGTATGGACTACATGGACTCCAGACAATAAAGAATGGAATATGAAATATAAAGGATGATTAATTGAACTGGAAGTACATAGTATGGATGGCAGAGTGCACACTATGTAACACATAGTACAGGTATGGGGTAAATAATATAATGTGTCAAATATTTAGTATGAAGTATAAAGTATGGAGTAAGGTTTCCCAAACTGGGGTTTGTCCAGGAACTGTAAGAGGTTTGAGTTGAAGAAAAGTTAATCGTTAAAAAAAATAATAAAATGTAAAATTAAAATAAATAATTTAAAAAGAAGTCAAACTAAAATAAATAAAAAATAAAACTCTAAAATGTAATAAAAATCATAAAATGTCCAACAAAAATAAATAATAAAAAAAACTGCTAAATATAATTAAAATCATAAAAATGTACAATTTTAAAATGAAATACTACTAATTTAATAAAACCAGAAAAAAACAGAAAAAAAAAATTAAAAAACAAAATAAAACACATACAATAGGAATATATTAATTAAACCATAAAATATACAGTTAAAATTATTTAAAATAATAGAAATAAAATTCTAAACGAGTACAATCAAAATAAAGAAATTGAAAATATCAAAAATGTATTTAATGAAATATTAAAAATACACAACTGAAATAAAACATAAAAAAAAAAAAAAAAAAAAAAAACTCCCCAAAAATTCAAAAAAGAAATATTCAGTTTACCTTTACGTCAAGCAACTGACATTAGAGAACAGTCAATGTGTGAATGTGTTGTAAAATTATTCAAATACTAACTTAATATCTCATGGGTCATTTAAGGTAATATTTTAGGTCAAAGGGGCTCGGGAAACTCTGTTGCACAGATCATGCAGTACAGGTCTAGGACTGCCTGTTCTGTTTTGCTGTGCATCATATTAGAGCCAAAGAGCCACTTACTTTATTCTGAATATGGCCGTCAACCAGGAACAGAAGCCCTGCAATGAAAGCACATCAAACAATGAATGTGTGATGATCCATCTCCCTCTCTCACACACACACACACACACACACACACACACACACACACACACACACTCACACCAACAGACTATTACTGCATATATTAATACTTCTTGGGGGTTTTATGGCCTCAACACATCCGACCAGGCCTATAAAAGGCTCTCGGGGAGAGTATGTGAGGATGACGGCCGATTTCTCTGGCAGGATTAGAGGTGAACACAGGTGAAGACAGACAGAAAATGCTGAAGTCCTGCACTGATCTCTTAAGAGGCTGGAAAACAGGCTTAAGGGCCAGTTTTGGTGGGTGATGTCACCTGCTAAATTTTCCTGAGGAAATCTCATCCTACACTGGTTTCTCTGATATTTCATCTGTGAGCGAGGCTAATTCACAAAATTCCCTTTAAATTATTGGTTATTCAATACTGAGCCCATTTTTGTTTAAACTATTGGGATCAGCCAAACAGTTTACGCCAAGACCAACATATTGACAGATATTTGCTATTGTTTAAAATGATCGCATCAGTCAATCAGTTTGTCCTTTTTGAGTAATGTGTCAGATTACACCAAGGCCAATATATCGACTGATAATTGCCATCTTTTAACAGCACTGGCCAATCAGTTTTTTCTGTTTTGGCCAATGTTGCCGTGGTCGATATATCGGCCGATATCTCAACCGATATTTGACATTTTTCAGCTATCTGCATTGGCCAATCAGTTTTTCTGCTTGGCTGATGTTTCAATAATGTCACAGCCGATATATCGGCAGATATCTCAACCGATAATTGACATTTTTCAACTATCTGTACTGGTCAATCAGTTTTTCCTGTTTGGCTGATGTGTCAATATTGCCATGGCCGATATACATGCCCATCACATCAACCAACATTTGAAAAATTTCAGCTATCTGCATTGGCCAATCAGCTTTTCTATTTGGCTGATGTTTCAATATCACCATAGCCGATTTATTGGCTCATATCTCAACCGATATTGGACATTTTTCAGCTACCTGCATTGGCCAATCAGTTTTTCTGTTTGGCTGATGTTTTAATAATGTAATAGTCAATTTATCTTGCAATATCTCAAGTGATATTTGACATTTTTCAGCTATCTGCATTGGTCAATGAGTTTTTCAGTTTGGCTGAGGTTTAAATATCACTATAGCCGATATATCGGCCGATATCTCAACCGATAATTGACATTTTTCAGCTACTTGCATTGGCCACTCAGTTTTTCTGTTTGGCTGATGTTTCAATAATGCCATGGTTGATATATAATGGCTGATATATCAACCGATATTTGACATTTTTCAACTATCTGCATTGGCCAATCAGTTTCTCCTATTTGGCTGATGTGTCAGTATTTCATTAAAATGTTATTTACATCGTTTTTAACTTAATACTTTTTGATATACAGTATTATAGCTGGATATAATGCAACATTTACTTTTGGCCTACTCCCCTCAATCAAATTTTGGTTTTGGCCTTTCATATTAAATTTGGCCACCTCTGTTTTCTTTTCTTTTTTCTTTTTTTTAAAAGCATTCAAATTTTCTTCTTCACATTTACTTTCAAATTACTATGTGAATGTATAAATATTATGTAAAATCAATATAAATTTAATTTTAGTTGTGTTTTTACCATATTGTGACATCATTTACCAGCTCTATATCAGCCATTTAAAAAAAAAATCTATTTTAGTCAACCACTACTCTAAATCACTTCAAGATATCCTGAGGTTTCAGTTTGAGGGAGTTTATTTGGAGGTTCTGTTGAGTCAGTTTCTCTCCTGAAGGCTTCTGGGGACTTTCAAGGACGCCGTCTGAAACGAGTGCAGAAATGCTGGTTCATCATGACTGTGATTTAAACTGAAATGATGGAGGGAGGAAGTTCTCGCCCTCTATAAAGGCCGTTCGGTTCTTTCCAAGCGTATATAACGTTGACGTGAGGTCAGCGTTGCATGGAAAAATCAATGAAGCCCTCGGGGAGGGAGAGGAGCTGGGAGACACGATTTAGGAAATGGGCAATAAAGACATTGAGTGTGAGCCAAAGTCAAATCGCCAACTCTTATTGCAGATAAATGACTTAACGAAATAAATGACTTAAAAGTCCCTTCAAAAGAACAGCATTTATTATAAATGTTTTTACCACTACTTTTGAACAATCTAATGGGTCCTTGCTGAATAAAAGTATTAATTAGTGGATGTGTGGATGCAGATGGGAGGGGGCGTGGCCATAGGAGTGATTGACAGGGGTCTTACATTATCTCGCTGTTCGAAATCCACCGAGCTGGAGACCGAGGTGAGACGTTCATAACGGTCCGGCGTTTCAGAATGAAGAGCTGAAGCCACACTGAACAGAAACACACACAAGACACAGAAAGCAGAAGAAAAAGAGAAAGAATAATGTGAGAAACACTGATTATTTTAAAGGCCAAGCAGAAGCCGGACGCTCAGAATGCTGAACGTTCAGGTCCACTCAGGCAAATGTAGGTCAGTCTCATCTCGGGGTAGATGGGATATTAAGTATTTACGCGCCTGAGGAACAGAGAATACATCTGTAATGCTCATTTCCTTCCATACGCTGACAGATTTTAATCCACAGCTGAGATGAAGTCTAATCTACTCCCAAGACAAATACAGATCTAAATCATCCTGACAGGGAGATGCTTATGATCCTTCCCTCCTCCTCAGACTCAATGTTTAGAGGCTACAGATATCTTAAACATTTAAAAAAAAAATAAATAAATAAATAAATAAATAAATAAAATAAAAAATTCAAAAATAAAGTCTGGTACAATAAGGTTGATATACATTATGTCCTGTTTTTTTTTTTAATTATATAAATTCTTATATACACACCAATACAAAAATAAAATAAAATAAAATAAAATAAAATAATAAAATAAAATAACACATTTTATTTTATGTATAATACAGTACAATAGTTTTTATTTTATAAAAAAAAAAAAGAACAAAATTAAAAGTAAAATAGCAACCGAAGTCATTAATTTATGCATTTAAAATAAAATAAAATAAAATAAAATAAAATAAAACTCAATTTTATTTTATGTATAAAATGTATAATAAAATACAATTTTTATTATATTCAAAAACTTATAAAATTAAAATAAAAAGTAAACTTAAAATAAGAAAGTCTGGTACAATTAGGCTGATACATATGTATAATTTCTCACATATTTCCTGTTTTATTTTAAAATTACATAAATTCTTATATACATACTAAGACAAAAAAAAAAATCTTATTCATATAATAATTACACATTACAAACACATTTTAGCAACCAAAGTCATTTATGAATTTAAAATAAAATAAATACAATAATAAATAAATAAATGAATAAATAAACAAAATAAAATAAAATAATAAAATAAAATAAAATAAAATAAAATAAAATATCAATTTGTGAAAAAAAATATCAAACGTGTACAATTAGGCTAATTTTGCCTGTACTTGTTGAGGACAAGATCTCTGACATTACTAGTTCCTAGTTTAAAACCAGCAGGTTTAAAGGGCCAGATCCTCTTTTTCTGTGTCGGAAACGGTTCCAGAACGGCTCTGACACAGTTTGAAAAAGGATCCTATCAAGCAACTTTATCACTGTGGTTTCTCTGCTGCAGATCCGGATGACTGACAGACTCATTAGACTAACAGCAGAAGAAGATTCGTGAGGGACGCAGGAATCGTCCTTTGTGAAACACGTGCTCCGCTGCGTCTCAAATGCAGTGATAAGAACAGAGGTTCAAAAGGTAACCGGGCCAGAATGAACATTTAACAAATGAGTAAAAATAAATCCCTGAATTAAGCATTTCCTGACCTCAGCACTGAGTAACAGTGTTTTGGTAACACACTGAACTGAATCCAAACTTTATTTCTACACTTGCTTTCATTTGTCAACACATCACCTGTCAGTCAAATCAATCAATCACTGAGACAGCGGTGCTCGCATGGCAAAAACTCTGCTGATGCCTTGAACGAACTCGACTGGTTTAAAGCAAAAGCTAAATGAAATGCTATACAGTTTGCAATTCATACTGTATATAAAGTGATAATTCACCCAAAAATGAAATTCTGCCATTATTTATTCACTCTCACATCAGTACTTCAGCACAAAAGCAGATGTTTAGCAGTATGTTCATGCTCATACAAAGAAGGTGAAAAAACTCTTTTATATTACTTTTATATTCCAAGTCTGGACTACTTCAATAATGCTTTATAGCATAGGGTTTTTTTTTGTTGGTTTGTTTTGTCCTTTTTGGGCAGTAAAGAAATAAAATAAAAACATAAATAAATAAATATACATAAATAAAATTAAATAAGATAAAATAAAATCTGTGAAGATCTGTCACTCAACATATTTTAAAGATAAATAAATAAAATCTAATATATAAAAAATAAAATATTTAAAATTAAAATTAAAGCAAAAAAAAAAAATAATGATAATATAATAAAATATTAAATAAAATGAAATAAATTATTATTTTTATTTTATTTAATATTTTATTATATTATAAATTATACATATTAATAAAATAAAATTTTAGGCACTAGTACAGTACCAGTGCAAACATTTGGTAAAATAAAATAAAGTAAAATAAAATAAAATAAAATAAAATAAAATATCTGTGAACGTCTGTATATCTCAATATGTAACATATGATAACATATGGAATTAAAATAAAATATATCCAAATAAAAATAAATAAATAAATAAAAAATATAAATAAATAAATAAACAAATAAATAAATATATAAATAAAATAAATATAAAATAACTAAAAATAATAAATTAATAAAATATTAAAACACATACATATATATACATATTATATATACATATATATACATATACATATACATATATATACATATACATATACATATACATATATATATATATATATATATATATATATATATATATATATATATATATATATATATATATATATATATATATATATACACACATATACATATATACATATACATAAAATACATATAAATATATATAATATATTTATAATATTTTTTACACGTCTTTTTATTACATAAATTCTTATATGCACACTATAAGAAAATAATATTAAAAAAAAAGATACACTTAGCAGCCTGATAACTTGTTTGTTGGTTGAGTAGAAGTCGCTATTCGTGACTCGTGATGAATAAAATATGACAGAATTTTATTTTTTTGGTGAGATAGTCCTTTAAATTCATTTGAAATGGACTAATTTGTTGTTTCAGACCATTAGGGCAACAGTGGGAGAACAAGAACACAGTCATCTACGGAGATCATATCCACCTACGATCACCAACTCGCTCTACATGAGAAGATACACTTGACTGTCCACGTTCACAAGGGCAGGACGACTCACAATACTGAGGGGCTCTCGTTTGGATCCACTTTTGGGGTCACAACGGGTCAGAAAGACACGCTAAAGCTCTTTTACCTGCGTACGGGCTCATAGTTACCACGTTCCTTCCTCCTACTGTAGTCAAATAACAAACGTCACAAAAAGAAACATGAAGGGCAGGCGGTTATTGACACTCATGTGTTAGAGGCCCTTCAGAAAGCCAAATTTACACGCGTGAGTCAAACATCACACACAAACACCAGAGGAAAATTAATATGTAGTGAGCAATGAGAGAAAACACTCAGGACAGCAAATCACACAGATCTTTAAAACAACATCCCGTGGTGTGTTAGAAAAGGTCAAAGGTGAGGAACCCCACAATTACAAACCATTACACACACACACACACAAGTTTATCAAAAGAAGTGAGCAGTTAGTTAGTTCTTCAGTGAGCAGAATAAAGCGAAGGGAACAATAACTGAACATACTACTCCCGCTCCTCCAGACCGCTGAATCTTCTCTTCTGTCTTGGGAAGGAAAGAAAAAAAACAAAAGAGGAAGGAAAAAATAAGCTTGAATTTATTCAGATCAATAAATCTCTGAAGGCTGCAGCTGTCAGAGCTTCAGCTGTGGAAAGAACGGCGTTAGGTGACAAGTTGAGATACATGATATATCTGTGAACATATCAGTATCTCCCAATATATTTTAAAGGTGACATTACAATACTTTATTGTAAAGAAATAAAATAAAAACAATAAAATGTCTTTATTGTAAAGAAATAAAATAAAAACAATAAAATGTCTTTATTGTAAAGAAATAAAATAAAAACAAATTAAAATCTAAAATTTTAAATTATATATATATATATATATATATATATATATATATATATATATATATATATATATATATATATATATACAGAGAGAGAGAGAGAGAGAGAGAGAGAGAGAGAGAGAGAAAATTAAAGTAAAATAAGTAGTAGATAAATATTAAAAATATTACTAAATAAAATATTAAATAAAATAAAAACAAATAAATAAATAAATAAATAAAATAAAATAAAAACATATAATAAAATAAAATACAAATACAAAAATACAAAAAATAAACCAAAATAACATTTTAAATAAGATTTAAAAATAATAATAAATGAAAATATAAAAAAATAATGAAATAAAATATTTAAAAAATACAACAATTTAAATATATAATAAAAATAAAATTTAAAATAACATTTAAGGCACTAATACAATACCAGTGCAAACATTTGGTAATGATCCGACCCTAGAGCGAAAATAAAATAAAAATATAAAAATTAAAACAAAATAAAATCTAGCATTTTAAATTAGATATATAAAAAATAAAAAAGTAAATAGAATATAAAACATCAAATAAAATATAAAAATTACAACTTAAAAAAAAAAACCACATGAAAATAAAAAAATAAAAACTAAAATAACATAAAAACGTAAAATATTAAAATACAAAAATTAAAAAATATATTTCAAATAAGATTAAAAAAAAAAAAAGGTAAACAAAAATAATTTTTAAAATAAAGTCTGCACCATCGAAAGCTGCTGCGCACATGCTCCACATTTCTGTGATGTTTAAATGAATCTAGGATACTTTTTTAAGGCCAGTAGTTGCTTAAAGTGGCTCAATTACACCACATTACAGCTGTGCTTTCACTTCAGCATTGGCATGTCAATCTGTTTGCTATGAACTGTACAGTCACAAGTGCATAAACTAGAGTCTCATGTTTAATGCACTGTCCACGTGGGAAACACAGAATCAGCGATTTGACGGGTCTTTCCTCTGGAGCGTGTCGCTGTAATTACAGACGGACGCTGTGTAGTCAACAGCAAGCAGCAGTCCGGAAACACATCTACAAACCACATCAATATACAAAACTCAAAGGCGTTTTTAAACTGCCTTTGGTCATAGATGATGTAGTTTAGAGATTGAGTGAGAGGACGGACGAAGGTACACAGTGAAAGACAGCAAGAAGGGAGCTGGAAGGGAGCTGATAAACAAATTGCCTTACGAATCCAGTAGGAAGCCTGTCAAAGCTTACATTTTTACTGTTTCTACTCTACTACAGGAAGAAATCAATCAATACAACGGCCTTCAAAGCCCTCAAATTAAAAATCAAGGTAGTACCAGTGTAGTCTTTGGTTAAGTAAACACCAGATTAAACTGCAGCTCTTACAAGCACACTCTTTAAAATAAATATATATTAGGCACTTATGTAACCAAGTTAAAAAAAGACGATGCCACCGGCTCGGTCTATTTCCAGCAACTTTAATAAGCAGCAAATAAAACATGATCGATTCAATGGGAAATGATATGCTGGAACATTTCTGGCTCCATTCCGCACCAGCGAGAAAAGGGGGGAAAAAAAAAAAGCACTAAACAAAGAAAAGCAAGAAGAGGAAAAACAGAATGAAAATAGAAACACAGCGGTGATGTGCACCGACAGCAGCAGAAACACAGCAAATATGCTCAGTGATAATGAAACGCACTGTCTTATGAAGCAGATGGCTTGTGTGAGCAGCCTTTATTTCACTTCCTTTCCTGCCAAAGAAACGTCAGTGGATCATGAAGGTTTTTGGGTGCGTTTAGTTGCACCTGGATATTCAAGCTGTGAGGCTGAACGAAAAGCACACGTGGGGTGTACAGATGGAGTAAGACCATTTCTGTGATTTATAAGGGTCCAAAACTACTAGCATCATCAAGAGACACTCCTGAAAGAACATCATTTAGAGGATAGTGATTCATTAATTCATCGGGCACACGCGAGTCAATTAAATGTTTGGCCACGGCCTGTTTCTTCTAAAGGATGTAACTTCTGAAAGCAATGCTCAAACTTAATGAAACTTGGTACAGATGAACATCAGGCCAATTTGAGGACATGCACCAATTTATATCCAATTCCATCCATAGGGGGGCTATTACTAGGAAAACCTTATGAATCTCAGTTTCTTGGACAACACTTATGTTCTACCAAACTGTTTTCTTGACTATTCCTATTTATTTAGAAGCTCAAGATTTGGCTATAATTTGTTGTTGTCTTTTCTAACACTGTGTTTGTCTTTAATTTGGCAAAAATGGAAAGGTCTAAAACCAAGGTGGTTACGTTTTTGTAAGACTACCATATCACAAAGACTCTAATCTCAAACTCATCAGTAACCAGAGGTAGTGGTTTTTCTGTTGACTCAAATGTGCTCTTAAGGCCTGTGGTTAGCAGAAAGTGATGGTAAATCTCAGTGATTCGCCTCAAACAGCAGGTTTGCGCCCATTATCGGCCACTTCTGGCCACCATAGGTGGTACTCTATGAGAAGACTCTATTGATTGGATGAGTTGATGTCCATTGATGTTGGTCATTTCAGTTCACAGCATGAAACAGGGATTCTGTGATTTTCTCCACATCTGCCAAACCCTGTCATTTTTCAGGCTGTGTACATGGAATTCAAATAACGCCAGGATGGAAATGCCCTCCAGTTTTCTTTTGCTTGCCCTTTTCCCAAGTAAACCACCATACACACATTTTCTGCAAAGAATCTAAAGAAGAACTAAAGACTACACGGCAACGAGAAATCATTCGGCTTGACATCCAAATGACTCCTATAAATCAGACAGGTCTGATAGCGGCATGTCCTTACCTGTCAGCATCGGTCACCAGGGCAAGACGGCCATAATCCCACGCCACCTTCCGCAAGATGGAGAAGACAAAAAGAAGAACCTGACAGATGGAGATGCAGAGACAATCAGCCATGTGATAAACTTAATTAAATTCAAACTAATGTGTCCAAGGCCAAATGTTTACAAGCATATTGTGAAACAAATCATTACTGTGACAAGAAATTGTCAATGCAGTAATAAAAAAAAAACATCATAGCACTGAGGTGCCTAGACTTCTGAAAGAACATGATTTATGGGATTTTAATTCATTAATTCATTCAGAACACAGGAATGTTTGGCCATGGCCTACCTTTACTAATGGATGTATCTTCTGAACACAGTGTTCAAACTTAAATAATAACTAGGAAATCCTTATAAATCTGCCATTTTGATCAAGGAAGTTTAGCACTTGGACAACAATAATTCTGTTCTACCCAACTGTGCTTACTTTTTTCCAGTTTTGACTTAGATCAGTCATCAGATCAAGGAAAGAAAAATGCAAATAATAAATCAGAGGATAAATCAAGGCTTGATTTGAGACTTTTAATCACGTTTATATTGACCTGAGCAGAGATAAAGAGCTTATTTGCAGTTTACACTGATGTGTAGCTCGCAACTGAAGACATCAGGGAGAAATGTAGGTCAAGAGGGCAGCCAAGGTGCTGAGTTAGTCAGGCTGACAGAGTTAGCAGGTTAAACATCCGCTGTTACGTAGCTTTGACAGACAATCACTTCAGCGCTGTCTGCTCACATACATTTAAAATGCAAGGTCACTTGGTTTTTTCCATCTGAAGAGATCATGTAAATATAACTCGGAGCAGACAACCAGAAAACTGGGTCAATCCATTGATACTAAGGTCAACATTCTTAAGTAAAGCACAGCACTGCAATGACAATCAAATGTGAAGTTAGATCTGTCTAAATGATTTAAAAAATACGGCATGAGGTGTAAAATGACTGCATATAGACAGGGAAAGGCTGAGTTTGTCATCTCTTTTCAAGATCATCATGAAATGCCAATTTTACAGCTAATATTAAAATATTATTTACAGCTCACTTACCAGGAAGCACATGAAGTCCAGCGCGAGGACGGTGGGAACCCCTCCGAAGGGCAGGCCCTGCAACACGGTACTGCGGATCCGGGCCGAGTAGCAGTATTCTTTGGAAGCATTGTTGTAACAGTTGGCCTGACTCGTACAGGTCGGGTTTCCAAAACTCCACATCGTCTTGACAAGATGTTTCACCTCAATCACTGCAACATCCTGACGAAGAACCTGAGGAGAACACAAAACAGACCCAAATTATACCCTTTCTAACTATGCAAAGATCTAACATTCTAGAGTTATTTTTTATTTTTTTTTGTAAAGATTTTTTTTTTATTTTATTTATACTTAAACAACAATAGTAATTATTGGCTGATTTGTATATTCCCATACATGGGCCAATATTTGACATTTTTAATTATCTTAATTGTCGTTATTGGCCAGTAATTGTCAAAAACAGCTTTTATTTTGACAACAATGGGATAAGACTCTTATTTATTTATTTATTTGAATAATATTTGAATAACAATAATAATAAATAAATAAATAAATAAATAAATAAATAAATAACAACCCTAACCCAGCTGCTATTTGCCATTATTCAATTATTGGTATCAACCGATGAGTGTCAAAACCAGCTTTTATTTTGACAGCAATGGGACAAGGCTATTATTTTTGCTTTTTAAGAAAAAATTAAATATTTATACTTAAATAATAGCAGTACTTATTGGTTGGCACATATATTACCATATAATAGTCGATATTTGCCATTTTATTTAAATTATCGGTATGGGCCGTTAAGCATCAAAAACAGCTTTTATTTTGACAGGAATGGGACAAGTCTTTGCTTTTAAAAATAAATAAATAAAAATGTATTTATTTTTATTGGTATTTATTGGTAATTATTGGTATCGCCCAACAAGTGTCAAAAACAGCTTTTATTTTGAAAGCAACGAGACAACTCTAATTTTTTTTAAAATAAAAAATTTTATATTTGTACTTATAGTACTTATTGGTTGGCCTATATCGGTTAATATTTGCCATTTTTCAATGATTGTATCGGCCAATAAGCATCAAAAACTGCTTTTATTTTGACAGCAATAAGACAAACCTTTTTTTTTTTAAAGAAAAAAAAAATTGAAAAAGAATTACATGTAAATAATAACAGTATTTCTTGGTTGACCAATATATTACCACATATCGGCTAATATTTGCCATTTTTCAATTGTTGGTATCGCCCGATAAGTGTCAAAAGCAGCTTTTATTTTGACAGCAATGGGACAAGGCTATTATTTTTGCTTTTTAAGAAAAAATTAAATATTTCTACTTAAATAATAACAGTACTTATTGGTTGGCTCATATATTACTATATATTAGTCGATATTTGCCATTTTTTTCAATTATCGGTATGGGCCATTAAGCATCAAAAACAGCTTTTATTTTGACAGGAATGAGACAAATCTTTGCTTTTAAAAATAAATAAATAAATAAATAAATAAATACAAATTTTATTTATTCTTCAATATTGATAGTACTTATTGGTTGCCCAATATATTACCACATATCGGTTAATATTTGCAATTATTGGTATGGCCCAACAAGTGTCAAAAAAAGCTTTTATTTTGACAGCAATGGGACAAGACTATAAATTATTTTTAAAGAAAAAAATTAAATATTTATACTTATAATAATAATAATAGTACTTACTGGTTGGCTGGTGAATTACCATATATTGACCGATTTTTCAGTTATCAGTATCGGCTGATAAGTACCAATAAAAGCTTTTATTTTGACTATGAGTGCAGATCAGTGCAGATGTGTACAGAATCAAAAGCTTGCTTATTTTTTTTAACCAAGTTCATTGTCATTTTTTCATATTGACTCATTTTTTAATTTATGATTTTATGATCATTACATAAATTTTACACATCTTATGTTTCACATTTAACGTGTGTAATCGGTCACTACGCTTTAAGATATTGGTATTGTCCATCTAAAAAAATCCATATTGTTTGACCATTTATAACATATATAATAAAAATCATTATTTAATTTATTATTATTACTGTGGTAAAGCTGTACAAATGCTCAGTCTCTGGCTTTTCTCCAACATTTCCCTCAATGTTTAGATTACTCAAACGGACAGTCATCATCCTCTCTTGTTGAGACAACAAGCAGATATGAACGCAGTCAGCATCATCTGACAGTCTCCTCGCCCTCATACTGTGTGCGCTTATATAATACAGATCGTTCTGACGCAATGGAACACTAGACGCTCGTTTGATGAGCGTCCAACTCCTCTCCTCCGTCTGAATCACCCACTCGTCCCAGCGCTCACCTGCTCTCACACGTTCCGCCGGCAACAGCCATTCCCCCTGCAGCCCAGCGCCGCCAACACCTTGGCAGGAATCATGGGAAATCTAAACAGCCCACACAGATCCGCGGCACTAAAAACAGGACGGATCATTTCAGCTACATCTAAAAACTGATTCAGGCAAGCACAGGGGAGTCGAGCGTTTGTGCCCCACCGGTGACAGACATTTGCGTGGGAGTTTTGTGACTGAGGGGAAACGGATGTCAAAATGCTAATGATCTGAGGTTGTAGGTTCGAACACATGTAGATGCTTTCAATGCAATGAGATGAATGTTTTATCTACAGTAACTAATCACAGCATCAGACGACAATTTGCTGCAATCACTAGTTCAAACGTGGTTGAACAGCATCTACACGACTTCTGAGAGTTAGCATATACTGGATTATACGAGTATGTCATGTTTACATCAAAAAGCGTTTTTGAGAAAGAAGTCGCTGCTGAAACTGTGGCATCAAAATTACAGAAAAAAAGATTTTCAGTAAATAATACTGCAAATTGAACACACAAAAGTTAAAATGGACTTACGTTTTTGTGTTTTTGACAAGCCTAGTTCTAATGCATTACCTTAGTTTTACTGAGCTGATCTAAATTAAATTAAATTAAATTAAATTAAATCTACTTTGTCCTGCTAAGGAAAATTTGCTTTGGACTCTATCAGCCAGCACAATCATAACAAACACACAAAACGAGGAATTAAAATAAACTGGAATTACATAAAATACAACATCTACTATAATACTATACTATAAAATACATAATTGAATATTTTTTTCAATAAATACATCATACTATACAAAATATAATAATACAAATTTGAATTAAAATACAACACATACTATAATACTACGCACTAAAATATATAGTAAAATAAAATATTATAATTAGTTTAATTAAATTAAAATACAACATACTATTATGTTACATAATAATAATAATAATAATAATAAATTCAAATTAAATTAAATAAAACACTATAATATTGTACTAAATACATAAATGTAATTTTTAAATTAAATTTATTTATTTAAAATTAAATAAATGAACTGCAATGTACTATAAAATACAAATAATAATAATAATAAATATTAATAATAATACATTTAAATAAATAAAAAAAAACATATAATACTATATAAAACATTATACAATAGAAGATAAAAAAAAAAATCATCATTCTTAAAAATATATATAATAATAATTAAATAATTAATTATTTTTATTATTATTATTATTATTATTATTATTATTATTATTATTATTATTATTATTATTATTATTTATTATTATTATTATTATTATTATATAAATTAAAGTAGGCAAAATTGTTTTCCAAAAAATAGTAATTTAACCCACTAAATGTAATTCTATGTCACTTTTATTCATTTACTTTAATGGAACAGTTAATCACATTCATAGATCAATTTCATTAATTTCAAAGGTTTTTCCAGGTAATAATACTTTATTAGGTTTTAGCTATCCAGACCATAGATTTGAGGGGGGAAAGTGCCATATATATTTTGGATTTTGAAAAACCTGCTGACTTTTGCCTTTTATCTAAGGTGATTTTGAAAGTTTTATTTTTTTTTTTAAACACGTTTCTTATTTATTTGGTTCCACAGTGTTTGCAGATTTTTACTTTATTTAAACGTGTAATTTATTTATTTTTTTTATTTTACATTTTTTATTTTTATTATTGTTCTATGTTTCTTAATTATTTGGTTCCGCAGTGTTTGCTGATTTTATGCAAGTTATTTGTTGTTTTATATTAGGCCTATCCACCTTATTCCTCAACGCATGAAATAAGTCTATGGGCGAGATTTTGGGGTTTGAGTAAATGATTATAACAAGTTTTCTTTTTGGGTGAACCATTTCATTAAGTGAGATTACGGCTAGCAGATGGAGCCATGCAATGGAAAGTGTATTTAAACTGTGTCCAGTTTGGAGAAGAAACACAGATAATACATGAGCACTAATCCTGAAACCCTGGCTTCAGTGGTGTGGTCCTGCTGTATGTGAAACAGATTGTGCTACATCACAGTGTCGCTGCCAGTAACGGCTGAGGATGACTGGATCAGCGCTGAAGAGACATGATCCAGCCCCTGGCACTGTCCGAACACAGCACACGAGCGGCTAACTGAGATCTGCCAGCTGAGACTCAGTGACACTCAGGCTTAGTGGAGAGAGAGAGAGAAAGAGAGGGAGGGAGGGAGAAAGAGAGAGGGAGGATAAGAAGGTGAGGTCGGGCTGCAGCGGCACTGCGGTAGATTGTTCTGCTACACTGGCCTCAACACTCCCTCAGTCACACGAGCCCTTCTGAACACCTAGTGTGCTGCCTACATAGACAGCATCACAAACACACTACTGCAGTACTCTTATTGCTGTATCAAGGAAAAATTGATGAAAAACAACTATATACTTTATTATTATACTGTATTTTGGTTTAAATAACACTGTGTGTGTGTGTGTGTGTGTGTGTACTGTTATTTATATGTTGACCTATTTTAGCAGACAAATCTAAATGTATAAAATTTGTAAATCTAAATTATTTCAATTTCTTTGTACATAAATTGCATTATCTTAATATCTTAATACAAAATATTAATAAAAAAACTATTAATATTATTAACTATTAACTATTAATTAACTTAATAAAAAGCAAAAAAACTATAAAAATAAATAATACAAATAAAAAGATATAATAAATATAAAATATAAAAATAAAAATAAATCTTAATATAATTATTAAAAATATATAAATATAAATAATACTAATAATAATAAAATAATAACAAATAAATAATATAAATAAATAAATAAAACAAATGCAAATAAATAAAAACAAATAAAAAACATAAAATAATAATTCTAAAAATATTAATAAACAAGTCTTAATAAAAAAAAAAAGTAAAAAATAATAAATAAAAATGAAAAATAAAATACAAAAATAAAAAATATATAATTTAAAAAATAATAAAAATATATAAATAAATATAAAATAGCAAATTCATATAAACTACAAATAAATATATAATAAATATAAAACGTAACATAAATACCCACTGGCTGTCTGACTAAAAAACAGATGATTTTAAAGACTCATATGCACAAGTGTGTTCTTGTCTCATTGTAATGCACTTGCCGAATGCTTCTGGTCAAAATGTCCATCTTACAAGATATTAAATGCAAACAGCTTGTTTTGCAGAGAAATTGCACCTAATGAACCTGCCACTTAATATTAAACGACAATATTGACAAGAATAAGATAGAATAAGATATTTAACAATATAATTAGTAGGCCTACATAATGCCAAGTTCATAGTATAAACTTACTGCACAGTTAGAGCAAAGGAAAATGCAGAGCTTTTTTACTACAACAACAATAAATGATCATTTTTGTTTTTTAAATATCACTTTTTTGTTTGTTTGTTTGTTTATGATGTATGAGCTAAATGCTTGTGGAAGAAGTGTATCTTAAGCCTAAATATTATCATCAACAACTGAAGTTTTTGGCATTGTGACAACAAATTGTGAACACAAATTGTGCTGTAAAAAGCAGTTTCACTCTTCGGTCTCTGTTCTGAAGCACAACACTGATGTCTCATATGGAGTTTTAACACCACTATAGTGAAGAAACAGACAACCTGTCAAGGTCGGAGAGTGCTCAGGTCATCTAAAAATGCAAGAGAACATCTTGACAGAAAGTCAAAGCAGCCCGTCACACCGGTCCAATAACATCCTGAATGTCTGGGAAAAACAAAAACATTCAATAGACTCATAGCTCATCGCCTTTACAGCAAGACGCGGTCATTAATATTCTCCATTCATCAATGGAAAACAAACGGAGCAAAACTGTGAGTGAAACTAACGCTTTCCTCAATCCAGATGGCAGAGTAATTATTTCCATTCAATTCCATTCATTCAAAGCATAACAAATCATAACCCATATGCACCACAGATCAACAGGATTCCAGAAATAAAAACGACATTCAAGATTAAAATGATTATTAAGGTATTGAAAGACAGAAGATCCGAGGTTCTTAAACGTCAGAAGTCTTTAATTACACGATTACATAAGTGTTGAGAAACCGGTTGTTTAAGTACAACTCATCAAACGTTCTCAGGTCAAGTCAAATATGACTGAAAATTATGACGATCAGTGAGTAAGTCAGCTGGTATTCAATAACATTCCCAAATGATTCATTCGACTGATTCAGACTCATCATTCAGTTCTAGGCTGATTTGTCATTACAAAGAACTGAATGAATAAAAACTACACTGGTCATGCTGAGTGTTTGCTGTTGCATTTAATATAAAGATGTGTGTCTATACCTTAAAATAAAGGTGTTGTCTATTTATTGTTTTTGTATTATAACAGCTAACAGATCCAAATGTAAAAAACATTCAGTTATATAAAAATGATTAAATAAAGCAAAATTAAATTTAAAAAATAATAATAATAATTAAATTGAATTCAAATTAAAATAAAATAAATATTAATATAAAGATATGCTGTCTATTTATAGTCTTTGTCTTCACTAACAGATGCAAAAAAAAAAAAAAAAAAACCAAGCACACATTTAGTTCTGACAAAATAAAATAAAAAAATAATATTCATAAAATAAAATACATTTTAAAAATAAAACAACAAATGTAACTAAATAATAGAAAATAAAATAAAATAAAATAAAATATAAAGGGCCGTCTATTTATAGTCTTTGTCTTCACTAACAGATCCAAATGAAATGAAAAAAAAAAAAAAAAAAAAACACATTTAGTTCTGATAAAAAATAATAATAATAATAATAATAATAATAATAATAATAATAAAACAAATAAAATGTGCTGTCTATTTATAGTCTACAAAATAAAAAATAAAACGTAAAATAACAAAATAAAATTAATAGTAAGATGTGCTTTGTCTTCACTAACAGATCCAGATGTAAAAAACATTTAGTTCTTACAAAATAAACAGAAATAAAATATATCAAATTAAAAATAAATAAGATGTGTTATTTATATGTAAACGAAACATTTACTTCTAAAGAAATAAAAATAAATACTATAAACTAAAAATTAATATAAAATAATAAAATAAATCTAAATATAAAGATGTGCTGTCTATTTATAGTTTGTCTTTACTAACAGACCAAAATGCAAAAAAGAAACATTTAGTTCTAATAAAATATATATATATATATATATATATATATATATATATATATAAAATAATATAAAATAATAAAATAAATATAAATATACATATATGCCATTTGTAGCCTGTCTTTACTAACAGATCCCAATGTAAAAAAAAAAAAAAAAAAGTTATTACAAAATAAAAAGTAAAATAATAACAAATAAATAAATACATAAATAAATAAGATGTGCTATTTATGTAAAAGAAACATTTATGTCTAAATAAATAAAAATAAAATATTATAAACTAAAAAAATAATATAAAATAATAAAATAAATATTAATGTACAAAAAAAATAAATAAATAATAAAATAAAATCATTCTGAAAAAAAAAATAAAATAAAATCTGGTTCTCAACTCCAGCATTAAAAAAAAAAAAAAAAAAATGGTTTCATTAAAACTGTAAAAGCAAGAACAGCCAATAAGAGATGTCACTGTTGCCATGGAAACAAGAAGAGGTCTGTTTTGAGTTTTGTAGGCAGAGGCTAGATTTACTCTATCATCCCAGACTTCATCATCTTCACCTTGTTCAATCTTTTTGCTGGGAAATCATATGTTATAACATGGTGATTCATCCTTGAACCGATCAGTTTGGTTCAAAGCTTTCAAAACTTGATTGAAAATAACAGTTCACTCCAAAATAAAGGCTCACACTGACATTCCTTCTCTCTCAGAGCACAAAAGGAAAAATCTGAAGGCTTTTCATGCAATTACAATGCACCGGGACTGAAGCGCTTCAAGCTCAAAAAGCATGAAAAACTTCAAATTTCTCCTTTTATGTTCAGTGGAAAGACATAGGAAAGTAAATGATGTCTCCTCTGAAAAGCGTATAAAGAAATGGACTAAAAAATTCTGATCATGAAATTGACTGCATGTTTGTCGGATCAGGTTTTCACAGGGAATTCCGAAATCTGTGCATCTTTATCCTGTTAACAATAAACTGTCAAAAGGATGGTTTTTGGCATCCAGCACGGACTTATAAGTCTGATTTGCGATCCACACGTCAGAAAACACAAGCCCGAGGATCTGCTTTGATTCCACCGGGTCTCATCCAGAGTTCAGCCGGATCTTCTGGAGCTTGTGGATGCGTTTGGATGAGATTGTTCTGAATTCACTGTGTTGAAAAACAGCCAAGGGCTCAGCATTAAATATAAAGGCAGCAATGGTGTGAGGCTTTCCCTTAAGAATACAGCTTGAGCTTGGCTGCACTTTTTTTATTCATACTGTTTTTATGTTTATTTATTTACGCTGAACCCACAAACCTACTTACAGTTATAAAAAGCAAAAGGATGTTTCTATTTTCTCTTAGTTTTGCGCCAAAAAGGAACGGGGAAACAGGTTGGAATAAGAAAAATGGGAAGAAGGAGAGAGATCTAATAATTCAGATCTCAGTTTGGTCGATTTTTACTATTGAAAATAGGACAAAACGTATAATGCGTGCATAACGCAGTAAGTAATTATAACTGACTTAAAATCAATAAAGCATTGAATTTTCCTGCATCCCCAGCTGACACACAAAAATGGGAGGGAGCAAAAAAAGCATCTTCTATAAAGTTTAATCAGAGTCGTGATTCATAAACAACTTGAATGCTAACAAGGAGTTTGTGGTCCGTCTTATGATCTCAAATTCAATCTGTTTTGACCATCCATGAAACTATCCAATTACAACAAAACATAGAAAAGGAGTAAAAGAGAAGATGAGGGCAAAGACAAAGAACAATTAGAAGAAGGATAAAACCATGAAAGGAAGAACAATGACAAGAACAACAAAAAGAAGAAAAACAAGGAAAAAGAACAAGGAAGAAATGGAGACTAAGAAGATGAAAGAGGAAGAGAGGAACAAGAACATCAAGGGGAAGAACAATAAAAAAAAAGGAGAAGGAGAAGAGCAACGAGGAGAAGGAGGAGGACATCGAGAAGAAGATCAAGAAGAAGAAGAAGAAGAAGAAGAAGAAGAAAAAGAAAAAGAAAAGCAAAAAGGAGGAGGGGAACAACAAGAAAGAGGAGATGAATAACAAACAAGAACATCAAGAAGAAGAAGAGGTGCAACAAGGAGAAGGAGGAGGACATTGAGAAGAAGAAGATCAAGAAGTAGAAGAAGATCAAGAAGAACAACAACAATAATAACGACATCAAACAAGAACATCAAGAAGAACAAAGAAGCAGAAGAAGAGAAACAAGGAGGAGGAGGATAGTGAGAAGAAGATCAAGAAGAAGAAGAAGAACAACAACAACAACAACAACAACAACAACAACAACAACGACAATGATAACGACATCAAACGAACATCAAGAAGAACGAAGAAGAAGAAGAAAGGGGACAAAAAAAGGAGATGAACAACAACAAACAAGAACATCAAGAAGAAGAAGTGCAACAAGGAGAAGGAGGACATCGAGAAGAAGATCAAGAAGAACAACGACAACTAAACAACATCAAACAACAACATCAAGAAGAAGAAAAGAAGAAGAGCAACAAGGAGAAGGAGGACATCGAGAAGAAGAACAATAACAACAACAACAACAACAACGACGACAACAACAACAACAACAAACAAGAACATCAAGAAAAACGAAGAAGAAGAAGAAGAAAGAGGACATAGAGAAGAAGATCATCAAGAAGAAAAAGTAGGAGTGCAACAAGGAGGACATCGAGAAGAACAACAACGACGACAACAACACACAAGAACATTCAAGAACAAAGAAGATGAAGCAGCAACAAGGAGAAGGAGGGGGACAACAAGAAAGAGGAGATGAACAACAAACAAGAACATCAAGAAGAAGAAGAAGAAGAGGAGCAACAAGGCAAAGGAGGAGGACATCAAGAAGAAGAAGAAGAACAACAACAACAACAACAACAACGACAACATCAAACAAGAACATCAAGAACAAAGAAGAAGGAGAAGGATAGAGAAGAAGAAGATCAAGAAGAAGAAGAACAACAACAACAACGACAACAACAACAACATCAAACAAGAACATTCAAGAAGAGCAAAGAAGAAGAAGCAGCAGCAGCAGCGGCAACAAGAAGGAGGAGGACAACAATAAAGAGCAGACGAACAACAACATCATACAAGAACATCAAGAAGCTCTTGTGCTCCTAATTTAAAAAATTTAGGAGCACAGTTAAAAGATTCAGGAGAACCTTCCGATCAATAATCAAAAATTCTGATAAAAAAAATTAGCCTTCCCATTACCAGGTGATATTTGACTCCTTAGTGATTTACAGGGCCTTTTTTAACCTTTGTAATGGCATATTTCTAACTTTATTAAAAGTATGCCATATTTTGTCAATTTCAAAAGATAATACGTTTTTTAAAATGTCTAATTAAAACAGCAGAATAAGGGCAAGGAGAATAAGAAGAATAAGTTGCTAATAGTATGTAAATCAATCATTAATTTTTACTACAGAGGTGGCACAGAGAAACAAAAATGGCTTGTAGGTCTATTTTCAGGTGCTTAATGAGGCTCAGACATGGCAGAAGTGTGATTAAATTAATAAATGAATTGAAAAAATGAATGAAAAAAGGAGATGAGAAGGAACAGGAGGAGAAGAAAGAAAGAAAAGGAAGAGGAAAAGAAGAAGAAGGGGGAGAATAAGAACAAAGTGAAGAAAAGACACTGAAATAAGGATAAAGTCGTTAGCAGCATCTGTGGTGTTAATGTGTTTTGTGTCTTTGTGTTTTGTGAGCCCAGAATAAGGCGCAATTACATTAACCTTGTTAAACTCCAACAGAGGAACGTGGAAAAATAACTTCATTAACATCCACGTGTTTCCTATTCATAAGCTCTTCACGAGCATTTGCCAATTCAGAGGGAAAAACTCCCTTTGAGAACATCATCATCTGGACAAAAGAGCTTTTAGTGCAAGCTGAGACTGTCCTCTCAGTCAAAAAGAAAGAGGAATGGATTTCCACAGAAAGATCTGAAGACCAAAATCAGAGGCAGAGGCAGAGGAGAAAGGAAAGCAAGACAGCGTTTCTCAAAAGCACTGTAAGCCTAAGTAGATCATAAAGAACCATTAGAGGCAGTGGTTTCCACAGTCTATGATCTGCTTTTGAGAATTGCAGTCCAGACCATGGAGATCATTAAAGAGCCATCAGTGCCTGTGGCTTCATCAAACTGAGATTATGTGCTTTCAATTCAATAAAAGCCAATGAGACGGAATCACCACATCGGATTGAACATCGCTGTGCTGTGGTTTGATAAGACTCCGGATGGCTGGATATATTTGTCCCAACGTCTGATAAAATGACCAAAATCATCCAGTCAAATGATGAAAGACTGCAACTACATTGACACAGCAACAGAATATGGTTTATCAGATAAACATGCCAAAAAAACCTGCAAATGTAATTTAAAATGCACAAAAAAGCTGCACATTTTGGCCAAAACAATAATAATAATAATAATATTATATAACTGTAAAAACTAGTCTTAAAATTTGTCTTAATTTCTTCATTTTAAAGTATTACAAACATTATTTTTATTATTATTATTATTCATAATAATAATAATAATAATAATAATAAAATAAATCATCATCATCATCATCATCATCGTACTTATCATCATCGTAATTATTATGGTTGTTGTTATTAAAAATAAACATTAAAAATATTACTAAGCAAAAAATTACATTAGTAACATTAATGTTAAAAAAAAAAAAATGCAAAAGCAAGTCAAAATAACAAATATTAATATTTTAATATTTCACAGTGAAAAAGTACAAAAGTAATACAAATTAAAACAATATATATTTTACTTTACAGCTGTAAAAATAGTCCTAACATTTGTTAAAACAAAACAAAAAAAAAATTACATCTAAAACAGTTACATCCAGACAGTTATGCTCTCTATTGAGATAATCTAATCTGCTGTAACATCCTGCACCACTGCGCTTATTAAAAAATACGTTCAATTGAGTTATCTATACAGCATCACATGCCCCGTATGAAATCTGAAACATCTCCTGGCTCTTGATGCACTGGAGTAATTGAATTAAAACTTGCAGCATTTCATTAAGGGCTTTCTCTTGTGCATTAAACGGCACGTCTTCCTTCTGCAAACAGGAAACGCTTTCCCCGCGACCTGCCAAACCACTTGATAGCATCTGCTTTTATTGGATTATCAATATCCTGAAGCTGCTCGCAGCTGGTCGTTTATCAGAGGCGTGCGGACAGACATCAAGTTAAATATCTGTCTTGGTGACGGCCATGACCTCAGCAGACCACCGATATGCCTGCGAGCAAGACGTCTGGAGTGAGAGGAATTCCCTCAGGAGGCTTAAGATGCAATTCCTCATTTTGATCTGCTGATCGCTATATTTCTGTCATGAAGTCACTGCTGTGCTAGTAAACCAGGCCAGAGTGAACTTAGGAGAAGCTTTAGAAGTACAGCATGACGCTGGAAATGTTAACGTCATGGGTTCAGTTCTCAGAGGCTTTGCATCTTGGAAAAAAATCATCTGGCAAATGCATGAATATAAAAGCATGAAAAAACTGAGCTTATAGCATAAAACTTTTATTTAAGATGGATATTTAATGAACAAATATGCAAGTGGCAGCAGATGTTTTCAAAAAGATCCAAAACGCTTATTCAGGCTGCCAAAAACATTTCATAATGAATTTCAAATTGAATATTTATGAACATCAAAACACAACCGACACTTATAATTAACTTTATGTTTTAATGAAAAAGTTATGCAATAAGATTTGAGTTCACTTTGATTAAATGCATCTGTGTCAAACTAGAAAAATTAAATAATGCATCTTATCTCATTAATGTCATGCCACTTTACAAATCTTATCAAACCTTCCAGAGCGCCAGTGGATGTGTCAAAACATTCTCATCATGTGAAAAATGGAAATGAGTGATTAAAAAAGCCCAGACAAATACTGTAACTAGATTTTTACATTTTCTGAAGAAAATGCATGCAGTGTTTATCATGCAAAACTTGCTGCATTGATGCAAATTAACAAACTGCTCAAATTAACATGCATGACACACCAGTTATATTAACACACGGAGACAATCAAATGCCGTAACTTATTTATGTGAGCATGCATTTAGCAACATCAAGGTCATGGGTTCAAGTCCCAGGGAATGCATGAATTGATCAAATGCATGAGTCTTGAACCTTGAATGCAATTTAAGCCACTTTGGATAAAAGCATCTGCCAAATGCACTAATCTAAACGTAAAAACTAACCACGTCAACTGACTTCTACTCTAAAAAACATTACAACTTAAAATCCTATAAAAATTGCCGAACCGCCAGTCAATGTGTCATAACTTTGAAACACGAAACAAAAAATAAAGACATGCATGTACTGTTTGCCATGCAAAACTTGCTGCATTGATGCAAATTCTAGTTCAAACTATATTTCTCATTTCTCAGTTCGTTTTGCTATTAATTCAAGAACATTTTAGGCAAACACCCAAACGTCTCCCAGAGGAGGAAGTACCAAACTGCTCAAATTAAAGTACACAAATGTCACCTCTGTTATTATATAAACATAATGAAATGAGTCAATTAGATATTGTTACTCATATTATAGAAGTGCAGTTTGCAACATCAAGGTCATGGGTTGTTTTGGATAAAGCATTTGCCAAATGCATTAATCTAAATTTAAAAACCACCAAGATCAGTTGAGACAAATGCAAGTGATAACATGCATGAATCTTGAATGCAATTTAAGTCATTTTGGATGAAAGCATCTACCAAATGCATTATTCCAAGTGTAAAAACCAACAAGATCAATTGACTTTTACTGATAAAAAAAACTGTATCAAAATTGTATTATATTATAGAAGTGCACTTTGCAACAATGTCTTGAGTTCAGTCAGTGGATTCATGGGTTGCTTTGGATAAAAGCATTTGCCAAATGCGTTAATCTAAAATGTAAAAACCAACTAGATCAACTGACTCTTATTCTATTAAAAAAAAAAAAAAAAAAAAACAACGCTTAAACATCACGAAAATTTCCAAAGCACCAGTCATTGTGTCGTAACTCTCACATCGTGTGGAAATGACAAGACAAAAACATAGCCCAAACTAAAAACAACAACTAGATTTGTATCTTTTAAATAAGTGCATTAAATAATGTGAAACTTGTTGCAAATTATAAATCAAACTACTAATTTTGAGCAACATGCATGATTTAACAAACACTAATTAAAAGTTTTTTTTTCCCTATTAACTCAAGAACATTTTAGGCAAACAATCAAAGGTCTCCCAGAGGAGAAAGCACCAAATTGCTCAAATTAACATGCATGACACACCAGAAGAGCATCTCTATTATATTAACATACTGTAATGAGACAATCAGACATTGTAACACATTTATACGGGCATGCATTTAGCAATGTCAAAGTCATGGGTTCGACTCCCAGGGAATGCATAAAGTGATAAAATGCACATTGTGAATGCAATTTAAGTCACTTTGGATGAAAGCATCTGCCAAATGCATTAATCAAAATGTAAAAACCAACCAGATCAATTGACTTTTACTCTAAAAAAAAAAATTTTAACTAAATGAAAATTCTCAAAGCACCAATGTGTCATAACTTTGAAAGGCGAAACAAAAAATTAAAAGTGATTAAAAAAGCCCAGACAAAAACAGCAATTAGATTTTTACATTTTCTGAATAAATGCATGCAGTGCTTGTCATGCAAAACCTGCTGCACTGATGCAAATCACAGTTCAAACTATAAATCTTGAGTTTCTATTAACTTAAGAACATTTTAGGCAAAGAACCAAACGTCTCCTAGAGCAGGAAGCACCTAATTGCTCAAATGCATAAGACAACAGAAGACAAAGAGGAAAAAAAAAAAAAACACCTCTATTATATTAACTTCCTCTAGTTAGATGAATAGATCATGATGTTCCACGAGCGCAAACAGAAGACCATGCAAGGTCATGGGTTTGATTCCCAGGGAATAAATGGGCTGGTCAAATGTATATCTTTCAACAGATGCTTTCATCCAAAGTGAGTTGAACTACATTCAAGGTACACATTTAGGCTATATTTTATCAGTTCTTGTTTCCCTGGGAATCAAACCCATGAACTTGATGTTGCTAGTGCCAAATATACTGTTTGAGCTACATGAAAGTCCCAATGACACTTCATTTTTGCTTTTAGCAGATGGTTTTAACAAAGCAACTAAAGTTGATCAGTTCATGCATTTCTTGGGAATCACACCCATGACCTAGGCACTGCTTGCTCTATTGTTTGAGCTACAGGAAAACCCACTTACATTTACATTCATGCATTTAGTTTATTCTTGTATCCAGTGCAACTTACATTGGTATGCATTCGATCATCTGCTTTCCCTGGGAATTGAACCCATGACCTTGGGATTGCTAGTGCCAAATCTACTGTTTGAGCTTCATGAAAGCGCTCATTTACATTTATGCTTTTAGCAGATAGTTTTATCCTAAGGGACTTACACTACATTCAATGTATAAAGTTGATCAGTTCATGGATTCCCTGGGAATCGAACCCATGACCTTGGCACTGCTAGTGCCAAATCTTTGAGCTTTAGAAAGCTGCAATTAAATGTATGCATTTAGCAGGCAGTTTTACCCAAAGTGACTTACACTGCATTCAATGTTTACATTTAATCAATCCATGCATTCCCTGGGAATCGAACCCATGACCTTGACATTGCTAGCACCTTGCTCTACTGTTTTAGCTACTGGAAAACCTCAAATACATTTATACTCATGCACTTAGCAGACACTGACTTTCATCCAAAGCAACTTACATTGGCATGCATTTTATCAGCTCTTGTTTTCCCTGGGAATTGAACTCATGACCTTGGCATTGCTTGTTCTACTGTACAAGCCACAGGAAAGCCCTAATTACATTTACAGTAATGCTTTTAACAAACTATTATCCAAAACAACTTACAATGCATTCAAGGTACGCATTTATCAGTTCTTTCTTTCCCTGGGAATCGAACCTATGACCTTGGTGTTGCATGCTCTACTGTTTAAGCTATAGGAAAGCCCTAATTACATTTACATTAATGCTTTTAACAAACTTTTATCCAAAGCAACTTACAATGCATTCAAGGTACACATTTACATGTTATCAGTTTTTGTTAGCTTGGGAATCGAACCCATGACTTTGGCGTTACTAGCGCCCTTGCTCTACTTGCTACAGAAAAGCCCCAATTACATTTGCATTCATGCACCTTTATCCAAAGCAACTTACATTGGTACGCACTTATTCAGTTCTTGCTTTTCCCGGGAATCAAACCCATAACCTTGGTGTTGCATGCCATTCTTAAAATGTCTGAACGACACAAAAAGTGTAAATGCAAACTCTGAATCACTAAGTAAAAAAGGTTTTTCATTTAAATGTAAAAAACAATTAGATCAAATTACGTTTATTCTATAAAAATGCATCCAACTCCACACAGCATTAGAACTCACAACAAGTCTATGTGAAACAAATAAGAGGCCTAGCAATATGCAAACATAATAAAATGACACAGAAAATTTACTAATAAAAACAGAAGCCAAAATTCGAATGAATGGGTCACTTGTGCATGTGGCTTCATTTTTTTCAGCATGTCAAAGTGTAATCATTTTTTACTTGCATTCAGCATTGCGTTTCCGTCTCTCTATCAAAAGAGACATCCCTTTTTGGGTCACGACACACCAGTTGAAAACGGCTGCCAGTAAACAACATGCATGCAGCATGACGCAGCAGTGAGGATCGCCGCTGGCAGGCTGTAGATCAGTTGTCAGCACAGCTGCGTCTGACAGACACACGGGCCGTCATGTGACTGCACACGCTTATCTCACACAGACAGACCCTCTGCCGGCGAAACATGTCTATCCAGAGGACAATGTGACGCATCTAAACTGTGATGGTATTTGTGTTTATCATTAAGAGTTTGTCCTTGGCAGCTGCTTGGAATGTACAAGCACAAAGTGTCAAATCAAAATGTTCAAGCGATTTGTGGGTCACCTTTTAGTGGATCCTGAGCCACATCTCAGAGAATATCAGAGACTTGGGGATGCACTTCTTTTACCCTGGTAACCACACAGAACACCCTAGCAGCCACATATTAATGCACAAAAAAAAAAAAAAAAAAAAAACTCACAACTATCTAGTGTGATGACAGCTACAGAGAAACTTCTGAAGGCATGCCGTATTTTTTTGTACTTAAAAAAATAAATAAAATACTACTGTACTACATTTTCCATTTTAGTTGACATTTTAGTAATTTTGTTGCATTTGTCCTTTTTTTATGTTTTTATTCGTTTTTATTTTTAGTTTATTATATATCTATATTATTTATATTTTATTTAGAAATATTAGATTTAATATATATTGTTTTTTATTTGTATTCATATTTTAGGATATTTTTCATATACATTTTTATTTTTATATTTTTAATGTATTTTGATTTTAATTTTAGCAAACATTTTAGTAATTTTGTTGCATGTCTGTCATTTTTATTAGCGTTTGGGTTTTTATTTTAGTTTTATATTTATAAAGTATATATAAATACACACACACATACATGTATATATTATGGAAAAATACGTTAGATTTATGTAAAATAGTTATATTTTTCTCCCATTTACATTAGGGCTGTGAAACTATTAAATCACAATTAATCGCATACATAATAAAAGTTTGAATTTGCCTAATATGTGTGTGTGTACTGTGTATAAATATGTATATATAAATACAAACACATTCATGTATATATTTAAGAAATATTTACAAGTATATGTATTTATTATAATTTTTATATAATTTATATTATATATAAATAAAAACATTTTGTACATAAATAACATATTTATCTTAAATATATACATTAATTTGTGTGCATTTACATATACATAATTACAAACAGTACACAAACATATTAGGCAAACTCAAACTTTTATTTCGTATGTGATTAATCGTTTGACAGCCCTAATTTACATACAAAACATTTTTTTAAATATATACGTGTGTATTTATATATACATAATACATATACACAGTAAACTCACAAATAGTATGTAAACAAACTTTTATTTTGAATCGATTAATCTTGACTAATCCTTTTGCAGCTCTAATTAATTGATATTTCATTAGCATAACATTACATATTGTTGTTTAATTCTTTAGAGGACATGGATGTTCATTTAACGGAACACTAATTTCATTACTTGATATGACTTTGGATAAACCTCTGAGAGGCAGGTAAACACAGATCTGCAGGATGAAGCTCAGGAGGGTTTTCCTCTGCTGAAGTTAATAATAATGCAGATCACCCGAGGGGATTTTACAGCACAGGGTCATCTGTCATTATGAGCAGCTGCTGATAGACGAGCCGCGCACACTGACGCTGAAACACGTGTCTCTGGTTCCTCATTAGTCGCTTCAGATTGAACCTCTAGCAGATGATCACTACATGAAATTCAGACTTTCCTTCTGGCCACCAGTGAAACACAGTCAGGTATTAAACTGGCTCTAAACGTTGAGAGAAATAAATGAAGGATTTTAAAATATATATATAAAAAAAAAGAAAAAAAAATGTAAAATATTATATATTATATTAGATAGAAATAATATATATAACCAATACACTGTGAGGGGGAAAAAGTGAAACGAGACATCTTACATTTTCTTGCATTTTAGCATTTTAAATTATAAGAAAATTTAAATTTTCTTATATTTTCAAATTATATAAAATTATCATTACATATTTTTTATATAAAACCTAATTATTTAATTAAAAAATAAATTGTATTTTATATAATCTTTAAATAACTATATATTATATAATTGTATAATATAACATTAAGAGAAAATCGTGAGATGAAAAATAAATAAATTAATAAAATAAATGTATATAATTTATAATTTCAGTTTTTAAGCAATATATACATTTATTTATTTGTTTAGCCTAATGGGACAATCAAACTATTCAGGAATAAGTTATTATTATGTCATCTGTGCAACAGTAGCAGGACAAATCGCTCAATTTCCATTGGTTGAGTCGATGTTGGCATGTCAAACTCAGTCGGAATCGCTCAAACAAACAGACTGCAATTCAGTTTGATGCCACTAGTAGCACATAACCATTAAATGCTTTTAAAAAAAAACATTGGTGCTTCACCAAACAAGTCTGGTCACAAGATCTCGTTCACAGCCTGTGTTCAACATAACGGTGTTCGGATCATTACTGAAGCTGATTGAACATGACGCCTCCATAACCTGTGTCTAAACCAACACCTGAGACAGAGAGAGAGAGCTGACAGCATTAAAGCCTGTAATCACTGTAATCACATTATCCAAACACCCCGAAACATGATTTACAGTTGGGCCGTGAATGTAAACCAGCATGTTCTACACGTTAACGCACCTCAGGTCAAACCTGAGACAAAAAAGTTTGCAAAGAGCAATTGTCAACAATAATTGTGCATGTGATTCAGTCCAAGACTAGTTAAAGATAGAAACGCACAAACTAACGGTTTGGCCAATTTACATGCTCATCTGATTAACAGCACACTCATTACAATGGTTGGGCATCTTTAATTGTAGGTTCAAACCCACAGACGGGACAATTTATCAATTAGCAGCAAAGTATTTAACCACTAAGCCAAGCAGACTAAGGTGGTTCTGGTCTGAGTTTGTCAAATCGGTTTTAAATGCAGGAGAAACAGTGAAGACGTGTGCGGCTTATTCAGCCAAAGATAGTAACACAAAACCTGCTTGGATTCACAGAATCTGGCAGCAAAACATTGTTTTGTTTGCTTGAGTACAAATCACATAAAAATCCAAGATGCTAAGGAAAGCAATAAGGGAGACCCAAATATGAAAAACGATCCCTGTGTGTCCACCTGATGCGCTCATAACATTCAAACCTCTAGAGACAGAAGAGAAATCAACACATAAATCTAAGCCTCCAAATCCTGTAACAATAAACAAAATAAATACAACAAATACAGCACCATCTGAAATAAAAATGACACCCATAAAACTTATAGACCAGACCATACTCAGCCAAAAAGCCGATTAAAATATTCTCAAATAAATAAATAAATGTAGACTTGCACTGTGAAGCAAACTATGAAAGACGAGTGTGATTTAGTATCTACAAACAAAAATATCACATTTAAAAAGAGACTATTTTATTTACAAATATCATGCCAATAAACATTTGTTTTATAATATATTTGCATTTTGTTTTTGCATTTGTATTTAATACAATTTGTGTTGTAGACAAAGTATGGAAGACTCGGAGTGCAATTTAGTTTACAAAATAAAAATGTCTAAAAAAAAAAAACTACAAATAAATATGTAAATAAAATAATTACTTTAAAAATGGACAAATTTAATGACAATAAATATTTTTTATAATTTATTGTCTTTGCATTTATTGTAAATATATTTAATAGTTTATAAATGCAGTTAAAATGCAATAAAACAATACATTCAAAAATATAAACCTACGCATAAGCATATTGCATTTTGTTTTTGCATTTATATTTAATAAAGATTGTTTAAAAATTCAGCGCATGTGTGCTAAGCAAAATATGGAAGACTGGGTGGAATGTAGTGAACAAAATAAAAATTTAAAAACTACAAATAAATATGAAAATAAAATAATTACTTTAATAATTGACAAACTTAAATGACAATAAATATTTTTATAATATATTATTTTTGCATTTATTATAAATATATTTAATAAAGCTTATAGATGCAGTTCAAATGCAACAAAACAATACATTAAAAAATATAAACTTATGCATAAATGTTGCATTTTGTTTTTGCATTTGTATTAATAAAGATTGTTTAAAAAATTCAGGTAAAATGTACCAAAATAATAAGTGTGTGTGTGTGTGTGTGCGTGTGTGTGTAAGCAAAGCATGGAAGACTCGGAGTGCAATTTAGTGTACAAAATAAAAATGTAAAAACTACAATTTAATGAAAATATTTACTTTAAAAATTGAAAATGTAATATGAAATATTTGTATAATATATTGTTTTGGCATTTATTATAAATCTATTTAATAAAGTTTATAAATGCATGTTAAAATGCAACAAAACAATACATTTAAAAAAATAAACATGTTGCATTTTTTGCATTTATATTTAATAAAGATTGTTTAAAAATTCAGTGTGTGTGTATTAAGCAAAGTATGGAAGACTGCAATTTAATAAAATAAAAATTGTGTGTAAAATAAAAATAAGTGTGTGTGTGTGTGTGTGTGTGTGTTTAGCAAAGTATGGAGTGCAATTTAGTGTACAAAATAAAAATGTAAAAACTACAATTAAATATGAAATTAATTACTTTAAAAAAAAACTGACAAATTTAATGACAAATATTTTTATAATATATTATTTTTGCATTTATTACAAATATAAATGCATGTTAAAATGCAACAAAACAAAATACATTTATTATATTATATTATAAATGCATGTTAAAATGCAACAAAACAATACATTTAAAAAAATAAACTTAGTTTGTTTTTGCATTTATATTTAATAAAGACCATTTAAAAATTCAGTTAAAATGTACCGAAATAACAAGTGTCTGTGTTAAGCAAAGTATGGAAGTCTAGGAGTGCAATTTAGTGTACAAAATAAAAATGTCAAAACTACAAATAAATATCTACCTAAAAATTGACAGATTTAATGACACTAAATATTTTTATAAAGTACTGTTTTTGCATTTGCATTTAATAAAGTTTATAAATGCATTCAAAATATAACAAAACAATACATTAACAACATATCTAAATTAAAGAAACTGAAAAAGTGTGAATACTGGCTCAAAAGCAGGTGCTACTGGGCAAAACGGTCATGCATCTGTTGCAGCCAAACTCATATTCAGCTCTGAATATCAATAACGCTCATCAAGGTCTAATTTATTGCACATTTCTGTCATTGCTTTTATTGCGGTATGCATGTTAAATAATCGACCTACTAAATTACGTTGAATTAAAATTAAATAGCGTTATCTAAATAAACACGGTGTTTCAACTGATGCTTTATGATTATGAAAAGATATAATAAAGCTATAGACACACGCACTTTGGGTGTCATGATCAACCCGCATGTTAGCACAGGGTGACTGGGCGTTTCTGAACGATTCAAACTAAAAGATTCAATGAACACCGAGCAAAATATATTATTGACACAGAGAGAAACGCGATTAAACAATAGAGAAATTGTCCTCCGGCATGAGCGCAGGCTGCTGGGAATGTGCGTTACACAATATAGATGCGTTGTGTGCTGCTTTGTTGAATTGGTACGTAAATAAAAACGAATAACAAACAGTAACGTACAATGTCAGGTAACGCGTCGCGTGAATAAGCGCGCCCAAATGAATAACGGCCCGAATAACCGAATCACTGCGCCAAATATTCACAAACGAACGATTCATAATAACGGAATAGAAATGAAGACTTGTGTTACCTGTCAATCCGATCGGATTTGCTGTCTCTGCTGTATTCCGTTGCCCCAATGACAAGATCCCAAATAGGATAAATCCGCTTCCAAATCCACCGCGGCAGAATTGAGCTCTAGAACCCCATTTAATAATATCCTCATCGGAATAAAAACCCTCGCACTTCTTGTCTGAGCTTTAATTTGTCTGAAACTGCTTTTTTGACACAGGTGCGAACCGTGCTAGTTTTCTTCAGGAGAAAGCGCGGACGGACGAGGACACCCCGCGAATATAAATACCGGTTTATTGGAGGCTTAATATATTCAGCTGTGTGAAGCGGCGGAGTGTGTGGGAACGTTTTCAAAATGGCGGCCGCCGCGGATACTTTTCAGCGTAAAAGTCCTGATGGTTTGCTGAGGGGATGGGGCGATTGAAATTAAAAGCCCTCAGTAGTTTTTTAAGTTGGCTTGAGAAAGCCAATTTACTGATATGCTGTTTTCTTCTGAGACTAAATCTGTCGACACTAACTCGTCCTAGAGCTTTAACTCTACAAACTCCAAACTCGGTCCAGACCTTCATACTGATCTGACTCTGTGTGCTGTATCTCTTCTATGTGCTATTTCTAATCCATTTAGACTCATTTAAGCTTCCACTCTAATATTTCTAATCTATCTAGCTATTTAAATCATGCTAGCAACATGCTAGTAACTTGCTAATCATGTTAACAACATGCTAGTAACATGCTAATCATGCTAACATGCTAATAACTTGTTAATCATGCTAGAAACATGCTAGCAGCTTTGCTAATCATGTTAGAAACATGCTAGCAACATGTTAGTAACATGCTAATCATGCTAACATCATGCTAATAACTTGCTAATCGTGCCAGAAACGTGCTAGCGACATGCTAATCATGCTAGAAACATGCTAGCAACTTTGCTAATCATGCTAGAAACATGCTAGCAACTTGTTAATCATGCTAGAAACATGCTAGCAGCTTGGCTAATCATGCTAGAAACATGCTAGCACATGTTAATAACATGCTAATCATGCTAACATCATGCTAATAACTTGCTAATCATGCCAGAAACATGCTAGCGACATGCTAATCATGCTAGAAACATGCTAGCAACTTTGCTAATCATGCTAGGAACATGCTAGCAGCTTGGCTAATCATGCTAGAAACATGCTAGCAACATGTTAGTAACATGCTAATCATGCTAACATCATGCTAATAACTTGCTAATCATGCCAGAAACATGGTAGCGACATGCTAATCATGCTAGAAACATGCTAGCAACTTGTTAATCATGCTAGAAACATGCTAGCAGCTTTGCTAATCATGCTAGAAACATACTAGCAGCTTTGCTAATCATGCTAGAAACATGCTAACAACTTTGTTAATCATTCTAGAAACATGTTAACAACTTTGCTAATCATGCTAGAAACATGCTAGCAACATGCTAGAAACATGCTAGCAACATGCTAATCATGTTAGAAACATGCTAGCAACTTGCTAATCATGCCAGAAACATGCTAGCGATATGCTAATCATTCTAGAAACATGCTAACAACTTTGCTAATCATGTTAGAAACATGTTAGCAACATGCTAATCATGTTAGAAACATGCTAACAACATGCTAATCATGATAGAAACACGCTAGCAACGTGCTAGTAACATGCTAATCACGCTAATAACATGCTATTACCTTGGTAATCATGCTAGCAACATGCTAGTAACTTGTTAATCATGATAGCAGCATGCTAATCATGTTCGAAACATGCTAACAACATGTTAGTAACATGCTAATCGGGATAACAACATACTAGTAACATGCTAATTATGTTAGAAACATACTAACAACATGCTAATCGTGCTAACAACATGCTAGTAACATGCTAATCATGATAGAAAAATGCTAACAACATGCTAGTAATATTAATCATGCTAGAAACATGTTAACAACAAGCTAGTAACATCTTAGCCATGTTAGAAACATGTTATTAACATGCTGATCATGTGCGAAACATGCTAATCAGGCTAGAAAAATGCTAATAACTTGCTAATCATGCTAACAACATTCTAGTAACTTGAAAATTATGATAACAACATGCTAATAACATTGTAATCAGCCTATAAAAATGCAAGCAACAAGCTAATCATGCTAAAACATGTTAACAACATGTTAAATCATGTAAGCAATGTGTTAAATCATGCTAGCTGCTTTTATACTTTTACAGCTGCTTCAAACTTTCAGGCTAGGCTTTCTCAAGCCAACTTAAAGTCTGTTCTCAAACTTTACTCATCTAGTTTTTCTTTGTAATTAAAATAATTAAGGCTTTTCATAATTTGCTATTCGATTAAATGTAATTCACGCATAGCGCTATTTACTACAGATCGTTTTTATAGAGCGTCTATTTAATCTGCAGAGGCTATTTACACTAACTCTGCCCACCAGCGTGTGATTGGTGGCGCTTCACATGCTTTTGACGCGATCGACCCGAGTTCGAATCCGCCTTTTGCCGAACTCGTTGGAAAGACATTAATTTTCAATAAAAATGAAGGAAATAATAGGAAAGTTGAAAAGAAATGATCGGGTAGGATTAGGGTTGGTTGTAGGCAGGGCTTTATTGTCCCAGTAACGCAGCATCCATTTAATAATTTTAATAAAAATGATAATTTACAGATTTTACACTACATTACTGCATACTGTTTTATAATATACTATAATACTGAGGTGCAGCTATTTGCCACTATATTAGTAATAAGTAGTATAAACAGCAGAAAACACTGCTATTTCTAAATAGGTTAAACAGAATCTGGCACATCGCCAAGACAATATGCTATTTTCACTTAGTGTAAATAGAATCTATTGCTATTTGCACTTACTGCAAATAGCATCTATCGCTAAGAAAATATGTTACTTTTACTTAGTCTAAATAGCCTCTAATTGCTGTTTATATCTGACAGTGTGTCATTTAGACCTAATAAACAGATCATTCTGCAATAAATCATGAAATTTCTATTCTTTAATATCTCTTAATATCTTTTCAGGAGACTGACAGCCAAAAAAACTAACAAAAAAAAAAAACACAAAAAAAATAAAAATTAAAAGATGCACTAAAATGGTGTTATTTCTTTAACATTCACACAGGAATTAAATTATTTAAAAAATGAAAAGAAAAATAATAATAAAAACGTGACTGAGATGTGAAATACTGTAGGATCTTCATTAATTAAAAGAGAGTTGCATTTTCAATCACAAGTTTTGAGAAGTGAAAGACTGACAAATCATCAGATCTGAAGCTGATCTCATGTTTTACAGAAATGTGATCTCATACTAACATCTGCTGTAGAAAAGTGGAATTGCAGGCTGCTCATTGTTCTAGTATGATTTATTTTAATCAAATAATAAAGAAACTACCTCATTTATACAGTATAATTAAAATATAAAAAATACAATTATATATGAAGTGTTCATTTGAAAAAAACAGACAACACCATTTTTAAGAGTTTGTAATTTTGATTAGGTAAAAAATAACTAAAAAATACAGCTAACACAATAAAACAATAAAAAGATGATAACATAAACACATGACTTGAAAAAAACTGAGTTATCTGTTTTTGCAAATACACTTTTTTATAGATTTCATAATTTTATTTGCTTTTTCACAATTATATATGTATATATATATATACACTACCGTTCAAAAGTTTGGGGTCAGTAAGACTTGTAATAGTCTTTAAAGAAGTCTCTTATGCTCATCAAGGCTGCATTTATTTGATTAAAAATATAGAAAAAAAACAGTAATATTGCAAAATATGTTATTTACAATATAAAATAATGTTTTTTATTTTAACATACTTTAAAATAGAATTTATTCCTGTGATGAAAAGCTGAATTTTTATCAGCTGTTACTTCAGTCTTAAGTGTCACATGATCCTTCAGAAATCATTCTAATATGCGTATTTATTATTAGAATGATCAATGTTGGATAATATCAACAGTTGTGCTGCCAAATATTTTTTGGAACCTGTGATTTTTTTTTTTCAGGATTCTTTCAGGAATAACAAGTTTAAAAAGTACAGTGTTTATTCAAAATATAAATATTTTATAACAATGTAAATTATTTATTATTAACTTTTAATAAACTTTTAATTATTAACTTAATACATCCTTGGTGAATAAAAGTATTAATTTCTAAAAAAAAAAAAAAGAAACAATAAAAATGTACTGACCCCAAACTTTTGAACGGTAGTGTATATATATATATATATATATATATATATATATATATATATATATATACACCAATGAAGTCCATTATATGGCATTTATTTAAAATTCATAAAAAAACTCAAGACCATTGCAGTGCATATTAATGTTTGCGTATTACATTTAACAAGGGCATCTGTTGTCTCGCTGGACGAAGACTCTGAACGTAGAGTATCTCTTTTCTCACAGGCTGGAGGCTCAGAACTTGGTTGTATCTGTTGCTGCCTCAAAAGCTGGAGACTCAGACTTGGTATCTGTTGTTGTCTCAGCCTTGCGGGTCGCAGACTCAGAACGGTGTGGCTGTTATTGTCTCACCTTTGCAGGCCGGAGACTCAGAACGAAGGTTGTCCTATTAGTGTCCCTTCTTTTACAAGTAGCAGACTCAGAACGAAGTGTTTCTGTTACAGTCCCTTCCCTCGTGGGTAGCAGATTTAGAACAAGGGTGATCTGTTTCTGTCTCTTCCCTTACAGGACTGAGACTCAGAATGGGTGTTTCTGTTGCTGCTTTCCCTGCAACAGGCTGAAGACTCAGAACATTGTTGTTCCGTTACAGTCGTTTCCTTAACGGGCGGCAGACTCGGAAGAAGGAGTGTCTTTTGGAAGGGAGATTGTATTTTGGAAAGGAGATTGCAATTTGGTGCTTCTCCATTTCCGTGCTGTGATTGTCTGGTTCCATCAGAGTGGGGGGACACGTGGTGGCCCACCCTTCTTTCCTCCTGTGGAATTTGTTTGCATAGTCCAAACACAGGGTTAGAAAAGTGTCACTAAAGTTTTACCGGTGCATTTCTCACTTTTCACACCATAACCATAAAATGCATTTGGCAATGTTACGAACACATCAAGTCCAAACATGATGGGAAAAGATTGAACTGTCATGCATGCATTCATTTGTCCATTAACAGCTGAGTTTGCGTAAGATGTTGCACTACACATTGCTGTCACTAGGAATACTTATTTCTCTGAATAAGATGTGTGTGTTGTAGTGTGCATCAGTTTTAAGGTTTGAAAACCTAGTTATGAATGGATTTGGATGAATCTTTGTGATCTCCCTCTGTTTCACCCACTGCTGCTGCATCCAGAGGTCCTGAGGAATTTTTATGGTCGATCACAGGCCAAACCCTTAGGAATAAGTCTCAAGGTGGGTGAAGGGCACAACCTGCATTTTGACCAATAGGAAGTTCTGTCCTTTGTACCAAAGGTTTTCTACTTGCCCTTTAAGAGATGTCTGGCTGTTGCCCTGGCATCTTTATCTGATGGCGTTGGACAGTTTGCTTATGTTAGACACCAAGATCCAATCAAATGTAGCAAACTTCAGTCCACTACTGTGGTCAGGGAGGGGCCCTGGAATGTCATGTCCACTACAATTTCCATAATTGTTATTTATCATAAATGTCAACACAGATAGGGTGCGTGACATCCTCATCCTCAAAAACCATAAACAAAGTTACCATAAACCACTTCCCAATCAACATCAGAAGATAAAATTCAAGAAAGCACAAAACTGACTGCAAATGAGCCGGTGTGCAGCGAGGAGCATCTCACTTGAGTGAACTGAAAGAGAAAAACCGTCAGGATCATTTAGTACACTTACAGCAGAAAAAGAAGAAATGAACATACCACCAGAACCTACAGTGGCGATGACCGGGGCCGCCGATCAGCCCGTTGTGTTTCAACCCGTTGTGGTTCAGCCCGCTGTGCTCATGACCCCGATGCCATTGGTCACTGCAGTACCAGATTACTTGGGCTACTCCATCTTTACCATGCTGTGCTGCTGTTTTCCTCTGGGCATCGCTGCTACCGTCTACTCATGCAGTGTAAGTATTCGTTCTAGAGGGACTTTTTCTGCTTCATATGTATGTCTCATAAATCAATTCAAAATGAAATATTTTAATAAATGTGTTTAATGAGGAAAAGCAGTCCTGCACACTATTCACTGTTGCATGAAAGAATTACAATATTTATTGAAATGGCAATGTGCATTTGGTCAAAAAACCCTGATGCATATATTACATTTAGTAATTTATGTTTCTGAATATATATATGTATATGTTTAAAATCATATAAAATGTATTGAAAATAACATTTTCTTAACTGGATGTTTCATATAATAGCCTACCGTATAGAAGTTTTTGATTTTGTTATATTTATTTACTTCTATTTTTTTTTTTTTTTTTATATTTGATTTGATCAAACATTTAATTTTATAAGGGTCTATAATTACATGGACTGAACTTCTTGTAGATAGTTATTTCTTGAGTGGTTTTTCAATATCACTTCAATATGCTTGACATTTGTGTTTTCACAGACTCGAGATGCTAACATGGCTGGACAGCGAGAGTTAGCGATGAGCCGCTCCCGAGTGGCGTTTATCCTGAACAACGTGGCTCTCGGTATCGGCCTCTTGGCCACCACAGTGGCCATTATCATTAGATTTACAGCTTCTGAATGACAAAGTTTTTGAAGAAATGTTGTGTTCTGCTTCAGATGCATCTACTCATACTTTAACTCAAGTCAGGGAATAATCTAATGTACACTTCTGTCTTATTTCTTGTTGTATTTAATGCTGTCAGATTGTTCTGTATTGATTAGCAGAAATTCAACTGCTTTTCACTTAGTACTGATGTAAAATGTCTTTTTTTAATTTTTTTTTTTATTACACATTGTAATAAAGTGTTGCACTAAATACACTAATTGTTTTGGTCATCTACAGGGGCTTTCACATAGTTTCTACAACTGCAGGTGGAAATTCCCACTTTTTGGCATGTTTGCACCACAGGAACTAGGAACTTACTGTTTTAGGAACTAAATTAGCTACACTCTTAAACATAAAGATGCTAGCCTGGCTGGACACCGAGAGTTAGTAAAGAGCAGCTCCAGATCAGCGTTGATTCTGAACAGCGTTGCTCTCGGTAGGGGCCTCATAATCCTCATAATCTGCTTTACCCTCATTGTTCTGCTTTGATTGCATATAGTCCCGTAACTTGTCAGTGACTTTGTAGAAGAACCATCTGCTCATGCAATGTAAGTATTCATTCTAGACGAATCTGCATCATATGAATTGATAATACATATAGTTTTTTATGAAAAATAGAGCACACAAATTGTGCTTTAAGTATCTACGTTTAAGATTGAACTATGTTTAAAGAGTGTATATGTACGTTTTAAATCATATAGAAATGTGTTGTAAATAACTTTTATTGGATGTTTCATAAAATGACCTATAGATGTTAGCACTGATGATGAAAGATTTTAGTGAGCATGTTCTCTTTGTAAATGTGTTGTGATTTTTGCATTAAATCTGGTGACTATTGCTGCGCCCCAATGTGCCTACTTATACTACGCCCTTAAAGTATGTACTCTTTTGGTAAAGAAAAAGTACACACTTTTGAATGTGTGGTCTTAGAGTAGGCAAGCTCACGTCACACAACTGCGTTTTTACCATGTCACAGTAAACTGGCCTGTCGATCATCTTAGCACAGTTAAAGGAGAAGTCCGCTTCTAGAACAGCAATTTACAAATAACTTACTCACCCCCTTGTCATTCCATATGTTCATGTCTTTCTGTCATGAAGAAATAATGTTTTTTGAAGAAAGCATTTCAGGATTTTTCTCCATATAATGGACTTGATTGGTGCCCAGATTTTGAACTTACAAAATGTAGTTTAAATGCAGCTTCAAAGGGCTCTAAACGATCCCAGCCGAGGAAGAAGGGTCTTATCTAGCGAAACAGTTGGTCACTGGTCATCAAAAGAATTGGTCAAATTCTACATTCAAATAAAACTTTAAAATAAACAGAATTTTTTCTGGTTTTTTTTTTTTTTTTCTGGTTTGCAAGTAAACAGTGGTTGATCTGCTTAATATATTTTACTTTTTTCAGGATTCTTTGATAAATAAAAAGTAAAAAAAGAACAGCATTTATTTAAAATAGAAATCTTTTCAAAATTTTTATTCTCTTTTTTTTTAAAGAAATTAATACTTTTATTCACAAAGGATGTGTTAAATTAATAAAAAGTGATTGCATAGATTTACACTGTTAGAAAAAAAATTATATTTTGAATAAATGCTGTTCTTTTTAACTTGTTATTCAACAAAGAATCCTGAATTATATATATATATATATATATATATTTGGCAGCAACTGTTTCCAACATTGATAATTCTAATAGTAAATCAGCATATTAGAATGATTTCTGGAGATTTATGTGACACTTACGACTGGAGTAACAGCTGATGAAAATTTAGGTTTGCATCACAGGAATAAATTACATTTTAAAGTATATTAAAATAAAAACCATTATTTTATATTGTAATAACATTATGCAGTATTACTGTTTTTTTTTCTGTATTTTTGATCAAATAAATGCAGCCTTGATGAACATAAGAGACTTCTTTAAAAAAAAACATTACAAGTCTTACTGATCCCAAACTTCTGAGCAGTAGTGTATATATATATATATATATATATATATAAACATGTGCCATTTTACAACTAGTACAGCCTATACTATTAAGAAACAGCTGAACATTTTATGGTTGGGGAGGAATATGAAATAAAGTGCAGCACATTTCATTTAATATGATAACATACTATAGGGCTTTTACCAATTAAATGAAATCAGTGTTAACAAAATTGATCTTTCCACTGCAGAGTAAACTGAAGCAGTTAGTGGAATAGAGCATTTACAAAAACAGTTTAATGAAGCTGAAATGAAGCATGAATGCATTTACACTGCAAAATTACAAACGCATGAATCATGTTACGAGCTTAGTGTTTTTTTAATATAGGCTACAAATATGAAATGTTGGGAAAGAGGCTATTTTTAAATCTGAAAGTAAACCACCAATAGGTGACAGCAGGTGACTTAATAAATGAGTCACTGAGTCATTCATTCAAATGATTCTTTCAAACAGCTGATTAATTCAAGAAAGAAGCAAGTGCCTCTCTGCGTCCCAACTATCCATCCTAAAAAGCCAACGGATAATCTACTATTTCCGGATTCAGATCAGAACTACAAAAACAAAAAAGTGTTTTTATGCGTGATATGCGCGGTTAAAGTAGAGAGGTTTAGACATTTAACCTGGTTATATACAAATATATATATACAGTTACAGGATGCGCATAACTACTGACATACCTGTCAGTGTATAGGTACCAAAATCCGGGAGACCTCTTGAGGGGAATCTGAATGGTAGAGGCAGGCTAAATACACATAAATACATAAAACATATGTATTAATACAAATAAGAAGAAACACATTATTATTTTCACATTTCTATGTATTTGCTTTTATTACAAATTTACATGAAGCACATTTTCACCAGTTTCCACAAGTAAATTATTGACAAAGTTAGCATACACGTCCACAACAAATGCTTAAAATATTTAAACATTCTCATTACTCAGTAATTAATTAATGTAATAAATACCTATTTACAATAAGGTTAAGTTTTCACGACATGTCATCAACAGGCCATATTGGCGGCAATGAATGTAAACAATACCACTGAAATGAACAAAACTTGCTGATGAAAATGGTCAATTATCAAGGATTAAGTATAACAAGTATCACCAGTGCGGCCGCACATCCAGATAACTGACCAAGTCGTGACTTTATGCTTTCCGCAACGCCCACAGATATAACTGCGATCTACATATCACTATGCAGAACATTTCCTTAACAGTCATTTGGCTGAAGCTCATTTAAATATCAACTCAGACAGACTGCGTGACATCCTTATCCTTAAAAACCATAAACAAAGTTTAAAAACCACTCCCCATCAACATCAGAAGACAAAATTCAAGAAACCACAAAACTGACTGCAGACGAGCCAGTGTGCAGCAAGGAGCATCTCACTTGAGTGAACTGAAAGAGAAAAACCATCAGGATTATTTAGTACACTTACAGCAGAATAAGAAGAAATGAACATACCACCAGAACCTACAGTGGCGATGACCGGGGCCGCCGATCAGCCCGTTGTGTTTCAACCCGTTGTGGTTCAGCCCGCTGTGCTCATGACCCCGATGCCAGTGGTCACTGCAGTACCAGATTACTTGGGCTACTCCATCTTTACCATGCTGTGCTGCTGTTTACCTCTGGGCATCGCTGCTACCATCTACTCATGCAGTGTAAGTATTCGTTCTAGCAGGCCTTTTTTTTGCTTCATATGTATGTCTCATAAATCAATTCAAAATGAAATCTTTTAATAAATGTGTTTAATAAGGAAAAACAGTCCTGCACACTATCCACTGTTGCATGAAAGAATTACAATATTTATTAAAATAGCAACATGCATTTGGTCAAAAAATCCTGATGCAATTTTATGTTTAGTAATTTATGTTTCTGCTTAAAATCATATAAAATGTATTGAAAATAAAATTTTCTTAACTGGTGTCACACCCCTGTGGACTGTTTATGCTGGTTTCTCCCTCTTGTGCCCATATTTGGTTGTTCCTGTTTCCTGTCCTCGTTTAATCATCATTAGTTTACCTTGTTTTACCTGTGCCTTAATTTAGTTTATCCTTATCACCTGTCTTTACAAGTTGCTTTCTCTTCAGTGTTTGGTTCCGGTCTCGTCAATGTGTGCGTGTATTTATCCTTCCTACTGTGGATTTACCTGTTTTGGATTTACCTGTGATTTTACCTGTGATTTTACCCTTGATTTTCCTTGCATGATACGTGACAACTGGATGTTTCATATAATGGCCTACTGTATAGAAGTTAAATTTGATTATGAAAAATGTATTTATACGTTAAATTCATTTACTTTTATTACATTTTATTTGCTAAATATTAAAACCGGAAGCTGTTTGATTTGATCAGCATTTAGTTTTATAAGGGTCTAAAACAGGTGTGTCAAACTCCGGTCCTGGAGGGAGTTTAGTTCCAACCCTGTTCTAACACACAAACCATGTAGTTGTCAAACAAGCCTGAATGACTTGATTAGCTGGATCAGGTGTGTTTAATTAGGGTTGAATCTAAACTGTGCAGGGCTGCGGCCCTCCAGGAACTGAGTTTGACATCCCTGGTCTATAATTACATGGATTGAACTTCTTGTAGCTAGTTATTTCTTGAGTGGTTTCTCAATATCACTTCAATATGCTTGACATTTGTGTTTTCACAGACTCGAGATGCTAACATGACTGGACAGCGAGAGTTAGCGATGAGCCGCTCCCGAGTGGCGTTTATCCTGAACAACGTGGCTCTCGGTATCGGCCTCTTGGCCACCACAGTGGCCATTATCATTAGATTTACAGCTTCTAAATGACAAAGTTTTTGAAGAAATGTTGTGTTCTGCTTTAGATGCATCTACTCATACTTTAACTCAAGTCAGGGAATAATCTAATGTACACTTCTGTCTTATTTCTTGTTGTATTTAATGCTGTCAGATTGTTCTGTATTGATTCAACTGCTTTTCACTTAGTGCTGACTTAAAATTTCTTTTTTTTATATATATATATATATTGCACATTCAAATAAAGCGTTGCACTAAATACACTAATTGTTTTGGTCATCTACAGGGGCTTTCACATAGTTCCTACAACTACAGGTGAAAGTTCCCACTTTTTGGCATGTTTGCACCACAGGAACTAGGAACTTACTGTTTTAGGAACTCCATTTGGGGGAACTAAATTAGCTACACTCTTAAAAGGTGCTTCGTAACGCCATAGAAGAACCTTAAACATCTGAAGAACCTTTCTGTTTCACAAACGGTTCTTTGTGGTGCAGACCCATAGAAAAATACAAGGCTTATCATCAAGAATCACGTCATTCAATGTTTAAAATAAATAAACTAGCCTTGACAATTACTTACTGGAGTTCCACAACTACTAAAGAACTTTGTGTGTGTGTGTGTGTGTGAGGTAAAGGTAGTAGTATTGTAGTATTGGACTGTTGATATTTTGATGTGAGTAACAAATACTAGGATCACTGTTATGTTTTTGGAACTGTATTGATATTTTGTTGTATTTGACAAGTAGTTGGGTATTTTTCTTCTTCCTTTATCAAAAAAAGGCAAACACTTACTACACCAGTCTTAATTTTACTACATTTTCATATATTTACATTTGCAAACACTACACTATTTTGGTCCTTTTGCATTATCAACACTGTTTTCCTGTTTAATACTTTAAAGCTGCTTTGACACAATCTGTATTGTAAAAAGTGCTAAAAGGTGACTTGACTACACAAATAAAATTAGAAATTAAACTGAAATGCATATTCAACAGTAAAATGAAGTAATATTACCAAAAGGTTAACATTTGTGCTGTCAATCAACTAAAAAAAATTAATTGCACATTTTTCTGTAATTAATCACATGTAGTTATATTGTCAGAATTTATGTTTAACAGCATCTTTTTACTAAGTAGCCTGCATATGCATTGGCTGATTCAAATTAAAATATGCGCATTATCATGCAATTTGAGCATAAAAAGTAACTTTTTAAAGGCCATTCATGTCAGATTTTATTGATTTGAAATATACAATTTATTTGTGAGTTTGGCACAAAGTTCCACTTTTCTTTTTTATACACACACTTGAAAACTTTGACATCTGACACTGACATCTGTTAATCGCAGGCTGCTAATAGAATTGTTCAAGAAAAATAATAAATTTTTGCATTCCTTATTGTATTTCTTAGTGATAAAAGGAAATATATATATATATATATATATATATATATATATAAAACAACAACCAGAACAAAAGTGTCTTAAATACTGTAGCGATTGATTGGACAAGATCTTTGACATCAACAACAAATGATATGGGAAATATTATCTCCTCTGCATGTTTTGCTATATTAAGTGAATCTAGATTGCATGGCACTCTCATCTTCAAACACCATAAACAAAATTACAAGCTACAAAACCACTGCCCATCAGATACCTTTTATATGAAGCTCATAAAAGCACAACAATGATTGCAGATGAACCAGCATCCAGCGAGGAGAATCTCAGTCGAGCACCAAACAAAAGAGAAAAACCATTAAGATCATTCAGTACTTACAGGAGAACAAGAAAAGTAATGAACAATCAAACATCAGCAATCGGGAAAAAAACCCTGCATTCACTGACCCTCAGGATCAACCAGAGATCACTTGGATGCGTGAGCCTTTGCCGCCACCAGACTATCCAAACAATGAATACCAGGTTCCAAGTACCAATCCCAACTTTTCTGGATATCCAAACTGTTCGTACGGAGCTCTAGGAGGCCCTCGGGCCTTTATGCCCATCCAGGGATGGTTGCATATCCCCAAGCGTATCTGTCTCTATCTATCTATCTATCTATCTATCTATCTATCTCATCACTTTAATATGCTTGACATTCATGTTTTCACAGACTGAAAATGCTAACATGGCTGGACAGCGTTACGATGAGCAGCTCCAGAGCAGCGTTGATTCTGAACAATGTGGCTCTCGGTATCGGTGTTACAATCATCACAGTGTTCATCATCATCATCATTATCGTCGGTATATTGACAACAGGCCCGCCGTAACCATGTTTTGAACATGGTTAAATTTTACACTCAGTAACACAGTTAATTAATTGATACAGAATCACTGCATTGTATCTAATTAACGAATATGTAAAATCACTGTTTTTGTAGCAACTAAACTTACAGCGTCATTGTTTGCAGAGAGATGCACAGATGCAGGTAATTCACACAAGCAACTTTCGTCTCTAAAGTATTTTCCAGACCCTCTGACAGAAAATCTAATGTACACTTACGTTTTATTTCTTGTTGTATTTAATGCTGGCAGTAGAGCTGGGAATCGATTCCAAAAAGAATCGATTCCTCGATTCCGAGGCGTTGGGAATCGAGAGTCGATTCCAAAGGTTGGAATCGATTCCATCAGGGGGAATCGACTCCCCATTCAGAGCAGTTTTCAGTTCAACAAAGCTAAAATATGGGCGCCTCTCAAACGAACGGCTGCATATCTCGGCTGCTGTCATCAAAGGTCGCTGAACGTCGATTCACGAAAATAAACTGAATGAAACGAGGCGGTACTGAGCAGGTTTGAGTTTGAGGATGCAGCCTTCCGTTAAGCACTTATTAATTTGCCTCTTCCTGCTCGCTAATAGTGATTAGAAGTCTAATTCGTTGCCACGAAAAGGTTCTTTCCGATAGATCGTTTTAATGAACCAGTTCAAAACGATTCAGTAGTTATTTTACGGTGGAACTGGCTTATACTGTCCACATGAGCACTGCACAACAGACTAGATCATGACGTGATCGATGGTCTTGATCCTATTTCCATCTTAAATAAAATGCTATTTTTAACTTTTCTATCAGCTTGTGATAATTCTGAAAGAAAACGCTGAGAGCACAAATAAGTGGCGAAGAGTGTGCGTCTAACTGACAGATAAACCACGAGCTCTTATATCAGCTCTTATATCAGTGTTGTTGTTAATGTTCTGGTTATTTTATTTCAATGTCCAGTTTGTTAATTCTGTGCAAAGCATACGATTGAAGTAAACATCATTCAGCTGAACCATACACGTCTTGTTTCATTCACTACTGAGCTGTGGACTATGACTAATTTCATGGGCAATGCAGACAAAATTATAATTTAAATACAAAAATGTATCATAATTTTTAAAAGCAAAGCTTCATACTATGATAATGTTACTTTCTAAGACCTTTATCCTACAGTCAATGTGAATTTAGGCTCCTCCATTCTAAAAAAACAATAATCGAAAAAGAATCGAAAACCACAGTGAGGAATCGATTCTTGGAATCGAATACAATCGATTCCAGAACCAGGAATCGGAATCGGAATCGATTCCAAAATTTTCGGAATCGAACAGCCCTAGCTGGCAGATTGATCTGTATGATTAGCAGAAATGCTTTTCATGAAACTGCTTTTCAATTGCAGACTTAAAATGTTTTTTTTTTTCCTTTAAATTTTTTTTTAAATTAAATGTTCAAAGTTTTAAAATAAAAAAAAAGTGTTCTGGTTTTAATGATTTATATGTATAAACACATTGGGTGTTTTAGGTGTAGGCCTGGATATGAACACATATGAGCTATTTTATGATCTTACGTAGCACAGTAGCACAGATAGTATTATTTCTAGTAAAGAAACATCTGATCATTTTATGATTAGAGAGGAATATGTGCAGCACATTTGGAAATGACTGAATGACAGTCTTATCTAATGTTGCGTTCACGTCATATCGTAATTACCGTAATTTCGAGATGACAACATGTGACATTCTACTCTGAGCTGTTCATGTCCTCAGACTCAGAATTATGCTTTTCTATGGCAACACTTATCAGAGCCTAAATAGAGCCTATTATAAGTAATTATAAGTTGTAATTACGAGTTCTACGAGGACATGGACGCTTTTTACAAGTTGAAATCTTATAATTACGGGAATTCCAATATGGCATGAAATAGGCCTTAATCCTATTTCACCTCGTTCGTTTTTTCATCTGACAGTAGGATGAAATAAAGTTTATAACCAAAAACACACTATAACTTCAACCTTCAGTGCATTTCTGTGTCAGATTTTGTTGATTTGAAATATGTAATTTGTGAGTATGACAAGCTCAAAAAAAAGTTTTTGAGATTTCAGGATTTTACCATTCAAATAGTTACTACTTGATGGTGAAACAATTACCCGAAGACATTGAAAATATGGCCCTCCAGTGAACAATATTTTTTTTAAGGGGGCTACGTACCACTTTGCTTTTAGACACTTTGCTCCGCCCCCTCTTTTAAACAGCCAGTAACACTTCATTTTTAACAGGGGGGCGGGACACTTTAGATTCTAGACAGCATTTGATTGGACAAGAAGTTTGATATGAAGCTCAAGTGCAGGATGATGTCATCAAAATCTTTGCATCATGTTGGTAGATAAATTCATATTTATCTTCTAAATGTGAATTTTGTTGTTGTTTTGGAGCACACTAGATTATAGATAACCTTACGGCTAACATATTCATTCTAAAAGCCAAAAACCTCAATTATTTTGATTTCATGGGGACTTGAACAACGCCTGCAGTGATGCCCAGATCAGCTCTAACATCTGCTGTTAAAAATTAACCATCCATTCATTATATCATCATGCAAAACTTAGAATCACTGTAATGTAATGGTCGGGTCGGACATCTAAAACTATCCGAAAACAATATAGGTGCGGATGTGTAGCAGGCAGATAATTTATTTGAAGCAGCGGACTCCGGAGACGTTTGAGCTCATCCGCGCATCTCTAGTACACACATCAACACGTTGCGAGTAAACGCAATCATCCCTTCCTCTTTACTACTAGTTGTAGCACCAAATATGCCCTTTGTGTGCATACCTGGATGTTACATTATCAGTGCGAGATCACAGTTCAAGTCACAGTTGAGCAGAGGTGTGTAGAGTTGATCATTAAATTTAAACAGCCTAGTAAAGGTTTATTGTTTTGTCTTCGAGTGTTTAATTAAGTTTAACAAGTTAAAGTGTTTGTTTAGCCACACTCACTAACGTGACCAATGTAAGCTAGCTGCTGCTGTGAATACAGATAGTATTGGCAAAAATATTTAGTCAGCTGTCTTGTCTTAGCCACAGTATTTTGCAGCATCACTAAATAAAGTGTGTCTCTCCTACAGTTACAATGCCAAAGATGCTTAGTGGCCAATGTCCATCCTAACTCACACTATGCTCTTTATATAATGATGAATAGACCTCACGAGAACTCAGTGTTTGAGAGAAACAGTATGTTACATATTACATCACAACGTTGAAAAGCAGCCATTGTTTACTGTATTTGCTTGGTAAAATATCAGTTGTGGATACTATGCTAGAAGAAATGACAAATAGTCTATATTCAAGACCTTTTAAGGAAAACAAATGTATGGTTATGTTTTAATGCTGTCAGACTGATCTGTAAACTAGGATTATCTGTGCATTTTACATTTAGCGGTTACGGAATTACATTTCAATTAGTGCAAGTTCAAAATGAAGCATTTAAATTAAATTACAGCAGATTTTTCTTTTATCATAAGTGATCATCTTATGTAATCTTTTTTTGATCGCATTTCTCGATGCCAAACCAATGTAATTTTTTTTTTCATCTGACTGTATAATGAAATAAAGTTTATGACTGAGGAGACTCTTCAACTTGTGTTTCTGGTGCAAACAGGATGTACACTTCACTGTGCTCATTTGTCTTGAACTGCACTGTGCGAGCTGCCAAACTTTGACATTTGACATTTTCACTTTTATCAGGGTGAATTCAGGTAAACGGAGTGACTTTTAGACAGTCAACAGTACCTCAGTTTACCTGAATTCAGTTTACTACAGCTACTATTGAGACATGAAAAAAAGATACTTAAAGTATAGCATTCCAAAAAAAAACCCCAGATAATTAAATACACAAAATGTAGCCTATAAATACAAATTGTCTATGTACAAGGTACAAACATACTTGCTGCGTCCGAAATCGGATACTTCCCTACTATATAGTACGCGAAAAACAGTATGCGAGGCGAGTAGTATGTCCGAATTCATAGTATTCGAAATTCAGTAGGCGAGAAGTACCCGGATGACCTACTGCTTCCGCCCGAATTCTGTAGTACGCATACCATGGACACTTTCCCATCCCATGAGGCTCCGGGAGAGGATGCGTTGTATTCGAAAAATGGCGGAAGGTGGAGACGCGGCTCATTTCAAGTGTAAGTACCTCAGGAAAAAACGTTGTTTATTGTGATTAAATTACACTTGTTTAACACGATCTAAATAAACGGATGACTTATTGAAAGTTTAAACATTGTAAATCGAAACGTTATTTGACAAATAATCTAGAAGCTGTCTACGAAGCCGTGATCTGCGAGCAGCTGACCAACGCCTTCTCTGAGCTGTCTGTCCAATCAACGTTAAAACGCCGAACATTGCCGGTGCTGGTGTTCGTGCAGTGGAGCAGTCTCTTTAAATTTCGCGCTGTTGTGACGACGCATGACACGTGACAACATCAATATGGCGGATGTAGTACGTCCGAATTCCATTCATACTACCCACATTCATACTATATAGAACGTACTTTTTAACGGTCGGGTAGTACGTTCATATTTAAATGTAGTACCTACTTAACCAGTATGCGATTTCGGACGCAGCAACTGTTGTTGTTGTGATGTTCACTAGAGGGCAGTGACGTCATGTGACGTTCAGTATCCTCTGCAAAAGTTTTACAGTGCAGTTTACTAAATAGTCTGAAATAAACATAAGTGTACTCAGACCCATCTCGCCAATCCACCACGGTCTGGTCATTTTCATACAGTGTCATTCTGAACAGAAGACACATCAGATGTTTATCTTCGAATTTAGTTTTACATCAGACTATACAAACTGTTGTGTTTAAGTTTACTTTTGTGTTTTTCTCTTTTCCTTGAGATCTTCTGAAGTTTGGTAATTTTTCAGGAGAAAAGTAAATGTAATATGTGTCAGCGTCTGTATCTTTTAGACTGGGGGTGCCCAACCCTGTTCCTGGAGATCGACTTTCCTGCAGAGTTTATTTCCGACCCTAATCAAACACACCTGTCTGTAATTATTAAGTGCTCCCTGAGATCCTAATGGACCTTTATCCCCCCGGAATTGAACACCGGAAGCGCTTGTCGAAGCAGTGTATTGATTCTTCCGGTTATGTATATATTATTCAATATGCTGTAATCACTACTTGAATAAAAGCCTGTTAAAATGAGCATCTGCAGGTAGATTTCAAAATCCGGACATTTTCAGAGACAGGCGAAGAAGTATTCTGATTACTGTGCACATCATTTTCCAAACGCAACAGAACTTTTTAATCTAACGTACCGGTCTGAGAAACCCATGACTCATAAACATGCATGATTTCACCACACTGCGTCAGTGCGTGCAGTGTGTGTAGTGTGTGTGAGACCTGATGAATAAACTGGCAGATTCACTCAGTGTTATGAATTAATACTGTTTAGTGTTTGTTTTTAAAATGCCTGGAATGATTCTTTGATGTGTAAGCAAATGTCTCCTTATGAAGTCTGAAGACCCAGTGCCACTAAAATATTTATATCACAAACTTACTGGAAAAGACATGAACGCAAAATGAGGAACTTCTGATGTTTCTGTCATGATTAGCCTTTTTCTTTATACACACTTCACACCAACCATTATATGCTCACAACTTAAACTATCTATTAATATCAAAGTCAACAATTTCCTCATTCTTATGCAATAAAAATGAGCAATAGGCTTTTTCTGTGGCATGTTGGAGAAATAAATGACAACGGTCTTTGAATTTACAATTTAATTCAAGCAATAAACTGAGACTGATGTGTAGTAATTTATTCCAGGATGATTCTTAATTTTCAAAAGTGATGCCAATTTTCTTTTTTTTTTTTTTTTCTTTTTTTTAACCAATACTACTACAATACTATAAATTTAAAATATTACCAAAAAACTATTTTATTGCTCTCTCACCGTGCCCCGGTTTGATCCATGATCAATCTTCCCCCGCACAGCCACACTTCCACATATATCAGTCACCTTGATTGTGACATTTTCACTTCACTAATAAATTATCAGTGCGTCAAAAACACCGAAGCCCTCTGGCGCCCAGGGAAAAAGTTTGTGAACAAACTTCATATGAGGTAAGGGTAATAACTGCTACGATGTTAACTTGGAAGAAGTGGAATACAGGAGACAACTTCAACATCAACACAAGACAAAGGAACAGAGGAAAACCCAGGGCTTATAAAGCTTGGAACATACTCAGTGGACACAGAAACAGGTGTGGGGCTAATTAACAATCAAACTAAACTAGAACAGGAAAATGACCAAATAAGGAAAACAGAAACTAAGACTGGATGGAAAAGGTGGAAACAAAAGTCCAAAGTCCAAACCCTGACAGTAACAGTGGAGTTCCAGATTTAGGCAGCACCTATATTTTATGGTTTCACTGGAAACAATTTAAAATAAGGTTCATTTTCAGTATCTATCAGTTACAAATGTATTGTTTATTGTTATTTCAAGCTAGTTAATTATTGGTGAAATAGGCTGTGAAGCAAGGGGCACCAGGTAAAATCTTACCTGCATCCCAATGTTCATACTATCCATCCCAAATAGTATATGAGATTACAATAAGTGTGTCCCAAAGCATAGTATGCCGAAAAGAGTATGCCGAAAGTTCCCGGATGGTCTGCTATTTCAGGTCGATTTTTGAAGTGTGGAACTGTGCACACTCTAATGGCTAATATTGCCCACAATTCATTGTGCTTTGGCAAAGGATTCCATCCAGAACTACAAACACGAATAAAATGTGTTGAGAAAAACTACAAACATGGCGGATGTGTGCAACCGGCGGTTACTAGTGAGTTACTAATAGTCAACATTTAAGTTGGTTAAAAAAAAACTATTTAATGTTATCTGTGTTATATTTGCACCAGCAATGTGAAGTTTTATAAACAGCCGTTTGGTCATTAACTTGACTGGCAGATCAGTGCGCTACTTCTTTTCTCTCCAGTACGGTAGGAAGTTAAATTAAATGCAGAGGATGTGAACTATGACCAGATGATTGAAATGCCAGTTTACTGTGACAGGGTAAAGACGCAGTTGTGTGACGTGATAGTATGTCCCAAAGCTTGCCTACTCTAATACTACACACTCAAAAGTGTGTACTTTTTCTTTACCAAAAGAGTACATACTTTAAGGGCGTAGTACAAGTAGGCACACTGGGATGCAGCACTTGCCCAGGGCAGCAAATTGGCCAAGGCAAGCTCTGAGATGAGGTGTTATCAGACTGAATCTACACAGGACCTGCCCTACAAATTACAAACCACCTCCCATTGTATTGCTATAAATCTACACAACACCATCAGAGGGCAAGGTTCATTAAACACTGCAGATTAAACAGCGTCCAGTGAGGAGCATCTCATTTGAGTACGAAACGAGAGAGAAAAATCATCAAGATACAAGGAAATGTACAATCAAGGACCAACAGTCGGAAGAATAAACCCTGCATTTACAGGCCCTCAGGATGGACAGTATCAACCGAACAAGTTTGGGATGGGTCAGCCTGTGCCGCCACCATACTATCCCAACACAGGATTCCAGTTTCCAAGGGCTGATTTCAATCCCAACCCTTCTGGATATCCAAACCAGCCATACGGAGCTCCAGGAGGACCTCACGGCCCATATGCCCAACAGTCATATCCAGGGATGTCTCCGTATCCCCAGGGAGAGTATGGTCATAATAGGGTAATCGTTGAACCCACTGTCTTCGTGACCCCCGCGCCGCTACTCACTTCAATGCCAGATTACATGTGCTACTCCATCTTTACCATGCTGTTCTGCTGTTTACCTCTCGGCATCGCTGCTACTGTCTGCTCATGCAATGTAAGTATTCATTCTAGACGAATTTGCATCATATGAATTGATAATACATATAGCTTTTTATGAAAAATAGTGCTTTTTCTGTGCTTTAAGTATCTAAGTTTAAGCTTAAATTATGTTTAAAGAGTGTATATATGTTTTAAATCATATAGAAATGTGTTGTAAATAACTTTTTTTTGGATGTTTCATAAAATGACCTATAGATGTTAACACTGATGATAAAAGATTTTAGTGAGCATGTTCTCTTTGTAAATGTGTTGTAATTTTTGCATCAAATCTGCTGACTATTGCTGCGTCCCAGTGTGCCTACTTATATTACGCCCTTAAAGTATGTACTCTTTTGGTGAAGAAAAAGTACACACTTTTGAATGTGTGGTATTAGAGTAGGCAAGCTCACGTCACACAACTGCGTTTTTGCCTTGTCACAGTAAACTGGCCTGTCGATCATCTTAACACAGTTAAAGGAGAAGTTCACTTCTAGAACAGCAATTTACAAATGATTTACTCACCCCCTTGTCATCAAAGATGTTCATGTCTTACTGTCTTCAGTCGTAAAGAAATGATGGTTTTTAAGGAAAACATTTCAGGATTTTTCTCCATATAATGAACTTTACTGGTTTCCAGATTTTGAACTTACAAAATGCAGTTTAAATGCAGCTTCAAATGGCTCTAAACAATCCCAGCCAAAGAAGAAGGGTCTTACCTAGCAAGACAATTGGTCATTTTTTTCCAAAAATAAATTTTTTTATACTTTTTAAGCACAAAAGCTTGTGTAGCACAGGCTCTGGGATGCACGTCCACGATGCTACGAATTAGTGATGGATCGTTCTTGAACGATTCGTTCATTTTGAATGAATCTTTAATGTGACTCAACGAGTCATCTTGGGGAGTGATTCGTTCAGTCGCGCATGCGCAACATTCTATTAGGTTCTGTACTGGAATTAGTTCACCTGTTTCGAATCTTCGGGTTTTTCGAGCTGTTCGTTCATCTTATGAGGCTGTGATGTGTGCGATGAACGAACGACACGAACCCGAAAACTTGTCAGATAAGAGGTGAGGTGAGCTACTCATCGACTAAAGACCCAGATATATAATTTTCTGTTTCTTATAGCATTATGGTTTTGTCTTGTTTGTAGTGTGATCAATATTTGTGTAAGCAGTAGATGTGTTAGGGAAGCAACACGTAACATTTTAATTATATTTTGCTAAAATGAACGAAATGACTCAAAAAAAGATTTGTTCATTTTGCTGAACGAGACTCAAAGGTCAGAGTTGGTGAAATGATCCGAACTTCCCATCACTACTACGAATCACATTTAAGTTCATCGTCTGTGTACTCCGGCTCTAAAAGGTAGAGTATGGCGAAGAACTCCAGCTTATTTTCCCCTACAACTTCAGAATCGTCCGACATCGTTGTAACTTTTTGTTTGTAAACAGTGTTTGACTTACTTGCACTTCCTTAGTCTTTGCGCGTTCGCTTTGTAAACACTGGGTCTGTAGTTCCGCGTGACCTTTCAACGTTATTCAATAGTATGTAGAGTCGTGAACGCGCATCCCAGAGCCTGTGCTACACAAGCTTTTGTGCTTAAAAACTATACAATTTCTATTTTTCCGAAAAAAATAACTAATCGTTTCACTAGATAAGACCCTTCTTCCTTGGCTGGGATCGTTTAGAGCCTTTGAAGCTGCATTTAAACTACATTTTGGAAGTTCAAAATCGGGGCACCAATGAAGTCCATTATATGGAGAAAAATCCTGAAATGCTTTCTTCAAAAACCATAATTTCTTCATGACTGAAGACAGAAAGACATGACATTGTGGATGACAAGGGGGTGAGTAAATCATTTGTGAATTGTTGTTCTGGAAGTGGACTTCTCCTTTAACATCAGGAGACGCGGAGTAAACGATAACAGTCGTTAATAGTAGAGACACATTGGATGAACCCACAACAGGAACTTGGAAAAGCACAAGTATACAACAAGTAGACCCGATGAACAAACGGGAACTTAAATACGCAGGATAGTTAGGAACTAATCACATAAGACACACCTGAACCAAACAACATAATTACATAAGGGAGAAACTCGCTAACGGAGCACAAAGGGAGGGAAAAACACAGAAAACAGTCCATGGACGTGACACATCAACAGTATTGCAACTGAAACTTTATAGTTCTTGTAAATTAATAATGTCATAATGTCAACATCAGATGAATCGATTATCAGATTTACACCAGCAATTACAGCATAAATAGGTTTATAACTTTGGAATACTTTGAACCCTGGTCTTACATTTGGAGTCATCAAAAAGCAATGACCTGTATACTTTATTTTTAATGTAAGAGCAGACACTTGTAAATGCAATTTCAATGTGAAAGGCCATGATGGTGTTTTGTGTCATATTGCATTGTTGTAATTTTAAATTGATTTGTTGCGCTTCACCATTTATTTTTTTTTAACGCTTTGTTATAATTGTAGTTATGGTGCATTCATGTCGGAAAGATTCACAAACACCACCACAAAGTTGTAATAGAAGCTAATGAATTGGAAATCACAGATATTTATGGACAATATGCTTACGCGTTGCAAAATAAGGTCGAAAATATGACATTACAGAAAGTAAAATGCAGGAATTATTAGTATATGAGAGAAAAAATACAGTCACATTTACAGATAATGTACTCACTCCCTTGTCATCCAAGATGTTCATGTCTTTCTTTCTTCAGTCGTCATTTCAGGATTTTTCTCCATGTAATGGACTGATATGGTGCCCTGATTTTGAACTTCCAGTTTAAATGCGGCTTCAAACGATCCCAAATGCGGTTGTAAACGATCCCAGCCAAGGAAGAAGGGTCTTGTCTGCCGAAATGATCGGTTGTTTTCATTAAAAAATACAATTTAAATACTTTTTAATCTCAAACTCTCATCTTGTCTTGCTCTGCCTGAACTCTGTGTATTCTCAAGACGGTTAAAGTATGTCGAAAAACTCCCTCAACTTCAAAAATAATTTTAAAATCATCCTACATCGCTGCAGAAGTACCGACACTGTCTTTGCAAAGTGAACATGCAAAGATCAAACACCCTTAACAAAAAAGGTAAAACAGTGATATAGGACGATTTTGAAGATGAGGGAGAACATGAGATGGGAGTTTTTCGACATCGACAACTGTCATGAACTGGAAAAAAACAGTCCAGGTGTAAGACAAGATGAGCATTTGACATTAAAAAGTATATAAATTGTATTATGTTAATGAAAATAACCGATCATTTCGCTAGATAAGACCCGTCTTTCTCGGCTGGGATCGTTTACAACCGCATTTGGGATCGTTTGAAGCTGCATTTAAACTGTATTTTGGAAGTTCAAAATCAGGGCACCATATCAGTCCATTATATGGAGAAAAATCCTGAAATGTTTTCCTCAAAAAACATAATTTCTTTACGATTGAAGAAAGAAAGACATGAACATCTCGAATGACAAGGAGGTGAGTACATTATATGTGAATCCTTGTTTTGAAAGTGGACTTCTCCTTTTTTACTAGTTTTACTCTCCTTGCTAAAGATGTTTTCTTTGCTTGATACATGCCAATAATTTGACTCTTCTGAAACAGATTAACATCTTTTCCACGACCACAGGATGTGTCTTCCGACATGGTTTTTTAAGAAATGAGAAACTACTCACTGCATCAGTTGGGTTTAAATAACTTGTTGCCAGCTGAAACATAATCATCAGTGCAGTGCCAATGCAATGGGAGGCACTTACCTATTTGCTTAATTAAATCCAAGTGGTGACTTCTTTTCAAACTCACTTAAATATGCTTGACATTTGTTGTTTTCACAGACTCGAGATGCTAACGTGTCTGGACAGCAAGAGTTAGCGGTGAGAAGCTCCAGAACAGCATTTATCCTAAACAACATCGCTCTCTGTTTGGGCATTCTAATCATCACGGCAGCCGCTATCTTGTTACTTTATATGCATCGTGTATTTTAATGAACAGATGTTGTATTCTAATTCAAATGCACCTACTCTGTAATCCATCAATGACTTTGTGGAAAAAATGACTTTCTTATTGTTTTATTTCTTGTTGTATTTAATGCTGTTAGATTCATCGCTGTATGATTGTGCATTAAGCACTTATAAAACTACATTTTAATCTGTGCACGTTTCTTTGTCATTCTTTTAAATTACACATCAAAACAAGGCATTTAAATTACAGCAAATGATCATATGTACCACAGCCTATACTACTATTTCAATAAAAATGAAACCACTAAGCATTTTATGATTGGGGAAGAAATGAAACTATGTGCAGCATATTATGAATGATTAAATGACAGTCTTATCTAATCGTATTTTACTGCACTCTTTGATACCAAACCAACGCAACACATTTTTTTTCTGACTGTAGAATGAAATAAAGTTTATGGCTGAAGAGACTCTATGCCTTTTTACAGTACTGCTTCTGTTGCAAACAGGATGACAGAGGTTCACTGCACTCATACAGCTGTCATTTACATTGAACTGCACTGTATGAGCCGCCAAACAATTTTGTCTCTAACACAAATCATCACTTTTTTAAGGGTAAATACAGGTAAACTGGTGACTTTTTTTTGACAGTCGACAATTTGCCTAAATTCACCTTAGTAAACTACAGCTACTGTTAAGACACAGCTGCAAAAAAACAGTTTGTCAAAAAGAAAACTGACAGTCAAAATTAATCAGAGCTGATACTTGAAAGAATAAAACATTAAACGCACATCATACGGCCTATAAATACTAATTCTGTCTATGCACAAGGTACAAACATACTGTTGTTGTTGCAATGTTCACTAGGAGGCAGTAAATAAAATAAAAACTGTTGTGTTTAAAGGGGTCATCAGATGCCCATTTTCCACAAGTTGATATGATTCTTTAGGGTCTTAATGAAAAGTCCATAATATACTTTGGTTAAAAACTCTCAATGCCGAATGTCAAAATCAGCTCTGCAAAAATCATACGTTCTGGTCGAGGTTGCTTTAAATGTTAATGAGCTCTGCTCGCCCCGCCCCTCTCTTCTCTTTGTGGAGTGACGAGCCAGTTTACTTTAGCAGCATTTAGCCGCTAAACTTGCTAACTAGCACGTTATTAGGAAAGGCGATCGCAAAGATTCATAAAAAAAACTTTATACTCACTTCTGCTGTAGGTGAAGCTGGATCACGAATGATTTATGAACATAGACGGATGTATGTAGATCGGAAGGCGCATTCTATTCACAAACAAACGTAATCCACTGCATCTTCAGCCGCTCAGATGTCGGGAGTAAATGGCAACCACTATGTTCATTATGACATCCAGCAACACAACACCTCAATCGCTCAATCTGAGATATTCTTGTCTAACTTACAGTACATCCCTGCTCCGGCATCACAACAATGGAGGTTGGACTGTTACAGCTGATCTGAGGTAAGACGCTCATGTCAATAACTATCGTGGGAGCGGCCTCTGCATCTGTGAATGGCTTGATTTGAAAAAGGGGATATTATTTTTACAGATTAATTTTTATTATTATAGGGTAGATGTGTACATACACTGCCAACACGCATTAATGTTCAAACACCATGTAAAAGTGAACTTTGCATCCAATGTCTCCTTTAAGTTTACCTCTGTGTTTTTCTCTTTTCCTTGAGATCTTTTGAGGTTTGGTCATTTTTTCCTTCTGTTTAGATAAGAGGGGAAACAAAATAAACATGACACCAGTGCAGTTGTGAAGGTCATCGCCTATTATCAACAGTGGCGGGCCGTGCATTTCACACCTAGGCCTTCAGTAGTGTCCTACACGAATTAATCCACCTCTTAATACCATCATGATGCCACAGCTTTAGAAACCATACATATTATTCAGAAATGCAGTATAACAGAACACTGCATCACAGACAGGTATCTTATGTAGTGAGAATGAATGCTATTATTAAAACAAGAAACCCAACACAATTCAACAAGTTGCCACAGCTGCGCACTGCACATCATCTGAGCGTTTGGCATTAAAAGGTATTTTTAAGTTGGTTTGAGAAAGCCAACTTACTGATATGCTATTTTCTTCTGAGACTAAATCTGTCGACACTAACTCGTCCTAGAGCTTTAACTCTACAAACTCCAAACTCAGCCCAGATCTTCAGACTGATCTGAAGTTAGTTGCTGTATCTTTTCTAACTGATCGGACTTATGATTTTCCTAAAAATGACGATTAAAATTGGGAAAAATCCCATAGACTTACATTCAATGTTCAAATGAGCAACACTTTTCAAATTCCAACTGTAAAAACTCCCAGAATCCTTTGAGACTCAATCAAACTTCCCTTCTATGTACTGTATTTCTAAGCGTCATTTTTTTCCCCAAACCAGTTAAGCGCAAGCCGCGACCTCAACGCGAAAACCCCACCCCGGAGCCACGAGTCACGTCTCCGGCTCGATTTCATTGGTCAATCCGGTTACGTGGTCGCCGCCCCTGAGAAGAAGTTTAGAAATCAATCAAGGTCATTGACGATGGATGCATCGCTGACAAACGGTCACATATTGTTTGCTATACAAAAGAATTAATAATAAGTTTAAAAAAATAATAAAAATAATATATATATATATATATATATTTAATCTTTTTGTGTTTTCCGGTTTTTGTTCTGTATAATACGTGAGTGTAGTTTACTCAAGCGTTAAACTACTCTGTGAGCATGTTTTATAGTCTATATGTAGTTTTAAGCACTGTTTTTATTCATTTTGTACACCGTTTTATTTAAATTGTAAATTGTGGTTACGTCGTTTCACTCGTGTATCCCTTTCGGGTATTGTATTAAAATTAGTGTGTTTCGGGGCGGCCGTAACGCTGTGTAGCCAATCAGCGCTGTGATACAGTTGACCAATGAAATCGAGCCGGAGACGTGAGTCGCAGCTCCGGGGTGGGGTTTTCGCTTAGAGGGCGTGGTTTGCGCTTAACTGGTTTGGGAAAAAAAATGACGCTATTTCTAATCCATTCAAACTCATTCAAACTCATCTATTTGTCTATGCCTAGCAACCAGAATCATGCTAGTAACTTGCTAATCATGTTAGTAACATGCTAGTAACTTGCTAATCATGCTAGAAACATGCTAGCAACATGCTAGTAACTTGCTAATCATGCTAGCAAAATGCTAGTAACTTGCTAATCATGCAAGCAACATGCTAGTAACTTGCTAATCATGCTAGAAACATGCTAGTAACTTGCTAATCATGCTAGAAACATGCTAGCAACATTCTAGTAACTTGCTAATCATGCTAGCAAAATGCTAGTAACTTGCTAATCATGCAAACAACATGCTAGTAACTTGCTAATCATGCTAGAAACATGCTAGTAACTTGCTAATCATGCTAGAAACATGCTAGCAACATGCTAGTAACTTGCTAATCATGTTAGTAACATGCTAGTAACTTGCTAATCATGCTAATAACATGCTAACGAAATGCTAATCATGCTACAATCATGCTAACAACATGCTACTAACTTGCTAATCTTGCTAGAAACATGCTAGCAACTTGCTAATCATGCTAGAAACATGCTAGTAACTTGCTAATTATGTTAGCACCATGCTAGTAAAATGCTAGTAACTTGCAAATCATGCTAACAACATGCTAGTAACTTGCTAGTCATACTAGAAACATGCTAGCTACATGCTAGTAACTTGTTAATCATGCTAGTAACTTGCTAATCATGCTAGAAACATGCTAGCAACTTGCTAATCATGTTAGAAACATGCTAGCAACTTGCTAATCATGCTAACAACATGGTAGTAGCTTGCTAATTATGTTAGCACCATGCTAGTAAAATGTTAGTAACTTGCTAATCATGCTAACAACATGCTAGTAACTTGCAAGTCATGCTAGAAACATGCTACCAACATGCTAGAAACTTGCTAATCATGCTAGTAACATGCTAGTAACTTGCTAATCATGCTAACAACATGCTAGTAACTTGCTAATTATGTTAGCTCCATGCTAGTAAAATGTTAGTAACTTGCTAATAATCGTATAAGCATGCTAACAACATGCTAGTACCTTGCTAATTATTAAAACATCATGCTAGTCACATGTCAATCATGTTAATAACATGCTAACAACATTCTATCTATCTGTCTATCTCTGACAGACTGTATTGCCTTCAAAACATCCAAACGTTAACCTTTTAAAACTACTTTAGAATTCAAACTATTTCAGACTGAAAACCATCGAACTTAAAACTTTTTAAAACTTTCTAAAACTTTCTAAACTTTAGAAACTTTTCAAACTTTTTAAAACTTTCTGGTCCGGCTTTCTCAAGCCAACTTACAGTTTGTCTTGACAAACTTTTTTATCTAGTTTAAATTGTATTCCTTTTTTTGGAAAATAACCGATTGTTTCACTAGATAAGACCCTTCTTCCTCGGCTGGGATCGTTTACAACCACATTTGTGATCATTTGAAGCCACATTTAAACTGTATTTTGGAATTTCAAAATCGGGTCACCATATCAGTTCATTATATGGAGAAAAATGCTGAAATGTTTTCTTCAAAAAATATATTTAATTATAATAATAATAATAATTTCTCTACAACTGAAGAAAGAAAGACGTAAACAACTTGGATGACAAGGGGGTTAGTACATTATATGTGAATCTTTGTTTTGGAAGTGGACTTCTCCTTTAAGGCTAGAAGGGACACAGCTCTGGCTTCTGCGCATACATACATCAATCTAATGTTATTTTTGTCACACTGTACAACAATAATACTGTTTTTGTATTATGGTAAGGGCTAAGTTTAGGGTTGGGGTAGGTGTAAAAAAACACAGTCTAACAGGTAGAACAAATAATTTCATTGTTAGTTTCTGGTCGGAGCTGTATCCCTTTGAGTCACAACCTCTTATACAGTACGAGAGCAGCCTCTAGCGGCAGAAATCACTGACAACACGTGCTGTTTGTTTAAACACAAACTCAGATGTGAGCAAAATTACACGTCTGATGCCAAAAACACACTATACTTGTAAAACAGGCTAATCGAGTTGTGCAGACGATGAGCGATGACACCATGTTTATGGACGATAGCTAGAGATGTCCTAAAAAATAATAATAATAAAAAGACTTAGCTATCAGTGATATCAACAGGACTTGGCATTTCTAAATATTGAATGACTACCATTTAGTATTGCTATTATTATTATTAATTTTATGGTACTTTCATTATTAAATTTAGATCTACTACAATTCAGTTGTAACTCAGTCGCACAACTGACCCGCTGATAAAAGATTAAATTAGCTTACTCCTAATTGAAAATGATTTAAAATGTTGAGATATATTACACAATCAGTAGGTCTATAGTCTAATTAAAATTCTCTAAGTTTATGTCAGAAAACACTGTAACCTAATAATCAGTCATCATTGAATATACAAGGTAAGGTAGTGATTGCAAGTAAATAATAGCTTGATCTGCTCATTATGGTCTTGTTAAATGTAATATGCATGCATCAGTGCAATGGTCTTATAAGGTTAAGTTCGTAATTATTGTGTTTTTAAGGTGAGATATTGAAACATATGAGCTATTTTATGATCTTCTGTAGCATGGTAACACAGTAGCACAGATAGGTTTATGGTAAACAGGTTCATCATTTTATGATAGGAGCGGAAGAACACATTTGTCAATGTTTAATTGACATTATCTAATTTATTTTACCACATCCCTTGATGGCAGTTTTTCCATCTGACAGTATGATGAAATTACATTTATAACTAAGGAGACTCTTTAACCTTCAACCTTCAGTGCATTTCTGATGCAGATATAATGTGTTTTTCAAGATGAACACTGTTGGCTTAGAGTAACAGACATGGGTGTAAATTTCATGTAACAGTTGGATGGGACAATAAACAAAATTTCTAGAATTCCAAAAATTTTTTCAAGAGCAACCTTTGAAGGGGACAGATGTTTTTGCCTTAATTAAGGTCAAACTGCCTTAAAATGGGTACATTCTGGTGCACCAAAAATTATCTAAAACCCTATTCGGACGGGACTTGTTTTCTAAGCTACGTTTAGCTTCTGGATATGAGTTTTTCTCCAGAGGTTTTTCAAAATCACTTTAATATGCTCGCTATCCTTGTTTTTACAGACTCAACTTGACTGGACAGCGAGAGTTAGCAATGAGCAGCTCCAGAGTGGCGTTGATCATGAACATATGGCTCTTGGTATCGGCCTCACAATCATCATGTGGTGCATTATCTTCATTATTATAGCCATGTTGACAACACAACGATAGTAACTTTTGTATCTCTCTCTCTCAAAATGGCCATATTTGAGAAAAAGTCAAGCAGTTTATCATAAAACTGATTACTAATATTTAATTATTTGCAACTTTCAGCTCTCTTTCAACTTTAAACTGGTGCATTACATTGGAATTCACGCTCTGCTTCTGTGAACTGCAAACCCCGCCCACTTTGATTTGATTGGTCATCTAATTTATTTTGACATTGATGAGCACTGTGAGACCGCTTAAGCAAACCAGGCTGAAAATGGACGGTTCGTCCTTATCTAATTTCCTCCTCGATGTCTATAGTGGTTTTACAGTTTGAACAGGTTTTGTATTCTGCTCTAAATGCATCTACTCATATTGTAATTCAATGATTTTGTGGACAAAATTACAAATATTTTTCATAGCCTCTGTGGAAATAATCTAATGTACACTTATGTTTTATTTCTTCTTGTATTTAATGCTGGCAGACTGATCTATATGATTAGCAGAAATTCAAACTTTACACATTTAAATAAAGCATTATAATTGTTGCAATTGTCTTATTCTGGAACTTTCATAATTGTTGGGTTTTTAAGATGAAGGACTGGATATGGAAACTATTTTACGATCTTAAGTAGCACAGTAGCACAGATGATGTCATTTCTGGTAAAGAATCAGCCATAATGTGCAGCACATTTGTCAATGATTAAATGATAGCCTTATCTAATCCTACTTTACCGCATTCCTTGATGGCAAACCAAACTGACACAGTTTCTTCATCTGACTGTAGGAAGAAATAAAGTTTATAACCAGTGCATTTTTTATACACATACATATTGTCTGTCTCCAGATAAACACTGTGTTCACATGCTTTCATGTGTCTTGTTTTGCACTGTATTGCACTGTTGTAACGCCTCACCCACTGACTGACTGTTGCTGCTCCCTCTGCTGCTTCGTTTGTTACTTCCTGTTTGGTGGCCATAAAAGGAGGCCATTTTCAAACAGGACTCTGCGAAGTATTGTTTTGCTCTAGCGGACTCTACCAAGCGTTTCCCTCTTTTCATTGCCTTGTTTTTTGTTATTTGCCACGGTTTTGCTTTGTTCCATTGTCTTTGTTTTCTGCCATAGTTTGCCTCGTTCATTGCCATAGTTTTGTCTTGTTTCATATCCTTGTTTATTTGTTACTTTTGGACTGCTCTCTCTGGTTTTTGGACTCTGCCTGTTTTTGTGGATTACGCTATTGTTTTGCCTTCGTCACACTGTTTGTTTGGATATTGACCCTGCCTGTTTGACTACGATCTGTATAATAAAAGCTTGCACTTGGATCTTACACGCTTCCTACGAGTCCGCCTTACAACTGTTTGCATTTGATGTAATTTTAGATTTTAGCTCATTTCAGTAGGCATGGGTGTAAACGTCATCTAACAGTTTCTAAATTTCTCAAGAGGATTTAGCTTTGTTTTGTGTTTGAATGGTTCACTGTCCAGTTTGGATAAGACCAATGATAAGGTGATGATGTCATGTGAAGGCATCTCCACAACATTATGAAAAATACCACTGTATTCAAAGGAAGAAAACGTCAAGATTTGCACATTTCCTTTTTTAGAATAGAAAATAGAAATTTAGAATAGAATAGAAAGTAATACACAGAGTCAGACACTTGTATTTACAGTGCAATAGATATAGAGGTCATTCCATGAAATCAGTGCCTTTTCCACTTGGAAAAATGTAAAAATAAAATAAGTTTAATCAATATTTTTAAGCAATAAGACAACATAAAATGACAAGAATTTGTATTGTGCCATCTCAGGCTATGTAATTTATTATTATTTATTTTTCGACCTCATGTTTTGGTATTTTTGTTAACCCTGTTACAGACACAAGCATTATTAAATATTATAATTTAATTAAAACTCATATGCCACTGAATGATATAGGCATTAGCTCAATAATATACTGAGGGTGACCTTTAAAATGTTTGAATTTTACACCTTTAAAGACAGGGTCAAACCTAATCAATGTCACCCCTGTTACCCATGTAAAAACCTGTTACTCTAAATAGATTTCAAAGAAATATGCTAATTGCTAGCTAATATTCAAGTTTACAAAAACACATATTGTGCACTTTGTAATAATGTAATAAATATTTGTTTAAATTTACATTTAAAAATGGTAACCGTGTTGACATTGCATGGTGGTAATGTAAGTCAAGCCTCATAAATCATCAAAAATAGAGCATTATAGAGGATGGAGAGAAACATGTTTGTGTTTCAAGTGTTGGAAACCTGGTTGAAAAATGATGTAACCTCCTAGAAGTGATGTCACTTGACTATATTATTTTACAAGAGTTTTTTTGATGAGGGTAACAGGGCTGACATGAAATCATGGGACAGCAATAAAATGATTTATATTTTAGAGAAGAAATATATAATTATGCCAGAAACACTGTTTAACAATGAGACTAAATTTACAACAATATGCTAATTTTTATATCATTTTGCAAATTAAAAGTCCTGCTGAAAAGAAAAAGTGAGGGACAAGACCAAAATCCTTACCCTTACGAGCATAAACGCTATTTAATATTTAAAATAACATTTAATTGACTTTTTATGTAATATTGGTGAAATCATACATAGTATTGTTATGTTTTTAAATTGCACATTTATTTGTCATTATATTAAATCTATGTTTGATTATTTCTTAGGGACGCAAAAGGCACGGGTTTCGTAGAATGACCCATAGACCTGGTATCTGTTTCCACTAAAAAAATGCAGCAAAACTGCACTGATTTGAATTGTTTAAAATGACTGAATTACTATTTGGCCAGCAGAAAGAATGGGATCAAGAGAACTGTTGTAAAGTATTGTTTTTATGGATATTTTGATATATTTATTCTAAAGCATAACAAAGATACTGGATGATTTTTAACAATACAGTTAACGTGTATGACACAAATGCATCTTTATCTTTAAAGCCACTGATTTTCCATTGCATTTGTGAATCAAACACATTTCTGTGAATGGCAAAACGTGTTGGAAATATAAACCTTTGACACTCTCCAGAGCGCAAACACAATGTGCATTGCTTGTTTGCTAAATCCGTTTCACCAATTTGTTATTACAGCTTCAAAAGAGGATGCTTCCTCTAGTCTAGCACTTTTGTAAAACAAAGCCTTCGGTAAAGGATTGCTTAATGCTTGGCTATAAACATTTTGCCTTAAATTGTGTTATACTGCAGAAATCAGTCTGAGTGCAAAGAAAATAGTTTTTTATCTGAATAATTATGAATGACATGCACTTGAATAATTATGAATGACATGCACTTGATGGGATGATGGGAAATGCTTTCTCCTCCCTTGCATGTTTTGCAATCAAAACATGACATTTGCCATTTTCACTTTTATCAAGGTAAACTCTGATTTCTTGACAGTCAACAGCACCTCATTTTACCTGAATTCAGTTTATTACAGCTACTATTGAGACATGAAGAAAAATATACGTAAAAAAAGTATAGCATTCCAAAAAAACAGATAATTAAATACATAACATGTAGCCTATAAATACAACTTGTGTCTATGCACTAGGTACAAACATACTGTTCACTAGGGGGCAGCAGCAATGTCATGTGACATTCAGTATCCTCTGCAAAAGTTTTACAATGCAGTTTACTGTGTAGCCTGAAATAAACACAAGTGTACTCAGACCCATCTTGCCAATCCACCAGTGTCTGGTCATTTTCGTACATGGTGTCATTCTGAAGAAAAAACACATCCAAAAGTCATGTTTGAATCTGGTTTTACATTATAAAATTACTATTGTGTGTAAATTTACCTCTATGTTTTTCTCTTTTTCTTGAGGTCTTTTGAGGTTTGGTTGATTTTTCTTTCTGTTTAGAGAAAAAAACAAACATGACATCAGTGCAGTTACGAAGGTACAGTAACATTGGTGAAATTTCGTGGACAAAAAAGGCCATTGCCTATTGTCAATAATGCAGCCACGTATGAAGCACAGTTCACACACAAGTCATTTTCAATCCAGTTTTCCTTATTTTTCTAATTGTTATGAAATTCCAAATCGCATGGATTCCTATTAAAATGACTGGACTCGCCCAGGAAAATTCACCAAACAATGGTAAACATGACTACAGTTGAGGTAAACATGATGAGACGCAATAAAGAACCAGATCTCAAGACTCACATCATCCACAGAGCTGCACAAACGACCAGCAGAACGACAGGAATCAGGACTGACGACAGCGTTACGATTCCAGCGCTCTCATACGCCACATCTGGAGATGTAAATAATCAATCAGATTCACACAATGACATAGATCAAGCTTTTTTTTTTTTTTTTCCATGTCTTACTCACCAGTCACATTGAGGAATGTCTCGGCCGATGGGAATGTTTCGAAGTATTGCAGCGCACACGAGTATCGTCCTGAATCCTCACGGCTCACCGCAGAAACATGCAGCTGATCGCCAGAATAATGGACATTTAAAGCAACCTCGTTCTTGAACCAGATGATGGTTTCTTTCTAAGGGCAGCTGGTCTTACAGGTCAGTGTGACGGTCTGACCTTCAGTCACAAGATCAGAGTCAACAGACACCTGGAGATCTAATGAAATCAATTAATTAATTAAAACATTTATGAGAATTTGCAAGACTCAAATCATGTGAAAATGAATACTCTATAAATATTTACCTGTGACATGTAGAGTGATTTCTGTTTGAATAATTTTGGTTTTAACAGTGCTTCCTTCTCCGTGAATGAAGTTCATGTAACATGTGCCAGCGTCTGTCTCTTTTACACCATAAATTTTTAGGTAACACCACTTTGATTTTTTAAGATATATGTACCGGGAGTCCTTACTGGGATCTGCTACAGTTTCATTATTATTTGTTCTGAGTATCCATGACTCAAATGTCCATCCAGGAACAAAACATTCGGACCCTAGAGTCAAAGTTGATCCTGCAGGAGCACAAACTGATCCACCAAAATAAATAACTCTCTGAGTTTGAACAAATGAACCTGAAACAGGATTTAGAAAGTGTGTCAAAAAGGTGAAAATTTACAATTTACCTACAGAAAATGAACTGAAATTACATTTAGTGTTTAGTCAAAGTAGTTTTGCAGAACTGGAGGTTTTACAAAGAACACAACAAAAACTAACAAATGACTGAATGAGTCTTACCTTTCAGATATAGCAGAAATAACAGCCTGAGCGAAAATGTGAGATTCATGGCAGCTTCACTCAGTATTATAAATTAATACGTTTTGGTGTTTGCTTTTAAAATGCCTGAAATGATTCCTTGATGTGGACGCGAAGGTTTCCTCATGAAGACTGAAGACTCGATACAGGTTATAAATGATATGAGGAACTGACAGAAAAACATATACATGAACACAAAATGAGGAACTTCTGATGTTTGTAGCTTCTGTCCTGATGAGTCTTTTTCTCCACACACGCTTCACACCAACCACAAAATGTCTATTAATATCAAAGTCAAAATAACAATTTCCAGATTCCTACATTAAACTGAGCAATCGACAATAATAAACTGATAACTGAGACTGATGATGGGTAGGATGATTTTGTCACTTCTTGGTTTTCAAAAGAGATCTGTAAACACTGAAATATATTTACATTAGATCTGAAGAAGAAAATATATATGCTGATAAAAAATGACAAATTTTCAACACAACTGCATAATCAATGTTAAAAACACATTCTTTAGGGATCAAAAGAGTAAAACATCTTTTTTTTGCCTGATCTTTATATTCATGCCACACAGTAAATAGCAGTTCTGCAGTGTTATTTCATTTAATATGCCATTTTCTTCTGAACTAAAGCAAAGTTTACGAAAATACCAAAGTTCCCATGTCATCTTTTACAAAGAATGACTGTAACAAATCACCAAACACCATTAAATACGAAATGCATGTATAATATGTGCTATTTTATTAATTTTTAGCATGTTTTTTGTATTTAACCCTTAACATTCACACATAAAAAACTGGATGTTTAAACATTATTTTTAACATATTTTTGTTAGGGAGGAGTCCGAGTGCTTTTATAAAGACATAGAGTAGGTCCTGGCACATGTTGTCTAACTCCAATAGAGTTTAGAAGGTCTATAAATGCTGATCCTAATGCATCTTTTTCATTATCTAAATAGCTATTAAAATCATTAACAACTAGGACTTTATCTGCAGCCAGCACTAATTCAGATAAATACATCAGCTAATTCTTTGATAAAGTCTGTATGGTGCCCTGGCCTGTATACAGTAGCCAGTACAAATGTCAATGGGGATTTATCATTAACAGTTAATAATCCAGATAATGTTACATAAAGCACCATTACTTCAAATGAATTATATATGAACCTCAACCTCTGAGAAATACTGAAAATATTACTATAAATTGTTACAACACCTTCCCCTTTACCTGTAGACGCAGCTCATTTTTTTAACGGTAATCTTGGGGGGTAGACTCGTTTAAAGTCATGTAATCATCTGGCTTTAGCCAGGTCTCTGTCAGAGCACATCTAGGTTATGATCTGTGATCATATTATTTACAAAAAGCACTTTCGTAGAAAGGGATCTAATATTCAAAGCCAAGCTTTATCATTTGTTTATCTGTATTATATCTGTTTTTCATTTGCTGAACATCAATTCAATTATTATCCTTCAACTGGTTTGGACGTTTTATGTGTTTGCTAGTTTGGGGAACAGACAGTCTCTATAGTATGATGTCTAGGTGAAAAACTCTCTATGTGCTGACAATTTACTGACTTCTGATTCTGGTGTCAGACCTGAAGCTTTAATAGTCATGTCAAAGCAATAACTACATCAGAATATTTGTGTTGGAAACGTGTGGCGCTGTTGAGCATGGGAAATTCCTCTTGTGTTAAATTTCAATGCAACTGGCCCCTGATCTCCATCTAATCTCATGTTTTACCTAAGAATTGTGATCTCACACCAGGGGCGTCGCCATATCCTAGCCTCGCCCGCCATATGCAAACGACAAGCAAATTCGGGCTAAAATACTGTAACGATTGATTGGATATTCTCTTTGACATCATCAACAAAAGATATGGAAAATGTTCTGTCCTCCCTTGCATGCTTTGCTATTTTAAGTGAATCTACGCGAAACCTGTTCTTATCTATCATCTTATAGAAGCTCATGCAAATGTCAACACACACACAGGCTGCATATCGCCCCATCTTTAAAAACCATAAACAAAATTGCAAAACCACTTCCTGCCAGATTCCTGTAAATCTATACTGTACATCATCATCAGAAAATAAAGTTATTGAAAGCACAAGACTGACTGCAGATCAACCAGCATCCAGTGAGGAGCATCTCAGTTCAGCACGAAGGAGAAAAACCATCAAGATTATTTAGTAAACTTACAGGAGAACAAGACAAAAAAATGCACAATCAAACACCAACAGTTGGAACAATAAACCCTGCATTCACTGGCCCTCATAATGAATTGGATCAGAAGAAGACCAGCATGGGTCAGCCTGCGCCACCACCATACCAACCAAACCCAGAATACCAGGTTCCAAGTACCAATCCCAATCTTTCTGGATATCCGAATCATCCGTACGGAGTTCCAGGAGGCCCTCAGGGCCCATACACCCAACAGCCATTACAAGGGACGTCTGCGTATCCCCAAGTAGCGTATGTTGGTCAAACTGGGATGATCATTAAGCCAACTGTGGTCGTGATGCCAATGGTTGCTGCAGCGCCGGATTACATTTTCTACTCCATCTTTACCATGCTGTGCTGCTGTTTACCTCTGGGCATTGCTGCTGTTGTATTCTCATGCAACGTAAGTATTCATGAGTTTAATGAAGAATAAACAGTCCTGCACACTGTCCACTGTTGCATGCAAGAATCTAATTCCATTAGTATAACCCTGTTCATTTTCTGAAGTCCCATTATATAACTTTTAGCTTGAGATCACACCTTAACACAATTGAACACTGAATGTTTAATAAAATTAATTAGATGACTATATACTAAAAACTTGCAAAAAAACTGGCAGCTGTTTGATTCGTCAACATTTAATCTTATAACGGGCTATTATTATAGACTGAAATCTATTAAACTTTTTGTAGCTTTTTTCCAGGGGGTTTTCAAAATCACTTTAATATGCTTGACATTCGTGTTTTCACAGACTCGAAATGCTAACCTGGCTGGACAGCGAGAGTTAGCGATGAGCAGCTCCAAAGTGGCGTTTATCCTGAACAATGTGGCTCTCGGTCTCGGCCTCACAATGTTGACAGTGTTGTCCATAGGTTTATATATCACATATAGACATCACTGATACTGTGATACCAAGTCATTGATTTTGTGGAAGAAATGACAGATATTTTCCAGACCCTCTGAGGGAATAATCTAATGTATGGTTATGTTTTATTTCTTGCAGAAATGAAACGGCTTTTCACTTAGTGCTGACTTAAAATGTTTTTAAATTACACATGTAACATAAAAGCAAAAGTTCTGTAAATTAAATACATTATTTTTCTGTAAATCTATGGTATCTAAGATATATTTTCTGATAGCAAATAAATAATGGTTTGATCTGCTTATTATGGTCTTGTTAAATGTAATGCTCTTATTAGGTAAAATTCATAATTGTTGGGTTTTTCAGATGTAGGATGTGGAAACACAAGCAATTTAATGATCTTACGTAGTACAGTAGCACAGATATGGTTATTTCTGGTAAAGAAACAGATGATCCTTTTATGATTGGAGAGGAATAATGTGCAGCACATTTTTATCAATGATTGAATGTCAGTCTTATTTAATCCTATTTTTCCACATTCCAGTAGAGCTTTTTCATCTGATAGTAGGATGAAATTAAGTTTATAACCAAGGAGCCTATAACTTTCTAACGCAGACATGCTCAAGGGCTTTCATTTGCTTTGCTTTGCACTGCATGTGCTGCCAAAGAATAGCGGCTACTGATGTAAATTTAGATGGGGAAGATTATATCTCAGGCAATTTGACTAATGGTTACCTCCATTCAAATGACTAAAGACATTTAGAACACTTTTGGCAGATGTCTAGTGTCCTTTCCTAATTCAGCCAGAGGGTGGCGCTCCAATGTTGAATTACAGGCTCCTCATACATTTAATGTTATTTTAGAATGCATATCTTAATGTAGTGTTTTTTGTGTTTGAATATTGGTTTAGAAAATTAAGAGTTGTGTAAAAATTCAGGTAAGGTAAACAAAGTCATGTTGATTCTCAGAACAATTAATAAAGTAACAAAGCAAAACACAATGTTTTTATTGGTTGTTCTTTCGCAGTTGTTTGCCATTTTATAGAATGTAATAAATAATTTAATTTAAACAATGTAATTGATATGCTTTAGACGAGGTAGGATAACTCTAAAGCTTGAGCTCTTGTCTATGAAAGTTTGGGCTTTTAATCACACCTTTCTGTGTATATGAGAGGTTTTGATAGCTTAGTAAAGGTTTTGCTGGCAAATCGCAATTGTTTATTGGAAGCTAATTTATTTAGGTCTAAAATATGCACTGGACTAATTGATAACGTCAGCTGATAAAAATGTAGGAAACACTACATCAAATAAATTAAAACATATTTGATTATATCACCATGCATCTGTTATATTAGTTATTTTAGAAAGGTTTTGACACCCAAACTTTAGTGACATCAACCCAAAAACATTAATTCTTTTATCTTTCGTTGGTATGATTTTTGAATGTTTTTGAAAGAAGTCTCTTGTGCTCAGCACTACTGCATTTATATGATTAAATATACAGTAAGAGCAGAAATATTGTAAAATATTATCACTATTTAAAATACCTGTTTTTATGTGAATATATTTTAAACTGTAAATGCTGTTGTTCTGCACTTTCTATTCATCAAAAAAAAAAAAACGACAAAAATGTCAGTGAATAAATACATGGATACACAATATGCATTTGTATTTCTAAACAGTCTAGTGGTAGAGGAAGTTTTGAGTTTCTAAAATGACCTCATATAATTTTTCCCCCTTATTAAAATCAAATATGTACATCAGCGATTGTACATTTAACCGGAATGAATAGTCTCTGCAACGTTTAAGCGCTAAATTTAAGTGCTCATGTGTGATTGTGTACGAGACACAAGATAAATTTCCGCTATTAACAAAAATTTCAAAAACAACCGGTGCCAGACTGCATCTTATTTAACAGAAACAAACGTCAGCTGGATATGTTTCATCTGCATTAGGTACATCCATGCCGTGAGACATTTCAAAAAAGTGAGGGAGACAATATCGTCCCTGTTAAAAAGTGGTGGGGACATGTCCCACCTGTCCATTACGCCTATGGATAAATGTGAGGACACTGATCTGGACGAAATGGGGGCATAAAGAACCTTTTTATCGGTGGTTCTTTGTAGTACCAGAAAAAGTTCTTTAAAAAAAGTTCTCTTCTTTTTTTTTGGTTCTTCCTGGCCTTTTTTTGCAGGACTGATTTAGTTCTGTTTTTAAGTGGAGGAATATTTTGGCAGGACTTTGTTCTATACTAACAGAATAATATTCAGATAAGCTGAAGCGCTATCAGACTGAATCTATTCTGAACCTCCCCTACAAGCTACAAATGACCTCCCATTGGACTGCTATTAATCTACACATCGCCATCAGAGAACAAGGTTCATTAAAGACTGCAGATTAACCAGCGTCCAGCCAGGAGCATCTCAGTTGAACACGAAACGATAGCGAAGAACCATCAAGAGCATTCAGTACATTTAGAGTACAAGAAAATGTACAATCAAGGACTGACAATGGAAAAAATAAACCCTGCATTCACTGGCTCTCAAGATGAACAAAATCAATCGGAGAAGACCAGCATGGATCCACCACCATACCAACCCAATGCAGAATTCAAGATTCCAAGAATCAATCTCAACCTTACTGGATATCCAAATCAGCCGTATGGAGCTCCAGGTAGCCCTCAGAGCCCTCAGAGTCCTCAGAGCCCTGAGAGTCCTCAGAGCCCTCAGATTCCTCAGATTCCTCAGATTCCTCAGAGCCCTCAGAGCCCTCAGAGTCCTCAGAGCCCACATACCCAACAGCCATTTCTAGGGATGTCTGCATATCCCCAAGGATACCCCCCTGGAGTCACCGTTCAGCCTACTATGGTCCCCCAACCGAAATTCACTATAATAACAGACTACTTGTGGTACTCCATCTTTACCGCACTGTGCTGCTGTTGTCCTCTGGGCCTCGTTGCTTCCTACTACTCGCGCAACGTAAGAATTCATTCTAGACCTTTTCTTCATTTTGAGAATATCTGCATTATATGACTTTATAATACGAATAATGAAGAGTATAGCATGCAATATATGTGACCTTGCACCACAAAACCAGTCATAAGTGTACATTTCTTGAAATTGAGATCAAAAATACTAATCAAATATTGGGTTTTGATATATCTATGGTGGGAAATTTACAAAATATCTTCATGGAACATGATCTGTACTTAATTTCCTAATGATTTTTGACATAAAAGAAAAATCGATAAATTTGACCCATCCGATGTATTTTTGATTATTGCTACAAATATACCCGTACAAAATAAGACTGGTTTTGTGGTCCAGGGTCACATATATTATAGCACGCAATAATTATATATGGAACAACATATATAAAAGGAAGGGTACTTTTTAACACATTTAATACATTTCTATACAATTTTAAACATTTTAACAGATAAAGCAATCTTTAAGCTTTAAACTGCATTTAAAGTATTTAAGTTTAAGCTTAAATTATGTTTAAAGAGTATATTTACAGAATTATAAGTAGTATTACTTACATTATAAAATACATAGTAATTTAGTAAATTAGTATAACCCTGTTGATTTTCTAAAGGCATACATGCACAGAACTGGGAAGTTTACTTACAAATTGTAATTAGCTACTGACTCAAAATTACATTTAAATAAACAATTAAATTGTGATTAGTAACATAATCCATTACATTACACATTTTAATATAATCAGACTACTTTTAGACAGTAATTAATTAAATCATAAAAATTTAAAATTTTAATTTTAATCAAAATAAAAAACATACAAAAAAAATTATTATATTTGCTTACCTGCTTGTCATGTGACCATAACCAAAATCAGAGAACCAAATTATTAGGTGAAAGAGGGTCAGAGAACAAAAAAGTTTCCACATTTTAATGTAACTGAAACACAAAAGCCTTCTAAAAACATAGAAATGTGTTTATCAGTAGTTGATGCAATGTTGAAGCACTTCTTAAACTTGAAATAAGTTCTGTAAATCCAGTGGTCTAAGGCTGTGTCGCCACTTGACTAATGACTGATCTTTGTGTGAATGTCCACAAAACTTGAAGACTTTATGAATGTATGTAAGCAGTAGGCTAATTCAGAAAGGAAAATTTAAAAAATTAAAAAGTGGAATTATGGAGAATCAATAAATTATGAATCATTTATTGCTACTGTGTAAATAAAATGTAATCAAGTAATCCATAAAAAGTAACTGTAGTCTGATTACAAGTATTTAAAAATGTAATCTGTTCACATAATCCAGATTACATGTAATCAGTTACTACCCAGAGCTGTTCATGTGTCCCAGCATGTTTATATTACATTATAGCGTGAGATGACAATTTAACCACAGTTTAATACTTTTGTCTCATGTTTAAATCAAACAGAAATTTTGAAAATAACCTTTTTTGGATGTTTCATAAAATGGCCCATAGGTGATGATAAATGATTTTAATAAGCATGTGCTCTTTGTAAATGTGTTATGATATGTGCATCAACTCTAAATAAATCTGATGGCTTGCACAGAATGCCAAAAAACTGGCAACCGAAACTGTTCCAGTAAATTAACAATGTCATAGATGTCTCATAATTACAGCTTGATTATCTGATATAAATCAGCAAGTACAGTATAATTAGGGTTATAAATTTGAACTTTGGATTTACATTTAGGCATCAATCAATCTATACAGTTTTTTAACATAAGAGCAGGTGCGGCACTGCTGCTGACATGCTGTTTGATTTCTCCAACACTTAATTTTATTATGAGCTTTAATTGCATGCACTCAAATCGAAACTATGGAGTCCCACCTATGACATGCAGGAAAAAAAAAAGTAAATTGTGCGCACAAAACAGTAATTAGTTCCCACGTTTTACTAAATTGTGTGCATGATATAATTTGTTTGCACGATTTGAATCAACTAAAACGTGGCCACAATTTAGTAATGTCATGCACGCTATTTAGTAAAACGAGTGAACAAATTATGTTGTGTGCAGGATTTAGTAAAAAGTGGGAACATATTATTGTTTTGTTTGCGTGATTTAATAAAACTAAAGAACAAAATATTGTTTTGTTCGCACGATTTTGTACAATGAAGGAACAAATTTCTTTTTGCACATAAATCAGTAATACGAGGGTACAAATTATTTTTTGCGCAAAAGTTAGTCAAACAAGGCATTATTGTTTTGTGTGCACGATTAAATAAAACAAGGGAACAAAATATTGTTTAGTGTGCACAATTTAGTAAAATGAAGGAACAAATTTATTATTTTGTTAAAACAGACATTAAATTGTTTTGTGTGCATGATTTAGTAAATCGAGGAAACAAATAATTTTTTGCAGGTGATTTAGTAAAACGAGGGAACAAATTATTTTGTGTGCATGATTTAGCAAAATGCGGGAACGAATTATTATTTTGTGTGCACGATTTAGTAAATCAAGGGAACATTATTTTTTGAGCATGATTTAGTAAAACGAGGGAACAAATTATTTTGTGCGCACAATTTGGTAAAACGAGGGCACAAATTATTTTTTGCACATGACAGTAAAACTAGGGAACAAATGATTTTGCGTGCACAATTTAGTAAATTGAGGAAAAAAATTACTTTTAGTGCACAATTTAGTAAAACGAGGGAACGAATTATTTTGTGTGCACGATTTGGTAAAACAAGGTTAATTATTTAGTGTGCACGATTTAGTAAAACGAGGGTACAAATTATTTTTTGCACACAATTTATTAAAACGAGGGAATTAACTGTTTTATGTGCACAAATTAGTAACAAGGGAACAAACTATGTTGTGCGCACAATTTAGTAAAACGAGCGAATGAATTGTTTTGTGTGCATAATTTAGCAAAACGAGGGAACAAGTTATTTTGTGCGCCGGGAATTAATTGTTAAATCATACACGATTTACTTTTTTTTTTGCTCGTCTTATACAGTATGAGGTTCTGTACTAAACTTCTCCCTGCTGAAAAAACTAGCTGAAACCAGCCTACGCTGGTTGGTTGGTTTTAGTTAGCCATAGCTCATTTGACCACAGGCTGGGAGACCGGTTAAAACCAGCTAAGACCAACCAGCTTTGGCTGGTTTTAGTTTTTTTTTTTTTTTTTAAAGCAGCTAAAGCTTCTGGATATGTGTTTTTCATTAGCGGGCTTTCAAACTCACTTTGATATGCTTGACATTTGTGTTTTCACAGACTCGAGATGCTAACTTGGCTGGACATATAGAGTATGCAAAAAGGAGCTCCAAAACTGCGCTGATCCTGAACCATGTCGCTGTTGGTGTCGGCATAGCATTCTTCCTAACATTAACGCTTGGGTTGTTTCATCATTATGAATATATTTAATGAACAAATATTGCATTCGGCTTTAAATGCACCTACTCATATTGTAAAACATCAATGACCTTTATGAAATTATGAAACTAAATTTCAACTTTCTTTCTTTTCAATCTTTTAAGTAACACTCTTTTAAGCAAAAGCTCTGTGCATAACACATAGGTTAGGTCTTTCATGTATCAGACTGGATGTGGAAACATATGAGCCATTTTTCTTTTCCCATTTGTTCTGGGAAAAGAAACAGCTCAGCATTTCATGGTTTGAAAGGAATTCGAAATAATGTGCAGTACATTTGTAAATGATTAAATGATAGTCTTATCTAATCTTAGTATACTGTTGTCCTTGATGCCAAACCAGCAAAACACTTTTTTTTAGTCTGATACTACATCATGAAATAAAGTTTATAACTGAGGACCTTTAACCTTATAGTGCATTCCTGATACAAACAGGATGTCAGAGGTGTATCTCCAGATGAACAATTCACTGTGCTCACAAAGCTTTGATTTGCCTGGCATTGCACTGTATGAGCCGCCGAACATTTTTATATTTTGTCTCCGTCATGAATTAAATTTTTACTTTTTTTTAGGGTAAATGGGTGACTTTTCAACAGTCAACTCAGTGTCAAACAGTAGCTGTTCACCTGAATTCACCCTAATACTACTGAGACTGCAAAATCAATTTGTAAAAAATAAAACACAATAAAACACTGTGTAATAAATACACAGCTTGTATTCCAGCGCTCTCATACCCCACATCTGGAGCCTTAAAGAATCAATCAGATTCACAATGACACATAGATCAAGTGTTTATACTCACGGGTGACACTGATGAGCGTCTCAGCCGATGGGAACGTTTCAAAGCATTCCAGTGTGCACAAGTTGATTGCTGGAATTGTGGAGATCCAAACGAACTTCGTTCTTGAACCAGATGAAGGTTTCAGAGGGCAACTGAGTCGACAGACACCTGAAGATAAAATAAAACACATTTGTCTATATATCAGGCTTATCTCTCTAGAATCTGAAAGATTCAAATTAAGGGAAAAGAACAAAGTAGCACAGCAATATTTACCTGTAACATGCACAGTGACGTCTCCTGCAGGAGCACAAACTGATCCAGTGTGAACAGTGTCAGTCTAAACATACAGTATAAACCAGAAACACAAATCAGAATGTGAATCAAAAAGTGTGAATTTCTGAAAATGTACAATTTCCAGATAATAATTTTCTGCCAAATGAAGCTTAAGTCACAGTTTTGTAGCACTGGGGTTTTCACAAGATCACAATTAAGTCTAACAAAGGAATGAATGAGTCTTACCTTTCAGATATAAAAGCAGAAATAACACCATGAGTGAAAATTTGGGGTTTACGGCAGATTCACTCAGTATTTTGAATAAATACAGTTTGGTGTTTGCTTTTAAGACGCTTAAAATGATGCCTTGATGTGGAAATGAACGAACAAAGTCATGCACATGAAACTATAATTCGGTCACTCTTTTTACTAATATCAAAAATATAATTTTCATAACCGTTCTTATATGTTTGTTAGGGTGGAGGCTGAGTGCTTTTAGAGAAGATTAACACTAGTTTTTGTTGTTTATCTCTCCATGCTTCAGTATATGACAACGAGTAGGTCCTTACACGTTATCTAAGTCCAATAGAGTTTATAAAGTCTATAAATGCTGATACAAATTCATCTTTATCATTACTACACTGATAGACTTTAAAAGACTTTATCTGCAGCCAGCACTAACTCAGATAGAAATTCTTTAATAAAGTCTACGTGGTGTCCTGTTCGTATACAGTAGCCAGTCCAAGCGTCACAAGGGATTTAACATTAACACTTATTACATTAAAATAAACTGTTACATAAAGCATCATTACTTACCGTACATTCGTTAATACATAACGATTTAAGTGAAACCAAACCTCTGAGGAATACTGAAAGTATTACTATGAATTGTAGCAACACCTCTGCTTTACCTTTTGGACGTGGCTCATGTTTATAACAGTAATCTTGGGGTGTAGACTCATTTAAAGTCATGTAATCATCCGGCTTTAGCCAGGTTTCTGTTAGAGCACATCTAGGTTATGATCTATCATCATATAATTTACAAAAACTACTTTTGCATAAAAGGATTTAATATTTATTAAGCCAAACTTTATAATTTGTCTGTATTATATCTGTTTTTTCAGTTAACATCAATTAAATTATTATCCTTCAACTGGTTTCGACGTTTTTTTTTGTATTTGCTAGTTTGGGGAACAGACTAGGTGAAAAAGTCTCTATGTGCTGAGAATTTACTGACAGATTTGTGAACCTGCGTAATGTTTTGATCTTAAAATATAACATAATATTGTTCAAAGATAAACAAATAGAACAAAAATATTAGATAAAATTAGATGAACTGAGTAGATCTTTAAAAATCTATATTTTTTAAAAAATGCCCCAACACAGGGGAGATTAAGAAGAGTTACACCAGATATCAGATTCATTTACATAGTGGAAAATTATAAACATGCAAAAAGTGAAATTAAAGACAGGTAAATTAAATTCAATAATTTACACACCAAAGATTTTTTAAAAGTTACACTTCTAAAAAATCATAAAAAAAATCAAGTTGTCCCACTGACCCTGTACTAAACGTCCTTTAGATAACTTTTTGATTAAAACCACTGTGTGATGACATTAACCCTCAAAGGCCGAGACAGCCGCCCGAGGCTAAAAATAACTATTGTTATTAAATCTCTAATAACTTTTGAACCTCTCATCCAATCTGAATGATTTAAAAAGTACCGCAAAGCTAAGCTTTTTTCCTGTTGATGCTTAGTCCCACCCCCGTGCCCAGACTGGTTCAAACTGTCATCTATTCAACCAGTAAACACAGTGGTTGGACTTTTGAACCACCAATTAACGTGTTTCTTTGGAAATTTGAACAAACTCAAAGTGAAAGTAAAGTGCGTTGTGTGTGCATGAAAACAAACACATGACAGCACTCTCTGAAAAAGCATAGAAAAACACACGACAGAGCACTTTGACACAAAACAAAACAAAAACAAGGATAACAGCAGTACATATCCCATAATGCGCTGGAATTTGTTTTCACATCGCTATGAGCTGTCCCGGTAAAACGCAAATGCAGCCAGCGGATCGATCCATTTGACTGTTATATTATGGTAATTCTCCTCATACAGTTTATAACGATCATTTGCACTATTTTTTCTGTTGCACTCTGTATATTTTCTCTCATTTTGTGTGTAGTTTGTCAATCATTTGCACTCTTTGTATATTTGTTGCATAAGACCATTTGTGCAGTTGTTTTCACTACTTGCTGCACTGTTTGCGTTTGTTGTTCACACTCTGGAAATACATTTTTCTGAAAAAAAAAAAACTCACCTTTTATTTATTTATTTTTTTTTTTTTTTACTGTGTTTTCTTATTACATAACACTGTTTCTATTTACTTTACTTCCTAAACATTTTTGAACACATCTATACTGTCAATAAACTAAATAGACCTCTTTTTCACTGAAAGCGCCTATACCAATATTGTAATAAATGGCTATGACTTGCATGGGGAATGTTATATGTAGATGAAATTTTATTTTGAAGTGTAAAACACCCAAACACAACTTTCTAAAGAAAAAAAATCCAAACTTCATGAGTTTCTGTTTGAGTGCACAGTAAAAAACCTCCAATTGTTACTTGCGATTTTCTTAAAATTTTGGAAATTCATTAATTCTTAGAGAAGACAAAAGGAAAATTGTGCCTTTAAATTAGCTAGACTGAAACTTCAAGTTCTCCTGTTTACAGTGATATATAGTGCCCTCCACTAATATTGGCACCCTTGGTAAATATGAGCAAAGGTGGCTGTAAGAATAAATCTGCATTGTTTATCCTTTTAATCTTTCATTCACAATATTCTAACCTATCATTTAAGTAAAACCATGGAAAGCAGGGGGAAAATCTCTTTATGAAATAAATGTTTTTCTGTAGTTCATGTTGACCACAATTATTGGCACCCAATTATTGGAATGTCCTTTATTCAAGATAACAGCCTGAAGAGTTTGGAGAACACCTGACAAGAGATCAGAGACCATTCCTTCATACAGAAACTCTTCAGATCCTTTAGTTTCCCAGCTCCGTGCTGGTGCTTCTTCTCTTCAGTTCACCTCACGCATTTTCTATAGGGTTCAGGTCAGGCAACTGGGACGGCCATGGCAGAAGCTTCATTTTATGCTCAGTGACACATTTTTGTGTTGATTTCGATGTTTGATTTGGATCACTGTCCTGATGGAAGATCCAACCACAGCTCATTATAGAACTTCTAACAGATGCAGTCAGATTTACATATTTTATCTGCTGGTATTTGCTAGAATCCAATGATGCCATGTATCTGAACAAGATGTCCAGGGCCTCTGGCAGGAAAATAAGCCCACAACATTAAAAATCCAGCAGTATAATTAACCGTGGACAAGGGGTACTTTTTGTACCAAACCTATCTTGAGTGTTTGCTGCCAGAAAGCTCTTTTTTTTAGTTTCATCTGACCACAGAAGCCCTTCCCATTTGAAATTCAAGTTGTGTCTGACAACTGAATATACTGGAGTTTGTTTTTGGATGAGCAAGGAGGATTATTCTTAAAACCCTCCTGAACAACATGTGGTGACGTAGGGGCTGTTTGAATTTTTGTTTTAGTCTTTTGGCCCCAAGACTCAACTAATCTCTGCATTCTCCTACTGTGATCCTTGGAGAGTCTTTGGACACTTAAACTCTCCTCCTCACCATGCATTAGGATGATATAGACACACGTCCTTTTCCAGGCAGATTTGTAACATCTTTAGTTGATTGGAATTCTTAATTATTGTCCTAATGATGGAAATTGGGATTTTCAATGCTTTAGCTCTTTTCTTACAGCCACTTTCTATTTTGTGAAGCTCAACAATCTTGTTCTGCACATCAGAGCTATATTATTTGGTTTTATTCCTTGTGATGGATGATTAAGGAAATCTGGCCTTTGTGCTCCTCATATTTATAATCCTGTGAAACAGGACGTTATTGCTGGACAATATCATACTCCTAGCCATTCTAGTGTGCTAAATAAATGCAAATATGAATGGGAATATACTTCAGAGATATTTTACTCATTATACTTCCTAAGGGTGCCAATAATTGTGCCCAACATGCATATGAGAAAAACATTTATTTCATAACGTAAGTTTCCACCCACTTTTAATTGTTTTACTTCAATGAAAGGTTAGCATTTTGTGAATTTATTTTCATAGCCTTCTTTGCTCATATTTACCAAGGGTGCCAATATTAGTGGAGGGCATAGCCGAGTCTGTGGATCGAATCAATGGCCATCACCATCTCAACCAGGTAGAACTGAGCATATTCAGCAATGTCCGCAGATCTCCAGCCACAGGGACACTTATAAACGTGAATGAACAGACAGCGCTGAACATCTGACAAACACCAGATCACTGATTCATGAGCACTGGAACAAAACACACGACACAACTGAATCATTCTCAGTGAATCAACTCAACGCATCACCTCTTTTGTGTTCATCTGCTTCCCATTTGCTCTGTTTACATTGGCTATCACTCTATATAACGTTAGACTAATACAATAAAAAAAACTTTTTTTTTTTTTTGTAATATATACTGATAAATGTAACATTTGACCTCAATGGGATGAGATGACTGGATGGTTTAAACTGATTTCTTTTTGAACCGTCATAACTGCAGTGCTCAAACTATTTCAAATATAGTGAATTAAGCTACAAACTCGATCATAATGCACAATATGTTTATCTAAGATGTATTTTAAGTGCAGCTCGTCATATTAATGAAGTGTTTCACTAGTTCACCGGTTTACCTCACCTGAATATGTTCGTAGATTTATGTTGAATGTCTTCGACGTTGAAAGTAGGTCTCTTCGGAATAGAAATACTGATATTTTATTTGTAAACATCATATTTTTTCACTTATTTCTGTTAAATCTCATAAAACTAGCGAGTTAAGCCAGTAGTAGTACTAACGGTGTCGTACAAACATGGCGGAAGGCGCGAAAACCGGTCGAACAACTGATTCAACTGAGTGAGTCATTTACGCTGGAACCGCTCCGATTGATTCAAACTCAAACCGTGACTTCGATCATTCAGTTCAATCTATCCACTAGCAAAAACTAGTTTAAAGGAGCCATTCATTTTAGAACTTCGACATCGCTTGTAATGACTTTAAAAAGGACGTACAGTATATTAATGGGCGAAACGGAGCTTTTCGAAACTCTGAATCAGACCATTGCTGTTTCAAAGCGGCCCGATCGGATCACGTATCGTGAATCATTTAATTCGAAGCAAGTTAGCATTTGGTTTTAAAAAGGAACTCTGGAGCGCGTATCGCTAATCATTTGATTCAGATCCACACTTCGGATCGCGACTCATTTGATTCATTTTGGGACTTCAGACTGCGTATCGCGAATCTTCCTATATATATATATATATATATATATATATATAGATATATATATATATATATATATATATATACACACTACCGTTCAAAAGTTTGGGGTCAGTACATTTTTATTGTTTCTTTTTTTTTAAAGAAATTAATACTTTTATTCACCAAGGATGTATTAAGTTAATAATTAAAAGTTTATTAAAAGTTAATAATAAATAATTTACATTGTTATAAAATATTTATATTTTGAATAAACACTGTACTTTTTAAACTTGTTATTCATGAAAGAATCCTGAAAAAAAAAAAAAAAAAAAATCACAGGTTCCAAAAAATATTTGGCAGCACAACTGTTGATATTATCCAACATTGATCGTTCTAATAATAAATCCGCATATTAGAATGATTTCTGAAGGATCATGTGACACTTAAGACTGGAGTGACAGCTGATAAAAATTCAGCTTTTCATCACAGGAATAAATTCCATTTTAAAGTATGTTAAAATAAAAAAAAACATTATTTTATATTGTAAAAACATTTTGCAATATTACTGTTTTTTTTTTCTATATTTTTAATCAAATAAATGCAGCCTTGATGAGCATAAGAGACTTCTTTAAAGACTATTACAAGTCTTACTGACCCCAAACTTTTGAACGGTAGTGTATATATATATATATATATATATATATATATATATATATATATATATATATATTAAACAGTACAAAACATTAAATCATTAAGGCAGTACAGTTATAGAAGCAAGAGAAATATAAAGTATACACAGAAAAAAAATATACAAAAAAGTAATAGGCTTAAATTTTCACCTTAACTTAGTTTCCATATACAATCATGTGAAAAAGTTAGGACACCCTATTGAATTCCATGGTTTTCCGTATCAGGACATCATTAAAAAAAACTGGTCCTTGGCTGGCCTTAAAATTTCGACAATGAAACCTCAGATGAACAACAACACATGACAAATTGCACCGTGTCATTATTTACTGAACAAAAATAAAGCCAAAATGGAAAAACCATGTGTGACAAAGTTAGTTACCTTACTGTTAACATTGGAATTAAGAGGGTAAATAACAATCAAGCACTGCCAATCAAATACCTTTGATTAACTGATCATCAGCCAGTCTGAGCGCCTTTATAAAAGCATAAGCTTTGTCAGTTTGCTGGTCTGGAGCCTTCAGGTGTGTGTCAACACAATTCCTAGGAGGTAAGACATCAGCAATCATCTTAGAGAAGCAATTGTTGCTGCCATCAATCTGAGAAGAGTAATACGGCCATTTCCAAGCAATTTGAAGTTTATTCACAAGTGGAAGACATTTAAAACAGACACCTCTCCTTCCAGAAGTGGACGTCCCAGAAAATTCACCCCAAGATCAGATCGTGTAAAGCTCAGAGAAATGGCAGACAACCAAAGAACTACACCTCAGACTCTACAGGACTCAGTTAACATGTTAAATGATAAAGTTTATGACAATGGCATTAGAAAAATATGGGACAAAAATGACATGTTTGGAAGGCTTGTCAGAAGAAAGCCTCTTCTATCTAAAAAAAAAAGAAAAGCATTGCAGCACAGTTTAGGTCTGCAAAGTTACATCTGAACAAAACACAAGTCTTCCAGAATAACGTCCTTTGAACAGACGAGACTGAATTGGAGATGTTTGGCCATAATGCACAGCGCCAAGTTTGGTGAAAACCTAAAGAGCATATCAGCACAAACACCTCATACCAAAAGACAAGCATGCTGGAGGAGGGCTGATCATTTTGGGCTTGTTTTGTAGCCACAGGACCTGGGCACCTCACAGTCACTGAGTTGGCCATGAACTCCTCTGTATATCAAAGTATTCTAGAGTCAAATGCAAGGGCATCTGTCCGACATCTAAAGTTGGGCCAAAATTGGGTCATGCAACAGGACAATGATCCCAAGCACACCATCAAATCTACAACAGAATGGCTGAAAAGAAAAGAATCAAAGTGTTGCAATAGCCCAGTCCAAGTCCAGACCTCATTCTGACTCAAATGCTGTGGTGAGAGCTGTGCATAAGCAAATGCCCACAAACCTCAATAAACTGGAGCAACATTGAAAAAAAGAGTGGTCCAAATTCTTCCAGAACGATGTGAGAGACTGTCACACAGGAAATGAATGTTTCAAGTTACTGCTGCTAAAAGTGGATCTACAGGTAATTGACTCATAGGGTGTCCTAACTTTGTCACACATGGCCTTTCCCTCTTGGCTGTATTTTTCTTAAATACATAATGGCACTGTCATTTTTGTTTAAATACAAATTTTAAATGGCAGATAATTTTTTATTATGTCCTGTGGAAACAGTGTCCTAAACACAAATCAGCTTTGAATAGGTTTTTTTTTGAGAATTGTTCTCATTAGTCAGACAATCCAAAAGTTATAATGTTCTCTTAGTCAGACAATCCAAAAAAATTCTCTCTAAAACAGAAAGAAAAGTCACTTACAAAATGAGATTGGATGAACATTAAAAAATCTGAGTGAAAGTGTGAGTACACTGGCTAAAAAAGTCAAGTCACCTTTATTTCTATAGCGTTTTATACAATACAGATTGTGTCAAAGCAGCTAGTGTTAAACAGGTGAATAGTGTCAGTAATGCAAACAAAAATTTAATTCTGCTGTAGCTAAAACAGCTCTAAAAAGAGGACAATAGTAAACAGTATTTCAGTCATAGGTTAAAATCAGTTCATCCCTGATTCGAAGGATAAAACACGACATTCTGGCAACACCTGCTGGTCAAAACCGTACAGTAGCTGGCACATTCTGCATAATATACTCACAAGTCAGAAATGAAATTAAAAAAAAAAAAATAAAAGTAGTGCAAAATAGAACGCGTCTCCATTTTCCCATGACAAATTAAATTTTATACAACTAAACTTAGTATGAAAGGTAAGACAAAAAGAATGGCAATGACTAATTTTACATTTATATCATTATTTTATTGAATATAATTAAACCAGACATTTATATGCCTTCATTTAGCAGACGCTGGAATCCAAATGAGGAACCGAGGAATAAAATATAAATTTGTACTTTATATTTTACTTCAAAGAACACTGAAAAAGTACCACAATATGTGACCATGGACCACAAAACCAGTCATAAGTGTGAGCTTAATACATCATCTGAAAGCTGAATAAATAAGCTTTCCATTGATATATGGTTTGTTAGGATAGAATATTTGGCCGAGATACAACTATTTCAGTATATGGAATCTGAGGGTGCAAAAAAATCAAAATATTGAGAAAATCACCTTTAAAGTTGTCCAAATTAAGTTCTTTGCAATGCATATTACTAATCAAAAATTAAGTTTTTATAAATTTACAGTAGGAAATTTACAAAATATCTCCATGGAACATGATCTTTACTTAATTTCCTAATGATTTTTGGCATAAAAGAAAAATCTATAATTTTGACCCATACAATGTATTTTTGGCTATTGCCAAATATATACCCCAGCGACTTAAGACTGGTTTTGTGGTCCAGGGTCACACATGTGTTTGTAAGAGCGCGTTCTGAACCTGCCACTGTCCAAGAAGCATCTAATTCAAATGTAAACAATTCATCAGAGAAGCGCTCAAATAGAATGTTGGGATGTTGATCCAATTATGACATGGAATTCCAAGCTGTAAAAACAGGGCGAAGATCTGAACACGGGTGTTGGGTGATCAGGAGTCAGGTGAGTCACTTACTGTATCATTGAAGTACCTCTGGCTATTAGAAAAACAATCGGGGATAGTTGTCACACTATATTCCAGTAATTATTTATCATAAATAATAAGTCTTCCTGCAACAACATGTAGTACAAAACGTGGATCTCCCCAATTAACAGATTAAAAAGCACAAGTACTCTTAACAATGTTCAACATTCTGATTTATGCTTATTATCTCTCTAGAATTTGGTTAGTGACATTCATTGTTTGGTTGTGTTGACGAAATGGATCGAAAGTCCAAAAACGAGCAGAAGAGAAAGAAGAAGTGGGGCAAGTTTGGGTCATCTTCTCCAGATGTGGAGGCCTCAGCCGCTGCACCTGCTGAAGGTGTCCAAGCTCCCTCTTCTTCCTCCCGAAAGCGCAAGTTTCCATCTCTGCGCCGGGTTTTTTGCAGAATGCTATCTTTTCTGTCATGTGTGTCTTCGTGTGAGGTGGTTGAGTCTATTGAGACTCAGTCAACCGGAATCGACACACATGACGATGCTTCTTCCTCACCTGCGGTCAGCGGATCCTCTGATCCAGAGGTTGATTTGCAGGATGAGAGCCAGGAGAAAGAAGCAATCAAAGGTGAGAAATTGTTTGCATGATTTACATGCTTAAATCTCATCCGTCTAGTGTGCACAATTAAAAACACATATGAATATCTTCACACAGATGAGCAAAGCTCCACTTCGGGCATTGAAGATACTTCCACGTCCACAGACAGCAGTGCTTCAGATCTGCTGGATGAAACCCTGGACATGGAAGTTATCAGAGGTTAGTCAGTTTTACAATCTTTGTGTGTGGTTTGAACTTGAAACAGCTTTCATACTTTGCATTAAAACATCACATCACCACGGTTTTGTGGTTCACAGATGTACCTGGAGAGTCGAGCACCTCTTCCAGCACTGATGGTTCTTCCTCAAATGGACCATCAGATCTGGAGACCAGTGGAGGTTTCACCTCCATCAGCGCTGATGATTCCTCCTCATCTCCAGAAGACAAACTATCAGATCTGGAGACCAGCGGAGGTTTCACCTCCATCAGCGCTGATGATTCCTCCTCATCTCCAGAACACAAATCTTCAGATCTGGAGACCAGCGGAGGTTTCACCTCCACCAGCGCTGTGGGTGTTTCCTCATCCGAAGACAGCGAGAAGATCGACCTGCTCGCTGAACTTCAGGCCGCAGCGCTTCTTGAAGGTTAGAGGTTACTAAGTTTATTAAATTGGTTACTGTAATAATTAGTTAGTATATAATTCATTAGCTTAATATGTGATGTGTAATAATCCATTCTTTACAGATGCAGGTGGTGATCAAACCATCTCTGATGCGGATCTCGACTGGTGAGTGCTGAGAATGTTGTATTTTGATGTATTGTAGTTACTGAAATTAACTGGAATTGGTTCCCATGGCTTCAAATAAGCATATCTCATCAATTAACAACCTCATTGTGTAAAAAAATCCCTTATGGAAAAGATGAGTGGGATTTTAACTTCTGGAACCCAACTTTTGCACTATTGTTAAACATACAGTTGAGGACAAAAGTTTACAAACAACTAAATGGTTTCTTTCAGGTTCCACAAATTCTTTGGTTTTCAGCATTTTTGTGTATTTTAACCCTTTCTAACAATGACTGTATAATTTTGAGATACTTCTTTTCACGCTGAGGACAACTTAGGGGCTCATATGCAACTATTAAAGAAGGTTTAAACACTGATGCTTCAGAAGGAAGCACAATGCATTAAATTGAATTTGAAGATCAGGGTAAATGTAACTTATTTTGTCTTCTGCAAAACATGCAAATGTCTTCTGTAGCTTCTAAAGGGCAGTACTAAATGAAAAACTATGGCATTTAGGCATCTAAATATCTTCATTCTGTTCAAAAGTTTTTACCCTCAGTGTGAAAAAATGGATCTCAAAATCATAGTCATTGTTGGAAATATAAATTAAACTATTATTTCCACTTGTGGACTATATGTAAACATCTTTTATGTGAAATATCTTATTCAGGTCAGTACTAAATAAAAAATAACATCCAGATTCTGCAAGGTGTATGTAAACCTTTGATCTCAACCGTATCCCTGATGTTTTCCCAGCATCCTCGGTGTGTTAGCCAGTATGACGGTGCAGTCCAACGGTCTGTCTCAGGCCGAAATACTGCAGCTCATACAGGGCAGTCCACAGCAGGAGCGGATCGAGATCGAGCCGCAGAGTAGCGGCAGCAATAGGGAGGACGATGCCGAGTCGGAAGATGTTGTACCGACAGCATCGCCGACCAAAATCAAGCACTTGGGGTAAATGTTAGATTGAATGTACATACTCAAATACAATGTGCCTTTCATAGACGCCCTCTAATTGAAGACCTGTTGTAGTTTTCCCAATTTAGGCAACACGTGCTACATGAACTCCGTGTTGCAGTGCCTCCTCACCGTTTCCCCCTTCCGGGATAATGTGCTTTCCCAGCGGGAGCGGTGGAATGACGGAAGCACGATGCTCAGGTACCAACACTGAATTTATGCAACATTCATGCAACATTCATTTTAAATAAAAACATTGCAAAACTTCCATAATATTTTCTCTCTCCAGGGCGCTTACTGACCTGCATATGACAAGGCTGACAGGCAACGACAAGAATCTGAAAGCAAAGCTCTTGTCTACGGTGAAGAGATGCATTGAAACTCGCCATCCAGATTTCTTGGGAGACCATCAACAGGTAAGAGAGACGATTAACTGTATATACATGTTCAAATGTATCATTTTCAGACTTGCGTTTAACCTTATCCTTTGCTCGTTTTCAGGACGCCCATGAATTCCTGATGGTTTGCCTGGCACATCTGAAAGAGGAAGGCGAGCTTCTGCAGAGCTGCTGGCCTCAGTACACCTGCCCTGTAGCCAGTATGGAGTTCCAGCTCAACCGCCGGCGCACCTGTGACAGGTAGCATCACACATCCACACCTGCACTCATTTAAGACTCATTACATGTGTTGCTAAGGTTCTTCTGTCGTTTCAGCTGTGGCTTCCAGAGGAGCTTCAGAGAGGATTCCAACTACCTCTCTTTGGTCATTAGTCCTCAAGGATGCCTCGTTGACAGCCTGCAGCAGTACTTCAAAGTAAGTCATCATTAGTGTCATCATATCAGTAGGACGATGCATATTCTGATTGGCTGACGTTCGTGTTTGTGTTCTCCAGACATCTTCGTTTGAATGCTCCTGCAGTGAGTGTGCCGGCTCTACGGCCTCAGAGTCGCTGGAACTAATCAGCCTTCCACGGTACGACACGTTGTTAATCAATTTATATCCTGCAGAATTACTAAACATGAGCTAGTTTATAATTTCCGAACATCTGAATCTCTACAGAGTGCTGGTCCTTCTAGTCATGCGCTTTGACATTACATCCTCAATGTGCAAGCTGAAGAATCGACTGGAAGTTCCAGAAGAGTTTGCATTGTCCTGCAGTACAGGTACGGGTCAGTCCATCAAACATCTGGACATCTGGACACTTAAGGAACAATCATCTGAATTCATCTAAAAGACAAAGAAGACATTGCCCTGAAAAACTATGTTTGAAAGATTGAATATTTACTGAATGTTTTGTTTTATGTGTTGTATGGTCTTCTACAGAGAGCAGAGCGATGAGAGTGACAAAGAGAAAAGGCACAAAGCAACAGCAAGAAAGAAGGAAGAAAGATAGGGTTGAGACTGCAGGACAACAGGAAAGATATAGACAGCAATGCATGAAATATGACAGAGAATGTTATATAGAATAATAAACAACCAAACAATAATTAGAACCGCTGATAAATAGATAGAATATTATATGGATTGATAGATAGATTTATAAAATTAAAGATAAAACCATATATAGATAGACAGATATACAGATAGATAGATAGATAGATAGGTAGGTATACTGTAAAAAAAAACATTTGTTGAGTCAACTTAAAATAATTTGTTATAATAATTCAGTCAACTCAAAAAAAAGTTAGATATTTGAGTGATTCAACTTAACATTTTAAGGCAGCTGGGTTACTTACCCAGCTTTTAAGTTTAACAAACATCTAAGTTGTCACTTAGTACAACTTAACATTTTAAGTTTACTAAACTTATTTGAGTTGACTGAACTACAGGGTAACAAATTATTTTAAGCTGACTCAACAAATTGTTTTTTGTTTTTTACAGTGTAGATAGATAGAACTAACAATGAAATTACAATATGAATCCTAAAACAATATATAGAACTACAGAATGATAGATTGAATGATAGATCATCTAATAATCAGTGTTTATGTTAAACAGGTGGAAGCATCAAACAGCAGCTGCACTCAGTACAGACTAGCTGGAGTCGTGTCTCATCTGGGCAGCAGTTTGTATTGTGGTAAGAATATCTTCTGTATTTTCAGTTGTCTCATTCACTCAATTCAGGATCACACTAAAGTTCTTCCATCATATAGGTCACTACATCAGTCACATCCGTGACTTCACTGGATCCGGATGGCTGGAGTGCAGCGATACCAGCATCAAAAGATCCAGCTGGGAGAAGGCGTCAAGTAACATCGGGAAGAACGGATACATGCTCTTCTATGTGAAGAGGTAAATACTACCACAATACTTCTGCTAAAATATAATTTACTGCTCAGTTTGCTTATATTATGTTGTTTTGTACCTGTAGTTGAGCAGCAGCTGGTTGATGCAAAAGGAAGGGAATTACAAAAAGCCAGTGAACATCCTTCTGTAGTTTCTCCATCCTCCGTCTTCCAAACACCAGCTCTCCCGTCTTCCCTGATTTATCCTCAGCATCCTGGGAATCGCATCTCTCCACCAGAACACTGGTGTCTTGAGGCAACTGTTAAGAACTGTACAGTTCAACAATGTTCACCTCACATCCTTCTTCATCAGTAGTTCATCTTGCAATCCCAGGAAAAGCAGGCTGTCCCTAATTGTATAGTTATTAATGTTTACAGAATCTATAATATTATTTAAAACCCAACTAAAGTCTATGTTACTATTAGTACTGTACTATTTATGTTAACTGAGCCAGTGTGTTAACTTGTGTATGTTTGGGTCATATGTATAATTTACAGTATATGTATAACATATGTATAATTTTGCACTATGTAAAAAAACATGTAAACATTGTATTGCATCCTTACCTATCAATAAATATTATCAAAAATATATGAATTACATGCATTTTTTTGGCGTAACAGTTTAACTGAATTACATGCGCCTTGTGAGATAAAGGCTGCAATTAATCTTAGAAATATTCGCTTCTCAAGTTTGGACATTTTTTCACATATACATATATTTGTGCATTAACATTTTCACAACATTTTCAACCAAACATTCTAAATAAATAAATAAATAAATATACACACACAGAGCTGGGTAGTAACTGATTACATGTAATCTGGATTACACAATCAGATTCCAAAAATACTCATAATCAGACTACAGTTACTTTTTTATGGATTACATGATTACATATTATTTACATAATAGCAATAAATTATTCATAATTTACTGATTTCCCCTAATTCCTCTTTTTCATCTTTTAAATGTTCCTTCTTAAAATCGCCTCCTGCTAATATACATTCAGAAAGTCTTCACGTTTTGTGGACATTCACACAAAGATCGGTCATTATTCATTATTATATGACCACTAATTTACAAAAATCTTTTCAGGTTTAAGAATTAATTATAGAACACATTAATTTTTAGTTAAATTATCATTCTGTAGGTTATTTAACCATGTATTTATATGTCTTTGGAAGGCTTTTGTCTTTTAAAAATATTCAAATGCATATATGTACTTGAAGTTCCCTTGAGATTTGAAAACAAATATTTTGATAATTAAGTATCACATGTGCATGTTCATTGGCTCTCTGAGCTTGGTTATGGTCACATGACATGCAGGTAAACAAATAATATATTTCATTTTTAGCACTTTTTTTTAATGATTTGTGTTAATTTAACTTTTTTATGATTTAATTATTAGTTTTTCTTTAAACTGATAAACCTCCTGAATTTTCTTGACGAACACCAGTTTAGGAAAACTTAACGTAATGTAATGTCTAATGCACTCCATGTTGTTAATAACAACTCTTTGTATTTTTATGTCAAAATGTTAAAATATTATCCTATTTAAATCAATGTGATAAACAAGTTAGGTCAAAAGTAATCTAAAAGTAATCTGATTACATTACCTAAAATGTGTAATATAATGGATTACGTTACTAACTACAATTTTTGTCATGTAATTCAGAATCAGTAACGGATTACAATTTGTAAGTAATCTATCCAGATGAGCATGTCAAGGACCAATTTACATGAATGAAAAAGTACAAATGTAAGTTGTAAGTTACAAATGTCAGCTACACATTAACCTGTGAATTTAGAGTTTTTTCATCAAAAATGTTAACAAAATTCAAAACATTCATAACAGTGAATTTACCAAATATGTAAATATAATCCTCAACGTCAGATTTACCTCAGCGGACGAAGGAAAATAAATAATTAGCGTAACGGTAAAAATTGCCAGACAAAATGACTAAAAAGTATGTATTTAAGCGAAAATAAGATAATATATTACTATTTACTAATTGTATTAATTAATTATTTTAGCTAAAATGAAAGGTTTATCTGCAACTTTTTCTATTTGGAAGAAAAGTCTTCACATAATATACATTAAAAACATCTGTATTTAATCACAACACAAGAAAATAACTTATTTAAAAAAAAATAATTTAAAAAAATTCTATGAACTCTATTGATGCATGCAAGTTTGCATGGATTTTCCTTGTTTTTATTAATTTAATACATTTCATTTTTTTAAACACAAAGTTTGCATAGAAACTTCTTATTTTGAATTTTTATTTACTTTAATTTTATTTATTTTTTTGCAGTCGCATCTTGAAAGTCTCAGCATCCTCAGGCTTGTGCATGTTTAAGTGAAGCCCATCACAAGCGTCTTTACAATGGGGTGTTAAATGCTGAATAGGCGGTTTCTCACATTCAAAGTCAAGGTGACTGATTACCTCCGGACACATTTTACTGCTCTCATAAACTCTTATGGCCCTGCTGCCATCCTTTGTCAAAACTCCGGAGGCCATCAAATGCAGAAACAAGAGTGCAATGCAAAATTCCAGCATCTTCTTGTTGACCGTTTCAGCGCTGGAACACAAAACGCATCACAGAGAATCATAACAAATTCATAGAAGGTTTATTTGGTCTATAATCACCAGGCAGAGAAATCAATAAACAAGTGGTTTGATTACAAAAATATCATAATTCCAACTGTGCCTGTTTTATAATAAAAGCAACACATTTGGTGAGCGCGCATAGTGAAATTTGTCAACCTCACCACACGCATTCACCTTCCTCAGCCGTGTTAAGTTGCATGATAATGCATTCAAAACAAATACATATGGCATATGTCTGTTGCCTTTGCATTTAAAGACGTGAAAGGCTGATAAAATAGAGTATTTAGCACAAGAAGTGTGATAAAGTAAAAAAAGAAATTCATGAAACACAAGCAGAACTCATTTCTGAATAGTTAGTCACAAACTGTAGCATTTAATTCAATGCAACAATTTAGAAATGCATTCTATTCCTGTTTCATAAATGCGGCATAATGAATATTCCTTGAGTGTAAAAAAGTGACTTTTGGAAAGCCTCCATATTTCACATATTAGAGTTACGCTACTGATTTGAACTGGTAGAAATGTATAAAAAGTCCTTTAAAGATCGCCACAGTGGCTTACGGTTCAGGTTTGATTGTATTTGGCAAAAAAACGCTTAAGGAGGAGGTTGATCTGGAGGATCTGGTCTCCTCAGCATCAGAAGAACGGCTCAGTCCAGGACAGGAAAGCTTGACGTGGAAATCAAGCGCTTGTGCGGCTCAAAGCAGCGTGCATCTCTCTTTCAGGCTCTTCTTTTTCTTCCCGCTCTTCTTCCCGTTCTTCTCCTTGTTCTCGGACATCTTCTTCGTCCGCACCTCCCTCATCAAATCAAAGAAGACCTGCGAACAACAAAACGAGCTTCATAGATGCTTCATAGGGTTCACATGCGAGATCACGTATTCTGAAAGTATCAGGATATTTAGTGCACGAAACCTTATCGACGTTCGCTCTGGTTTTGGCTGATGTTTCCACATACTGAACGGACCACTCCTCCGCTTTGGTTCGGGCCTCGTCTGCAGACACCTGCCTCCTGTCCTCCAAATCTGACTTATTCCCCACCAATAACAGAGGGATTTTATCCTCCTCCGCTTTCACTCTCAGGATCTGCTCCCTGTGTGGACCAGTAACACATAATGTCATCTACATAGTTGAAAGTTTGGAATAATTAAGTCTGCAAATACATTTAAAAATGTGAAATATTATTACAATTTAAAATAGCTGTTTGTTATGTGAATATGTTTTAATCTGTCATTTATTTCTGCGATCAAAGCTGAATTTTTAGCATCATTACTCCAGTCTTCAGTGTCACATGATCCTTCAGAAATCATTTGGTGCTCTACAAGTATTTTTGATTATTATCAATGTGTATCAGTTGTGCTGCACAATATTTTAGTGGAAACCATGATAAAATACCATTCCAATATTTGGGGTGAGTACTATTAAAAAATATGCATTAAATTGATCAAAAGTGACAGTAAATATATTAATAAATATTTTAATTTCAAATAAAATGCTGTTCTTTTGAACTTTCTATTTAAAAAAAAAATCCACAAAAATATTAAGCAGCAAAAATAGTTTTCAACATTACTAATAATAAAAATATTAATTGAGCACCAATAATATATGTATTTTTACTTACAAACTGCTATTTCTACCCAATAAAATATTCTAGAGCTTGAAAAATGTATATTCGTTAAAGTATTTTAAGAATTTTTCAAATCAGAATTATATATACTAATTAATATACACTTATATATTAATATATATTAATATTCCCTCATATATTCAAGAACAGATTTTTTTTTACTTCTGCTGTAATGACAAAGCTGTTAATTTTTAACTACAATTGGCAATAAATACTGAATAATTATGATATATAATTCCATTTCAATAACTTTTAAGGTTTCAATAACTGAACATTCTTCAGGATCTACTTTTTTTTTTTTATTACAAATTATTTTAAATCATTATTTCTAATCATTGACATTACAGGGTTTTTAAAAAATATTTTTTTCTCACAAATAACAATTTCTATTTAATAAAATACTTTAGTGCTCAACACAACTAGAAAAATATTCATTTTAAAAATCTCCATTTATTTTTATTTAATTTTATTTATTTTATTTTTTAAAGATTGTGTTATTTTCCATGATATTTCCAGGTCTAGAAATCACACTCATATTTCTAGAAATTCCCTCATATATTTTTTATTTTTCCAGTCCTTTTTTTTCTTTCTTTATTTAATTTTTTTTAAATCAAGTTTTAAGTTTGATTAATTTCCATGATATTTCCAGGTCTAGAAATCACACTTTTGAAATTCTCTCATCTATTTAGGTTTTTTTCAGTTCTGATTTATTTTATTTTATTCTAATTGTTTAAGATTTTATCAATTTCCATGACTTTTCCAAGTCTAGAAATCCCACTTTTGAAATTCTCTCATGTATTGAGGCTTTCTTTCTTTCCTTATTTATTTATATTTTATTCATTTTTATAATATGGGTCTTTTTCAGTTCTTCCTTCTCTCTTTCTTTCATTTATCTGATTTTTAATTAAGATCTAATTAATTTTAACATTTGTTTATGACTTTTCCAGATCTACAATAACACTTTATTTAGGCCTTTTCTGTTCTGATTTAATTTATTTTACTTTTTAAAGATTTTAATTTCCATGATTTTATGATTCCAATTTCCAGAAAATGAATTAAAGTAAGAAAGATAATGCCAGCTCACATCTTGATTTTCAGCTTTTTTAACTTATTTTAAAGCTTGTTTTGACTAATTTCAAGCTGAGAACCACCGCTCTGAATTTTGCTGTCAGTGAGGACAAATAACCTGATTCTAGCTCTGTATCTGATAGCTTGAGAGTTTTGCAGTGTGCAGGATGCCGCTGTAACGATAACAACATTCTGAGAACATACAGTGCGGTAACTGCGATTCTTCCAAACTAGAACTGAACGCACTAGAACAGCAGATAAGCAGGACGTCCAGTGACTCGTGAAGAGCTGACCTAAACTCTGACGTGGCGCTGAAGGACTCAGACTCTGTTATGGAGAACACCAGAAGGAAACCCTCTCCGCTGCGGAAGTAGTTGTCCCTGATGGCGGCGTAGTCTTCCTGCCCCGCCGTATCCAAAATATCAATCTGTACCTCCTCTCCATCCAGGACCACCTTCTTCCGGTAACTGTCGGCCTTGGTGGGTTCGTAGTCCTCCACAAACTGAGGCAGAGGCGAGCAATGCAGATTACAAAGTATTGGTTATAACGGTAATAGTTTTTCCTATAGAATCAGTGGTGTTGTTTTTAACTAAGACTAATACTAATAAAAATCATATGTGAGATTAAAATGAAAGGTTAAATGAAATAAAACATTAGACAAAATGCTTAAACTTAAAACAAATTAAAATTACAAGTAATTTTAGTACTTCAGCATAAATTTTATGTAAAGTTTACTTAATTGAAAGTACTAAAATTACTAAAACTAAAATAAAAATTAATTAAAGCACAAGAGGAATATAAAGATTAAGAAACCTCAATTAAATAAGTTGAAATACTTAAATTAATAGTACTAAAATTAAACATAAATGAAAGCTAAATAGAATCATTTTAAAAAACTGAAATAAGTTATAGTACTAAATTTACTAAAACTGAAATAAAAAATACATTAAAGTTAAACAGAAACATTAAAAAAAAAAAAACAATAAAAAACTGGCTGAAATAATTCGAAGTATTAAAAATACTAAAACTAAACTAAAAATTAAGACAAACCAGAAATATTAAAAAATATGAAACCTAAATGAAATAAAATATGTTTATATACTAAAATTACTAAAACTACAAATTAAAAATAAATTAAAGCTAAATAGAATTACTTAATAAAACTAACTGAAATATGTTAAAATACCAGATTTACTAAACCTGAAATAAAAATAGATTAAAGCTAAATAGAAATATACAAAACAATAAAAAACTACCTACAATATTTTTAAGTATTAAAAATACTAAAACTAAATAAGCAAACAAGAAATATTATAAAATATAAAACCAAAATGAAATAAAATAAGTTTATGTACTAAAATTACTAAAACTACATATTAAAAATAAATTAAAGCTAAATAGAATTATTTAATAAAACTAACTGAAATAAGTTAAAATACTAGATTTACTAAAACTGAAATAAAAATAGATTAAAGCTAAATAGAAATATACAAAAGAATAAAAAAAACTACCTACAATATTTTTAAGTATTAAAAATACTAAAACTAAATAACTAAACAAGAAATATTAATAAATATAAAACCAAAATGAAATAAAATAAGTTTATGTACCAAAATTACTAAAACTACAAATTAAAAATAAATTAAAGCTAAATAGAATTATTTAATAAAACTAACTGAAATAAGTTAAAATACTAGATTTACTAAAACTGAAATAAAAATAGATTAAAGCTAAATAGAAACGAACTGAAATAAGTTAAAGTACTAAATTGACTAAAATAAAAATAAAAATACATTAACGCTAAATATAAAAATATAAAACAATAAAATCTAAAAACTAAAATTAGAAAAATAATAAAAACAAAAAACTATAATTATGAAAAAAAAACCTAAACTGAAATGATTTTAAGTATTAAAAAAACACTAAAACTAAAATAAAAATACAATAAGAAATATAAATATTAATAAAACATATCTAAAATAAAAAGCCAAAGTACTAAAATGACTAAAACTGAACCTGAAATAAAACTAAATAGAAATATAAAACATAACAAAAGCACATCGCAAAAAAAAACTAAAACTTAAGCTAAAATTATGTTACAAAAAAAAACATTTAAATTATTAATAAGTACTATAATAATAAGGAATAATGATAATTTTGAAAAAAACAATTCCTGCGGCTTAAATAAAAACTGATTCATGTAAGAATGTGTGTTTCAGTGAAAGCGTGTTCACCTCGTCATACATGAACTGCAGTGTCAGAGCTGATTTTCCCACGCCACCGCTGCCCACCATGATCACCTTATGCAGAACCAGGGAACTTTGGTTTTTGCCCTTATTTGCTGCCATGACTTTAGTGTTCCAGAAGAGAAAATAGAATTAGACTGCAAACATGCAAAAGAAAAATAATCAAACACACAATTACACATATAAAACCATTACAACATATCCATTGACATGCATTGATTTATACATTAAAGTACATGATTATAGTCACACTTCAAAGTTTTTTAGTGCTGAAATAACACGTCAACACCTGTATATGAATATAGTAATCATTGACTATTATGGTACATAGTAAAAGTACCAGGGTACGACTTTGAGGTCACTGAATTTTACTTTGTAATGAAAACAGCATCAGCGAATATTGATTATCAGAAACAGAACACAACAATTTACCATAAAAACACTAGATAGTTTTACACAGGTTGTTATTAAAATGACAAAAGCGATTTTCACTTTTTCATCTTGTGGAGACACCACCCCTTCCTCATTGTTATAGACGAGAGCCCGCCTCTTCTAGCTCTTGATTGGCTGAGCCGACTAACTCAGAGGCGGGTCCTCCTCTACTCGCGCTCTCATTGGATGTACGAGCAATCAATCGCAGAGTTTTCCCACAAAGACACAGAGGCGCTTCACCCGAGGAAATACCTCAAAACACTACAAAGTTGTTGTCTGCGGAAACTGATTAAACTTTTTAAAACTGATCGAAACAACAGAAACTTGTTGAGATTACTCACCTTAAGTTTGATCTGTAAAGAGCTTTGGACTGGATTCGCACGTATAAGCGGTTAAAACATAATTCTGTCAGCCGGGATCAAATCCACTACTCCCGTGCAGCAACACCGCCCCGCCCACCGGATATTCAAATCACAAGGATATGACGCCGTCACACGGTGTAGTTTTTATTTTTTGTTTGTTTGTTTTTATTGATCTACTATTTAAGATTCTTCTTCTTCTTCTTCTTCGGTTTTCATAATCCAGACTTTCAAAACCACCAAAATCCCATAGATTTACATTGACAGAATGTTCAAATGAACCAACACTATTCAAACTCCAACTGACAAAATTCAAATCTAAATTCCCAGAATCCCTTGAGGCTCAATCAAGCGTCACTTCTATGTACTATTTCTAATCCATTTACACTCATTTAAGCTTCCACTCTAATATTTCTAATATTTCTAATCTATCTAGCTAAATCGTGCTAGCAACATGCTAGTAATTTGCTAATCATGCTAACAACATACTAGTAACATGCTAATCATGCTAAAAACTTGCTAATCATGATAGAAACATGCTAGCAACGTGCTAGTAACATGCTAGTAACATGCTAACAACATGTTAATCATGCTAACAACATGCTAATTATGTTAGAAACATGCTAACAAAATGATAATAACATGCTAATCATGTTAGAAACATGTTAACAACATGCTAATCAGCTTGCAGCATCCTAGTAACTTGTTAATCATGCTAGCAACATGCTAGTAACGTGCTAATCATGATAGCAACGTGCTAGTAACATGCTAATCATGCTAACAACATGCTAATTATGTTAGAAACATGTTAACAAAATGAAAATAACATGCTAATCATGTTAGAAACATGCTAACAACATGCTAATCAGCTTGCAGCATCCTAGTAACTTGTTAATCATGTTAACAACATGCTAGTAACATGCTAATCATGCTAGCAACATGCTAGTAACATGCTAATCATGACAGAAAAATGTTAACAACGTGCTAGTAACATGCTAATCATGCTAACAACATGCTAGTAACTTGGTAATCATGCTAGCAACGTGCTAGTTACATGCTAATCATACTAGAAACATGCTAACAACATGCTAGTAACGTGCTAATCATGCTAGCAAAGTGCTAGTTACATGCTAATCATACTAGAAACATGCTAACAACATGTTAGTAACTTGCTAATCATGTTAGAAACATGTTAACAACATGCTAGTAACATGCTAATCATGCTAACATCATGCTAATAACTTGCTAATCATGCCAGAAACATGTTAACAACTTGTTAATCATGCCAGAAACATGCTAGCGACATGCTAATCATGCTAGAAACATGCTAGCAACTTTGCTAATCATGCTAGAAACATGTTAACAACAAGCTAGTAACATGTTAGCCATATTAGAAACATGCTAGTAACATGCTAATCATGTGCAAAACATGCTATCAACATACTAATCAGGCTAATCATGCTAACAACATTCTAGTAACTTGCAAATTATGATAACAACATGCTAATCATGCTAACAACATTGTAATCAGCCTATAAAAATACAAGCAGCAAGCTAATCATGCTAAAACGTTAACAACATGTTAAATCATGCTAGCTGCTTCCATACTTTTACAACTGCTTCAAACTTTCAGGTTAGGCTTTCTCAAGACAACTTAAAGTTTGTTCTCAAACTTTACTCATCTAGTTTGTTTTTCTTATTTTTAATTATTATTTTTTTTTTATTTGTATTAGTTTTTATTTATTTTGAATGTATATTCTTATTTTCTACATACTGTAGTCTATATTCAATATTTTATCTCTCTATATATACACAAACAGTCAAAAGTTGTTGTTTTTTATAGAAGTCTCTTCTGCTCACTCATATTTTTAAATATTTGTATTGTTTAAATAACTGTTTTCTATTTGAATATATTTTAAAATGTAATTTATTCCTTTGACCAAAGCTGAATTTTTAGCATCATTCAGATCCTTCAGAAATAATTCTAATATTCTGATTTGCTGCTCAAAAATATTTATTATCATTACTATCTTGAAAACAGCTGAGTGGATTTTTTTTTTCAGGTTTCTTTGATGAATAGAAAGTTCAGAAAAACAGCATTTATCTTAAATAGAAATCTTTTGTAACATTATAAATGTCTTTATCATCCATTTTAAATATTGATAATAATAATATTTTTTTTTTCATGAGCAGCAAATCAGCATATTAAAATGATTTCTGAAGGATCATGTTCGTTGGAAATGACTACTATCATGTTCACTGGCTGCAATATGACTGGCATTTGAATAAAAAAATTAATTAATTCATAAAAAAGACCTAGGTCGTGTTTACTTGTGTTGCATGTTTTGTAATTGTAAGTTATGAGACGCACAATTTATACAGTTGTTCATAGTGAAAGTCTGAAGTATGTTAAGTGTCAAATTTATTTGCAATAAAATAAAAAAAAATCAAATTTTTTGATTTTTTTGGAAAAAAATCAAAATATTGAGAAAATTAAGTTCTTTGCAATGCATATTGCAAATCAAAAATTAAGTTTTTATACACTACCGTTCAAAAGTTTGGGGTCAGTACATTTTTATTGTTTCTTTTTTTTTTTTTTTTTTTTTTTTAAGAAATTAATACTTTTATTCACCAAGGATGTATTAAGTTAATAATTAAAAGTTTAGTAAAAGTTAATAATAAATAATTTACATTGTTATAAAATATTTATATTTTGAATAAACACTGTACTTTTTAAACTTGTTATTCATGAAAGAATCCTGAAAAAAAAAATCACAGGTTCCAAAAAATATTTGGCAGCACAACTGTTGATATTATCCAACATTGATCGTTCTAATAATAAATCCGCATATTAGAATGATTTCTGAAGGATCATGTGACACTTAAGATTGGAGTAACAGCTGATAAAAATTCAGCTTTTCATCACAGGAATAAATTCTATTTTAAAGTATGTTAAAATAAAAAACATTATTTTATATTGTAAAAACATTTTGCAATATTACTGTTTTTTTTCTATATTTTTAATCAAATAAATGCAGCCTTGATGAGCATAAGAGACTTCTTTAAAGACTATTACAAGTCTTACTGACCCCAAACTTTTGAAAGGTAGTGTATATTTACAGTAGGAAATTTACAAAATATCTTCATGGAACATGATCTTTACATAATTTCCTAATGATTTTTGGCATAAAAGAAAAATCTATAATTTTGACCCATACAATGTATTTTTTGGTTTTGTGGTCCAGGGTCACATATGTTTTGCTTCACATTACATTTGGAAATAAAACTATTAAAAAAATAACTGCAATGCAGTTGCAACTTAAAAAAAAAAAAATATTATTTTTGTAATTATTTTATGTAAATTGCGCATTTTTCTGTATATCTTATATTCTGAATAATGCGTAATTTTGCTGCATTTATAATTGTAAACTTTACGCAGGGTCTATTTTTTATTAATCATATTTTCGTCGAGTGGGGGCGCTGTTTTACAACTTTAAACTCGACCAGTGCGCGATTTCAGTTCTAAACCACATGAATATTTATAGAGATAAAACTAAAACAAAATTTTATTTTAGTCCAAAGTACTTTTTTCCTATTACAAAAGACCCTCTTTTCATATTTTTCTATTTAAAAATATCTGCTATGTTAGTTTTAGATGTCGAAAAAGTCAACTTATACGAGAGCCAGTTAGTGATCTTTGGATGAGATTCTCTGGCGCCTGCTTCACCAGTTTACGAGTTCACACGTTCATTCACTCAAACCAGTTAAAAGTTTTGCTCATTTGCTTTCCATGACACAAACCTACAGGCTATAAATGGTTTTATTCAAAGGGGATGCTTCATCTTTTCCAGACACACAATTCGTCCTTTGTTTTTGTAAACAGATTTTTTTTTTACCTTGATTTAACCAAATAATGCATAATCATTAAAATGGTGTTTTGCACTTAACAGCAAAATTAAAAACTGAATTTGATCTAAAAAATATATCTGGGCCATTGCACATTGCAAAATTAACAAATTATACACTTAATACATAGACTGTGTATTGTTTATTTTGCATCTAATTTTACTTTTAAGCTAATTTTAACTCGTAGAAATGCCTGGAACGATCACTAATGAATGCTCTTTTATTGCAACACGTATTAAAATGTTGAAATGCACATTTTCCCCTGTTAAACAGTTCAACTCGGTGAAGAGATCCCTCAAGATCCCTCGGTTTCTCAACCTTTATAATCCTGGAGTTGGTGGCGCGTCCCACGTGGTTCTCCAGTCCCGTATAAAAACTTTCCAGCGGCTCAAAAGCGGCACAATGTCTGTTCGCACGAGAAACAAGCCGAAGCTCCCGAACAGCCACACCGAGAGCTATGATGAAGAAGTATATGGGGAACGTACACTGGAAGTCAAAATGTCCAACAAAGGAGGACACGATCTTCATCTGAAGAGCTAAAAAGGCGAATGATTATTTGGAAATACTGTGGGCTCCTTCTGGTTTGCGCTCGCTTCCCTTCACCATGGATGATTTGAACTCAACAGAGTGAAGAAATCACCGGGACAAATCATAACAGGTCCTTTGTTTAGTCTGTGGGGTTTTACACGCGTAATACTGAGCTTTCCAGTCATGCCATGACGCATCAGACGCGTGCGTAAAAGTGCCATTCGCGGCTGTACGTGGACAGATACAGAGAGCTCCGGTTGCTTTATTATTTACACATCACACGTTTATCAACTCTGAGAAATTCGGATGGTATAACGAGCCGTTCTCACTGTGATATCGATCCGAATTGTGTTGAAATCATCGCGGAGTGACCAAAGACAAGAATCAAGCGCAGGAACATATTCCAGACGTTTACGGGATTTATTGCGTTTGCGTTTCATTCCGGACCGAGGAGTGGATATTACAGTTGTTTCACTTTTAAATCTCACTTTTTTTGGAGAAAAGAGGCGGATACGAACTTGGCCGCTTTCATCTCCATCAGTCCAGTCTCGGAAACTGCCGTTTATTATCACGGAAGATGAAAAGCTTGCTATTCGAAGTGCTTTGTTTTGTGTCCATCCTCATCTCCATCCGCTGCACACCGGCACCGGACACCGAAACCCCGAGCATCAGCCCGAGCTGCGCGTCTTGCGGGCTCAGCCAGACGGATGGAGCCACACGGGTGGACGTGGACTTACTGGAGGCGGTGAAGAGACACATTCTGAGCCGGTTACAGATGCGGGACAGACCCAACATCACCCACCCCATCCCGAAGGCGGCGATGGTGACCGCGCTCAAGAAGCTCCACGCCGGGAAGGTGCGCGAAGATGGGAGGGTGGAGATCCCCAACCTGGACGGACACGCCGCGTCCATGAACGAGGTGGAGGAGGAGACGTCGGAGATCATCAGCTTCGCCGAGACAGGTGTGTATGCGGCGGGTCTGCGTGTGTCCGAGCGCGCTCGTACGATTGAGACGTTTTAAGGGTGCATTTAGTCACTCATCTTCAAGTTTCGACTGCAATCAAGCTACTTAACTTTTCCACTCTTTAGGACAAAATATAGAGTTCTTTCAAAAGGCTTGCGGAATATAGCGGGGCATGTTGTCACAATGTCAATCTGCAATTATAGCCCTTACGAAAATTAACCATATTTCTAAAATAGTAAAAGTTTAATAACCAGCGCATTGATTACCATTGCATAACCATAGTTTTAATACAAACACCATGGTTAAACTATGGATAGTGTAGCAGGACCATCGTTAATTTATGGTTTTAACTATTAAGCATGTTTTTTTGGTTTTATTTAAAATAATTTTCGTAAGGAAGGCCAACTGCCAAGAACGAAACAATAAACAAAAGAGCAAAAATCATATAAAATCACCAAACTGAATCGTGATTATTAAACTGATTACAATTACAACACGTGTGACAACTTGCCCCGGTCTGACACCTATGAAAAACCATTAGAACACAGCTTTATCGTTTCAGGTAAAATATAAACAACATTTATTATATACCGACTCTTCTATCAATGTATGTCCGATTGAGAAAACCACTGCAGGTTTGACTCAAACCCTATAAAATTTGTGACAACTAGCCCCGGTCTGTTTTCCCTGTGTATGAGGTGATGCTCTTATTGTAACCACTTCGTTATAAAGAAAAATTGCATGAAGGGAATTTGACAACACTGTCATCTCCACGATAAAATAATCAGTTCTTTGGTTTGAAGAATCTTTTCTGGGTGTTTAGGGTGTTCTTGAGTTGGTATTGGATTCTAAGGAGATTCATTATAGGTTCTTCAGATCTGTTTTGAGTTCTTTGAAAGCATCGATGTTATCGAATGATCTTATATTTGCATTCTGTTAAGAATCAGAGGCATTTAAAGTATCAAAAAACAGAAAACTGTTCATGCATCCACAGTTATGTTTAAGAATCAAAACTAAAGCCACTTGCAACAAAAGAGTTGTAGAATTTGCTGTCAAGTGATCAAAATGCATCACTATTATTTAACAGCACTGAATCATGAAAAAGAGATAAGGCAGACTACAGTGTTTTCGTTCACTTTTTGTGTATTTCAATCCAGGTCCCTAATACTGATCTGATGAGTGAATCAGGTGAGAAACAGGAGTGAGAAATGGGATAAATGTTGTTAAAAGGAATAGTTCACTCAAAAAATAGAAACATTTGCTGAAAATGTGCTCAACCGCAAGGCATCCAAGATGCGAACGAGTTTGTGTCTTCATCAGATTTGGAGAAACGTAGCATTACATCACTTGCTCACCAATGGATGTGAATGGGTGCCGTCAGAATGAGAGTCCAAAGAGCTAATAAAACAATAACAAAGTAATCCACACCACTCCAGTCCATCAGTTAACATCTTGAGAAACCAAAAGCTGTGTGTTTGAAAGAAACAAATCCATCATTAAGACGTTTTAAACTGCAAACTGTTGCTTTTGGCCAAAATAATCCATAATAACACAGTCCCTGTGTGAAAAAGTGGTCTGGTTTGAATCAAGAGAGAAATACGCACAGATCAAACAATGTTTACAAGCCAGCTCTAAACAAATATGCGGCTGGATTTTGATGTGAGAGACAACAGGAGATTGCTTTTTTTTTTTAACTGGAGGACGTGTTATTTTGGCTATAAGTGATTGAAGTTAAAAACGTCTTAATGATAGATTTGTTTCTTACACAGCTTTTGGCTTCTCAAGATGTTTACTGATGGAGTGGAGTGGTGTGGATTGTTTGTGGATTATTGTGATGTTTTTATCAGCTGTTTGGACTCTCATTCTGACGGCACCCATTCACTGCAGAGGATCCACTGGTGAGCAAGTGATGCTACATCTTGAAAAAATAAACTCATCCACATCTTTGATGGCCTGAGGGTGAAGCGTCTTTTAGCAAACTGTAATTTTTTGCCGAACTACTTCTTTAAAGTTACTGGATTGCAACTGAAAATCAATCTGCCATAGTGCCTTATGATCACATTTTTATGCGTATTCACGAGCGCACGTCTTTTACGAAGACAAAAGATGTTTGTCTTCATGTTTCATCAAAATGCAATAACTACCAAAATGACTTTTTATTGCCGTTGACGTCAAACAGCTAGTAATCTAATATCAGTTAATGCAATAAACGTACTGTAGCATCAATAAAATCAAATGAAGTCAGGATTGAGATACAGTACAGCACATAAAGCTGCTTTATGTAAGAGTAAACTTGACCTTTAGCCTCCAAAATCCTCAAAAAGTGTTATAAGTACATCTGCCACCATCAATTTCCATTGGAAACAATCACGTCCCGTGCTGCATTTTTTCCCTCTTGAATATCCTGTTACATTCAAAAATCTGTCACATTATGCAAGTAAAATAGGATGCAAAGAGCGTTTCATGTTGACTTCACAAGCAGAATTGAGGTTTTTTAGCTTGTATTGATTTGCTAAACAAATTGAGTAGCAAGAGTTCAAGGTTAAAATAACTTCAGAAGCAAAGAGCTCAAGCGTACGCTCAAAAACAATAAAGCACTTATTTATAAACGTCACGGCACGCAGGGTTGAATCTTACCAACGCACCGCAGGTCCGGTTGCGAGCGCTGCCCCGTGAGGTCCACAAGATTTCAAGCACCGTTTGGGACAAGGCCGCAATTATCCGAACCCAGTGCAGATCTGGACCTTTGACCCTTTATGCTGTGCTGCTCTGTGGCTGCCAAGATGAGACTCGCATGAACTGTTTACTATAATGATGGAGATTTAAAATGAGCAGCGGTGCCACACATCCAGGCCGCTCACATACGGCTGGTGAAATGTTGGGCTGTCCTGCCATTCCTGATTGTGTAAGGTAAACCAGTCAATATATGGGCTGGTGTCGTCCAATGCTTTCACAGTGTGGCAGGTTACTGGATGCAACGGTTTTGTTTCGCAGATTTGCCGCTAAAATGAAGTTTGGTGGTTTTATACTCCTTTCTGAGACCCTTGCTCGAAAGAATCTCAGTTTTCCACTTGAAGTCAACAAGAAATGCCATTTGCAACCTGCTTTACTTCCATAATGTGACATATTCAAGAGGCAAACAGACACAAACAAAATAAAAATATTTTTTGAATAACATGCGCTAATGAATCATTCACAATAAGACCAAGAATAATAATAATAATAATAATAATTTCCATTAAAATATTATATAATGCATAATGCTCACTTATTGCTTTATCTATAAATGATAGAAAAAAAATAAACAGAAATGAAAATTAAATAAGTGAAAAGGAAAACTAAAACAAAAAAACAAGCAATAATAATAAGAATAATTTTCATTAAAATATTATATAATGCATAATGCTTAATGCTTTATCTATAAATCATATAAAACAATTAAAATAAATAAAAAATAGTATGCAAATAAAATAAAATGCAGCTCAAATTGCTTCATGAGTCAGAATATAAAAAATAGAACTATAAAAATAAAAAAGCTAAAATAAAGAAGCTAAAACAATAAGAAATTATAAGTAGAATACAAATTTTACATAACTCAAGCTCAGAATATAAAAAATAGAAATATATTATAAATAAAAATAAATAAAAATAATAAAAAAGAAGATAACATACATGATAATAATAATAAAATGCAGCTCAAAGTGCTTTATGAGTCAGAATATGAAAATAGAAATATTATAAAATAAATAACAAGTAAATGAAAAAGTAAGATAAAACAAAAAATATAAGAATTAATAAGAAATTATAAGTAGAATACAAATTTTACTTAACGCAAAAGTGTTTCATAGCTCAGAGTATAAAAAATAGAAATACATTATACATAAAAATAATAAAAAAGAAGATAATATATAAGATAATAATAATAAAATGCAGTTCGAAGTGCTTTATGAGTCAGAATATAAAAATAGAAATATTATAAAATTCAAGTAAATGAAAAAGGAAGATAAAACAATAAGGAAATTATAAGAATTAATAGGAAATTATAATTAATTATTCTACTAATTTATAATTAGTAGAATACGAATTTTACATAACTCAAAAGTGTTTCACAGCTCAGAATATAAAAATAGAAATATATTATAAATTTAATAAAAAATAAAAATGATTAAAAATGAATAAAAATAAATAAATAAAAAGAATAAAAAAAGATAATATATAAGACAATAATAATAAAATGCAGTTCTTCATGAGTCAGAATATAAAAAATAGAAATATTATAAAATAAAAAAACAAGTAAATGAAAAAGGAAATTATAAGAACTAATAAGAAATTATAATACGTAGAATACAATTTTTACATAACTCAAAAGTGTTCCACAGCTCAGAATATAAAAAATAGAAATATATTATAAATAAAAATAAATAATAAAAAAAAGATAAAACACAGAGGTTGCCATTTATAATAACTTTAATTAGTATGTCATTAAAATAACGCATGCATAATGCATCAAAAATGCTAGAAAAAAAATAAAATGTAAAAAAAAAAAAGATAAAAGAAGGAAGTAATAAGAAATAAGAAGGAATAATAATAATAATATTCTGTAAAAAAAATAAAAATAAAAATAGAAGCAGTATTCATAAAAAGTAGTGGTAAAATATAAATAAAATACAAAGTATATAAAAAATGACTTTAGAAACTTAAATATCATATTCAAAATCCAACTTAAAGTAAAAGTAAATATGTCTAAATCTAAAACCTGTTTTTTAAAAACGCACACTTTCATGATATTAATTTTATGCAAAGTATCAACTCAAAAGGCTCCATGTTAAGTTGCAGTCGCAGTGATCTGATGAAGCCGTCACGGAGCGGGTTTGGATTCTGCCTGTGCGTCTCATTAGGATGCGGGGTGACCTCAGGACATGGAGCTCTGGAAGACGTCCAGGATCTTCTTGAGGATCTCGTTTTCTTTAAGAATGGTGCTGCCCTGTGCTGGCAGAGGCCAATTGAGTCCCTCTAGGTTTCTGTGACATCTTAATGGTGTGTGGAGACTCAGGTGAGGACGGCTGCCAAGAGGGATAATTCGCTCGCGCTGTCTATTAGAGCCCAATGATGAATGTGCTCCGCGCTTTGCAAAAGGCCTGAATCGGAGCGGGAAGCCGTCCAACCTGTAATCATGCGTCGCCCCACGTCACCACTTGTTTTTAGCTGCGCTTTTGCGCTTTGATTTTGCCAGCTGGAAGCGCCGGTGACAGTAAACACCATCCCTTCTGTGCTCAGCCATCACTAGTGCTCGTACTACGGGTTAGTGTAGCAGTAACTAGTGCTGTCTGTGCAACAAACATCAATGATGTCTAAAAAAACCCACTGGGTTAGTTAAGGATCCGTGTGGGTTTTATTAACTAAAACGAAAAATTTTTAATTGTTTTTTGGCAATTGAAACAGTGTTGATATAAAATAAAATAATACATATAGAATATAATAAAGTAAAAATATAAAATTAAATATTAGATGAAAAACGTAAACTTAAAAAAACATGACTAACATTAACTGAAATTAAGTTGACATTAAAGTCTAATTACTATAACAATTACAATAAAACTAAAACTCATCTACACAAATGACTAAAAATTAAAACTGAAATAAAAGTAAATTAAAAAATTGTTTTTTAAAATGTAATAGAATGTATAACATAATTAAATATAATGAAAATTAATGAATGAAAATTAAGAAATAAATGCTAAAATAAAAGAAATCAATTGAAACAGAACTAGTAAAATTGTAAAATTAAAATAAATGTAAATTAAAACTATTTCTGTTAATTTAGTTAATTAATTAATAAATTATTAATTGATAATTAAGCAAATAAAATATTAATGTGTAATAAGTGTAGTAAATATTAATACATAATATATAAACTGAATGATAAATCTAACAGAAAATTTGTTTTCAGTAACAAATGAAACTAAATAAAATCTACTAAAATTTATAAGATGGAAGAAAAAACAACTAAATACTAAATTTAGGTACTAAAATTAATAAAATTAAAAACTTACATAAAAGTAAATTAAAATCAATTGTTTTTGATAATTGAAATAAAGTTGATACTAAATCTAATCTAATCAATAATGTGCAACATATAATCAAATATAATGAGAATTAATGAATGAAAATTAAGAAATAAATAATAAAATAAAAAAATAAATTGAAACAGAACTAGTGAAAGTACTAAAATTGTAAAATTGCAATAAATGTAAATTAAAACTATTTTTTGGTAATTGAAATAAAACGAATATAATATGAATTAAGCGAATAAAATATTAATGTGTAATAAATGTAATAAATGTCTTGAAATACTAAAGTGACTAAAACAGCAATAAATATTTTATTGCTGTAACTGAAATAAATATAAATACTGATACTTAATAAAATCTAATAAAATATCTAAAATATATTAGATGGAAAAATGTCTCAGGAGAGCAAACAACCAATGAATGTGGCCTAGCAACCGCATAGCAACATGCCAATAACATTCCAAATGTAGCAAATATGCAAGTAATGTATACATTACATATACATATGTAAGTGTAATTGTTTGTAGCGAGTGTGTTTTGAGTGCTAAGCACAGGAAGTGAAGGTGTGTGACGCACAGACACACACTGATTACCTGCGCTGTGTTGTGGAGGTGGACTCACGCTGGGCCGCTGTATTGTGGCAGTAGACGGCTCCACCCGGCTATTGTTGGGCTCCGCTGGCAGCAGATTAACTGAGAGGAGGCTTGACTTGGTTTGCTGATGGTTTGAGTCCCAGTGATGTGCTACAGAAGGAAATGCAATGAGTTAGGAGTTAGTTAGTTTATTCTGTTCTACTGACGCTATAGAGTTACGATGTTTTATATTAATTCTACACGTTTCTGATTTCTGGTGGCAGTTAGATCAGCACTGATGTGCCAGATTCATGGACATACCTACATTAGTATGTCACTATAAACATTACATAACAGGATCATTAGTTCATCTATATGTTTAGATATAAATACAATGAACATGTAAAATTAAATGATATATATAACTATTGATCAGACATTACATAGATATTTCACCCAAAAATGAACACAATGATATGAAAAAGTAATTTTTGTGTTATTTTCATGTAATTTCTAGTATTATTTTGTATTATATATTATTATTTATTATTATACAATAGTATTATGTATATATTAGTAGTATTTAAATTTAAATTAATTACATTTAAATTTTATTTAACAGGATAAAATGGATGAATGTGCATTCAAATAAATTTGAATAATTTTTAAATATTCAAATATTCAATTTTTAAATATTTCACTCAATATTATATATAATATAATATAATATAATAAAACATATTAGTATTCATTCTTATTGTATTATTCTTATTCTTAGAATGCAAAAACATCAAAATATTGAGAAAATCACCTTTAATTTAGGCTTTAATAGGACAAAATGGACAAATGTGCATTAAATTAAATGTAAATATGTTTTATGTTTATATATATATATATATATATATATATTAGAAAATATATTAGTATTATGTATGTATTAGTAGTTTTCTTAATTTATTAAATTTATTAACTGAAAATGGATCTGCATTAAATTAAAATTAAATGTATTTCAATGTTGTTTTCAGGAAGAAAGAAAAAATATATAATATTTATAATATTGTTACTATTTTTGTATTATATATACTTGTATTATATTATTATATATTAATATTATGTATATATTAGTAGTATTTGTGCTAAATATGTTCAAAGTTTAATTTAAGCTTTAATAGAATAAATGGATGAATGTGCATTAAATTAAATCTGAATATGTTTTAAAGGAATATTTCACTGAATATTGTGTTTTAAGGAAGAACATAGTGTATATATATATATATATATATATATATATATATATATATTTATTATTATATATTAACAGTATTCATTCTTATTCTATTAAATGTATTAATAGAAATGGATCTGCATTAAATTAAATTAAATGTGTATTTCAATACTGTTTCCAGGAAGAAAAAAAAATATATTATTACTTTTTTTTTTTTGCATTTTATATACATGTATTATGTTGTTATATATTAGTATTATTTATATATTAGTAGTATTTTTGCTAAACATATGCTAAAAGCATGCAAAAGTGTCATTTAAGGTTTAACATAATAAAATGGACGAATCTGCATTACATTTGAATGTTTTTCATTTAATTGTAATGCAGATTTGTCAGTTCTATCATATTAAATCTTAAAATAAACGTATATTTAGCATAAATACTACTAAAAATAGACATAATACTAATATATAATTATATATAAAATATAACAGTAATATACAATACAAAAACATACGAACTATGTTATAAACTATGCAAAAATACTAACTATTTTCTTCATACAAACAACATTTTAGGTTAAACTTCTTGTTTTGTGCACAAAAAGTCACTTGGGACAACATGATCTGTGAAGCATCTTACAATGTAATATTGTTTGTTATTGTTACTAATGAAAGTTTTCATGAAGTATTAGCTCTAATTCAGCAGGACAGAGTTTACATTTAAATGAGTTACAGAGCTGTGCTCAAACCAAATGTGATTATCCAATCAGAGGCCTGCGAGCCGCCCATGTGACCCTCTCTCTCTCGCTGCACAGCTGCACTAATATACACAGCGCATGACATGTACCGAATATTTTCAGATTGATTTTTAAACATTTCTATTTTATGTGATACTTTTCAGCCAAACTTCTCCAAGCTCAGATTTATGAGTGCATTATAAAGAGACAGGAAGATCATATTTCTAGTTTTATTTTGAAGTCTGTACGCTCACACGGGCTGCGGTGGGAAAAACCGAAAGAGAGAAAACCGAAAACGTCGTATTAGTTTGTTTGCTAATGATATGCAAGGGAAGAGTTGTATCGTTTCAGTTCAGATGTATCGTTTGTAGGCAAAAGTGATGAGTTTGGATGTATCTGGAGCGTTCGGTGGCTCCAGAAGCGTTTAGTATCATGTAAATGTGTCCTTTTGTGAAATGTCAAAGGGATGTGCTTGATCGCGCTCTCACTGTACGGCTGCATGTCCACGTTTCCTGTGACGTCACGCGGCTCATTGTGTGTCTCCGCGGCTCACAGGAAGTCTTTGCAGCGTGGTGTTGTTCTCTCATAAGCTCTCTGACTCCTGTCATCTCCATCCAGACCCCCAGCAGCACTGGACCGGACCCCAGAATACCGCCGCTGTCATGAAACCCTGAGAATGAGCATTTAACCATACAATAATCATCAAAAAAAACCTCTCGAGAACACGACTGGGTCATACTTCACCCTAAGATCAGAAGAAAGAAACGCAAATCATTTTTTTGCACAAAATGACAACAAAGACTTTGAGGCATTTAGTTCATTATTTAAATTGCAAAGTATTTATTCATCATGGTAGTATTTTTTGTTCTGCTTCCAATTCATGCAAAATTTAAGTTCAATTTAAGGCTTAAAAAAATAAAATGGGTGCATCTTATGTAACATTTTAGGAAACATTTCAAGTGTTCCCAGTGTATATTCTACATAAATACAACTTTATTTATACACCGTAAAACGTTTTCACCAGTTTCAAGTTTAGCAGCTGTCTTAACATTTTAAGTTAAACCAACTTAAAATGACAAGTCATTTTAACTCACTAAAAATTTTTTTTTAATGCAGCTGCTGAACTTGAAAACTTGAACTGAAAACTTTTTACAGTGTGGGACAATTTTCATTTTAGCATCATGACATTTATTTTCATGATTTTAATGGCAAAGTAGAGGTTTTTTTTGTTTTTGTAATAGTTTTTTTGTCTTTAACTTGTGTTGAATTTACGTTTAATTTAAAGTTCTATAAAATAAAATGGGTGAATCTCAAGAAACCATCCATGTTTGGGTCAAATTAGAAATAAGACATTATATTTTTGCACAAAGGTACATTTAATTCTGCACAAAATGAAGTTTATTTATAGAACATAAATATGTTTTTGAATAATTTTCATGACAATTAATCAAATTTCTCCCGTTTTCATTACTGCAATGTGAGTATATGAAATTAAATATATATAATAAATTCTATAATTTTATATATAATAATTTATATATTACATAAATTGTAAAGAATAACTTATTCTAAATTCATTATTAAATAAAAGGTTAAACAAAATTAGAAGGGTGAATCTCATTAAAAAAAATTAAATTCAGCACAAAAAGATTATTTACAGAACAACAATAATGATTTATTGTGAAATTATTTTTATGACAATTAAGCACGTTTCCACCATTCTTATTATTGTAATGTGAATATTTAAAATAAAATTTATGCTATATTTAAGTTTAATTTAGGGTTTGATGAAATAATATGGGTGAAATCCTGTAAGAACATGGTCACATTTCATTTTAAAATCAGAGAAAAAAAATATATTGTGCAGAAAAAAAGTGTATTTATAAGACAAAAAGATCTATTTATTTTAGTATTATTTTTATGTAAATTAAGCATTTTCTCCCCGTTTTTTTATTACTGTAATGTGAATATTTAAAATAACATTTATGCTAAATTTAAGGTAAATGTAGGGTTTGGTAAAATATTATGGGTGAAAACTTTCAAGAACAGGGTCGCATTTAATTTTAAAATCAGAAAAAAAATTATATTGTACAGAAAAAAGCTTATTTATAAGACAAAAAAAGATCTATTTATTGTAGCATTATTTTATGACAATTAAGCACATTTTTCTCCTATTCTTATTACTGTAATGTGAATATTTAAAATCAGATTTATGCTAAATTTAAGTTTAATTTAGGATTTAGTAAAGTAAAACCTTCCAAGGGTCGCATTTTATTTTCAAATAATAAAAAAATATATTGTGCAGAAAAAAAGCTTTATAAGACAAAAAAGATCTTATTGTAACATTATTTTTGTAAATTAAGCATATTTCTCCTCATTCTCATTACTGTAACATGACTATATAAAATGATAAATATAATTTTATTTTTTGTTATATTATATATTAGTATTATATATTTAGTAGTAGTATTTTTGTTCTGCCTTTATGCTAATGTAAAGTTTAATTTAATTTTTAATAAAAAATGGGTGAATATATACAAAAAATGACATTTAAAATATTTATATATATATATATATATATATACACACATATATATAAATTAACTGTCTAAAGTAATAAGAATCTCATGAGAACGAACACTATTTAATGTCTTTAGGTTGAAATGGTCCCAGTTTAGAGGGCCATTCAAGACGGCCTTAGAGATTCGCTGCCCTCTCTGAATGTTAATGTCTTGAGGCTTTATCCTATAGGCCTTGAGTTCACCAGGTTCATCGGGTTCACAAGGAGTGTATGGCCCGAGTCAGCTGAGCAACGGCTGATGAAATGCACTGCGCTGATCTTTTCTCTCTTCTCTTGATCCCACAGACGAGTCGCTGACCTCCAAAACCAGCCTGTTTTTCGTGATCTCCAACGAGGGCAACCAGAACCTGTACGTGTCCCAGGCCAGCCTGTGGCTGTACTTCAAACTTCTGCCTAATGTTTTGGAGAAAGGCTCCAGGAGGAAGGTCACGGTGAAGGTTTACTCGCAGGAACCGGGACTTGGAAGCAAGTGGAACTTGGTGGAGAAGCGTGTGGATCTCAAACGCAGCGGTTGGCATACTTTTCCGTTGACGGACGCCGTGCAAATGGTTTTCGCCAAAGGCGATCGCCGGCAGAACCTGGACGTACGGTGCGAAGTGTGTGACAAGATGGGAGTCGTGCCTATTTTGGTAAACACGGCCGACGAATCCCACCGTCCTTTCCTTGTGGTCCAAGCGAGAGCGGCCGACAACAAACACCGCATCCGCAAACGAGGCCTCGAATGCGACGGAAGCAGCAGCTTGTGTTGCCGCCAACAGTTTTACATCGATTTCCGCCTCATTGGATGGAACGATTGGATCATCGCCCCGTCGGGGTACTTTGGGAATTACTGCGAAGGGAATTGCCCAGCGTACATGGCCGGAGTTCCAGGATCGGCTTCGTCTTTCCACACCGCCGTCGTGAACCAATACCGAATGCGAGGAATGAGTCCGGGATCCATGAACTCGTGCTGCATCCCGACCAAACTCAGCACCATGTCCATGCTGTACTTCGACGACGAATACAACATCGTCAAACGGGACGTGCCCAACATGATCGTCGAGGAGTGCGGCTGCGCTTGAGACTTCCAAAATGTTATAGTAAGAAACTAATATTTATGACTTATCCGTGCTCACAAATCCACACGCACACCCCAACTCTTCCACGCATCTTTGTACATATATTTATGTTCCTTAATCATCGAGCAATTTAGTTCCAGTCTACAGATTTGTACGATACTGTCATGTCAAAGGGATGGGATTGCTTTTATCTCTGTTTTACGCTCTTAAAAACAAAGGTTCTTTACTGGTATCAATGGTTCAGTGAAAAACATCCATTGGACAAAAAGGTTCTTTAGATTTAATTCTTAATGAGATTTAAAGGGACAGTCCACCCAAAATTAAAATTTGCTGTTGACCCTCAGGTCATCCAAGATAAGGTTGAATTTTTTTCTTGAGTCAAACAGTAAAGAAGATATTAAGCTGAAACCTTGGTGCTTTGTGATTCATAAAATCAAGTCAGCAGCTGCTGGTTTTAGAGAAGAATAAACCCACACTGTAAAAAACAATTTGTTGAGTCAACTTAAAATAATTTGTAACCTGACTACCTTAAAATGTTATGTTCAATCAACTCAAAAAAAGTTTATTCAACTTGAAATGTTAAATTATACTAAGTAACAACTTAGATATTTGATTTGAATCAACTTTAAATTTTAAGGCAGCTGGGTTACTTACCCATCTGTTAAGTTTAGCAAACACAAATATCTAAGTTGTTACTTAGTACAACTTAACATTTCAAGTTGACTAAACTTATTTTAGTTGACTGAACTTAAAATTTTAAGGCAGCAGGGTAACAAATTATTTTAAGCTGACTCAACAAATTGTGTTTTTTATTTTTTACAGTGCATATCAAAAAACACAAAATTAATACCCATGGCTCCTTCCGATAAATTAAGTTCTTATGAAGTGAAACGATCGATTTGTGCAAGAAACTAAACATTATTTACATCATTATTACTCATAATTCAGAGCCTCAGGCAAACAGAGAAATGTGATTCTTTTTTGCGAACTGATTCTTTTGAACAATACATTTCAATGAACTGATTCAGTTAACAAGTTTGTTTGCATAATCATGCACTGACGTAACATATACGCAATTATATTATTAAAGCACCCAATAATAACGTGAAACATGCATGTTTTACATGTCTAAAGCATATAAAGTGAATAAAGTAATCTTTATCAGCTCAGTTTCTTACATAAACAATGAGAAACCATAAAAACACTGAGTCGAACTGATTCCTCAGTTCAGTTACTGTTGGAGGAACTGAAGCGCTGCATCGGTTCATTCATCATCATTTCGAGTTGCAGTGACTATCAGTTTGTCTGAAAGTGAGTTTTGATTGAGTAACTTATAGATCTGAGGTGCTCAAATCGCAAACTGTTTCAGACGAATCAGTCTGATGTGGTGAAGTGGTTCACCAAAAAGAGCCAGTTCAAAAGAATGATTCATTTATGAACCAGACATCTGGACTCTTTGCTTGACGCTCTGGATTACATGTTGTAAATAATGTTCAGTTTCTTGCACAGACTGATTGTTTTGCTTCATAAGACCTCATAATATCATCAGGCACCACGGGTATTAATTTTATGTTTCTTGGTATGCTTTTTTATTCTCAAAATCTGGCAACCGCTGATTGCATTCAACGAATCACCAAGGATCATAGTTCTACTGAAAAAAAAAAAAGTCACCTACTTGCACGGCCTGAGGGTGAGCAAATATCAGCACATTTTAATCTTTGGGTGAACTGTCCCTTTAAGAACTGTTGACTGAAAGGTTTTTGGGGAACCAAAAATGGTTCTTCCCTTTTGAAACCTTTATTTTTAAGAGTGTAGTTTGGTTCTTCTCTTTAAAAATGGAAAGAGGAGGGGTGATCTTCTCAAAAGACTTTTATATCTGCGTACCTTCCCGAAAAGCACTGACCATCTTCTCAAAACAACGCCAGCACTTCCCACATTGAGTCCACTGAGTGACAACCAATCCATTCGAGAGCATCCGTCTTCAACGAACATCTGCAAAGAGCTGCAATAATCCTCGGGTTTCTCAACAGACATGAGGTCCATTCATAAATCATGAGGCATGTCTTGCTATGTCTCGGGTTGTGATTATTCATGCAACAAGGCCGGCTTCTGAAACACAAGCGTCATGAGTTGCCAAACTCTTCAGTTACGTCATGGTGCAGGACAGCACTTGCAAAAAAATACCGTAAATGCACAATATAAAGCACTTGCAGACTTAAAAATGCCTTCGAAGGCGAAGTGGCGCGCCTCGTTCACGATTCCTCTGAAATAAGTGCCGCACAAGCTATGCAATGTATAGTAGTGACCTACACCGGATGACCCACATGTTATGAACTGTTTTCAATACTTGAAATGTAAACTTTCGCTTCCTACTCTGAGCGGATGGTTGTTACAATGTTTGCACTGAAGTTGCATTATTAGTAAAGAAAAACCTGCCATTGAAAAAAAAAAAAAAGAAAAGTTATTTTTATAGAAGCTGAAACTGAATTCTGTTCAAATGTATTATACCGAATTATGGAACCAAAGAGGCCAAGATTTTAGCTATTGTGAGATGGCGAGGCCATCGGATTCTTTTGTAAAATACTTTTTAAATGCGCAAGAGGCCTAAACGATGTATCAGGGTACAATAGAACGGATTCCATTTTCAAGTTGTTGTTTTGTACAGTAGATAAATGGAATATTTCATATTTTTCCATCAACTTTAATTGTTTTTTTTTTCCAGTTTTCTATTTAATACTTCTAGCGTCTATTCCAGAATCATTTAGAGTCAAATACATGCCATCTCTGTACAGCTTATGTAAGATAAAAATGCTTTTAAATATTTTGTTCTTTGTAACTGTTATGAAATAAATTTCTTATTCTGCATCAAGATCAACTTGTGTCACTTTTACATTCACGTTTATGCATTTAACAGATGCTTTTATCCATTGCATTCAAGGTATGCACTTAATCAGTTTGTGCATTCCCTGGGAATCGAACCCATGACCTTGAGCGCCAATGTCATGGGTTCGATTCCCATTAAATGCATGAGCTGTTGTGGTCGATTTTGTTCTTTAGAACACATTGGATGAAAACATTATGCAATATTCCAATTTTTTCATATTTTTTGGGAATCGAACCCATGACCTTAGCGTTTCCCATGTCAAGTTTGGGGACTGACTCCCAGGAAATGCATGCGCTATTGTGCTTGATTTTGTTCTCTTCAACACATGGAATGGAAATGACAGTGCTCTATTTGAAAATGATCATGCAATATTGCAATTTCACTATTTTTTTTTCTGGGAATCGAACCCATGACCTTGGCATTACTCGCCAAGTTTGTGGGTTTGATTTCCAGGAAATGCATGAGCTGTTGTGTTAGATTTTGTTCTCTTCAACACATGGGATGGAAACGGTGGTTAATTTGCAAATGTTTTGTGCAATATTCAAATTTTTCTTACATTTTCTGGGAATGTAACCCATGACCTTGACGTTACTCGTGCCAAGTTTTTGGGTTTGATTCCCATGAAATGCATGAGATATTGTGGTAGATTTTGTTCTCTTGAACACATGAAATGAAAACGACGATGCATTGTTTAGAAAAGGCTTATTCCATGTTTCCACACATTTTCTGGGAATTGAACCCACCCTGGCGTTACTCGCACCAAGTTTATTGGTTTGATTCCAGAGAATGCATTAACTATTTTGGTCAATTTTGTTCTTTTGAACACATGGGATGGAAGCGATGCTTTATATGCATGTTTTATGCAATATTACAATTTTTCACACATTTTCTGGGAATCGAACTCATGACCTTGGCGTTACTTGTGGCAAGTTTGAGGTTTGATTCCCAGGAAATGCATCATCTGTTGTGTTAGTTTTTGTTCTCTTGAACACATGGGATTGAAACAGTGCCTTTTCGCAAATGTTTTATGCTATATTCCAACATTTCATACATTTTTTGGGAATTGAACCCATCTTGGCATTACTCACGCCAAGTTCATGGGTTTGATTCCCAGAGAATGCATGAGCTCTTGTGGTTGATTTTGTTCCTTTATTCGCACCTTTTATGCAAAATTTCAATGTTTCACACATTTTCTGGGAATCAATCCCATGACCTTGACATTACTCACACCAAGTTTATGGGTTTGATTCCCAGGAAATGCATCATCTGTTGTGTTAGTTTTTGTTCTTTTGACCACATGGGATGGAAATGGTGCCTTTTAACAAATGTTTTACGCTATGTTCCAATTTTTCATAAATTTTTTGAGAATCAAACCCACTTTGGTATTACTCACGCTAAGTTTATGGGTTTGATTCCAGGAAACACATGATCTGTTGTGTCATATTTTGTTCTCCTCAACACAGGATAGAAGTGGTGCCTTTTCGCAAAATTCCAATTTTCACACATTTTTTGGGAATCAAACATATGACCTTGGTGTTAATCATGCCAAGTTTGTAGATGAACTATTGTGTCAAGATTTTGTTCTTTTGAACACATGGAATGGAAACGACAGTGCTTTATTTGGAAATGGTTTATGCAATATTACAATCTTCTGAGAACTGAATCTACCTTGGCATCACTTGCACCAAGTTCATGGGTTGATTCCCAGAGAATGCATGAACTGTTGTGGTAGATTTTGTTCTTTTAAACACACGGGAAGGAAACTGCTTTATCTGCAAATGTTTTATGCAATATTTAAATTTTTTGGCGTAACTAGTGCCAAGGTCATGGGCTTGATTCCCAGTAAATGCATGAACTCTTATGTTAGTATTTATAAAGAGACACTGTATTTTGCTAAGGCAAGTTTGCGTTCACTTATTTTATGGAAATTGTGGGATATTGCATATAAAACACTGGATGAAAATGGTAAGATAAATGTACATAACATCTTAAAGTGTATAATTCAAATAGATGATTTTTATTAGGTAAGAAAACGTGCATAAACTACGATGGAAATACATTAACAAGTTCCTGGATGCAACAAAAAATCTTTTGACTTTCCCTCATGATCAGGAGATCATGTGACTAGTTAACTGGGCTAACCAGCATTGCAAACCATCTGAAATACCGTTTTAGTTTATGGAGGTCCGTCATCAAAATGATTTGGTATAATTACCTCCCAGAACAATTTCAAACAATTGTGTTCCCAAACATCAGGCTGCAAAATAACATGACAGCATTTGTTATTGCATTTCATCTGAATTAAGTAATTTATTTAAAATGTGTTTTCCTGGTTGCAGCAACTTGTTATTATTGTATTACTGATACTTTAAACCATTTTCCCAGGAAGATTTTGCTCTCTTGAACACATGGGATGGAAACGCTGCTTTATTTGCAAATGTTTTACGCAGTAAGCCAATTTTTTTGCACAAGTTTCATTCGCAACTTTGGATGGATTTATTTGAACTAAATAATAAATTTCAGTGTGTAATAGGAGAAGACAACAGCAGCAACAACATAAAAGCATCATAAAAATAGATTTATCTTCTCAAGTCTTCTGAGGACAAGACCAAGTTTTAAGTTGTAAAATCAGCTGAAAATCTTCCAGTCAGCTGCAAATCTCAAATCTGGGTTGTGTCAGGACATTAATGATGTTTGTGAGACACATGAGAACCAGTGTTTAATGCCACTGATGTCCCAGCTGCAGTACTGACACTGCAATATAGTGCACAAGTCGTATAGACATTGTTTTGTTGGTTTTTTTGGACAAACTTAAGGAAATAAACTACAAACTGTCCCAAACTGAACACCACTTACCACTTTAAAGCTCTGAACATCCCAGATCCGTCACCACTGCAATTACGGCAAACATGCACATTAGTGCGTCTGCCGAGGCAGAATGTGTGTGTTTGTCGGCAGGAGCCAAATTACATGTTTTGGAAAGACACACAACATCTCAGTCACACATTACGGAGTATTACTCTAAGGAAAATACATGTGATACATGTTTAGACAACAGATCAGAGCTGAGAAAGCCCGAGTCTGACACTATAATCAACTAAACACAGAATTATATATATGCACTGGTCAGTTGTTTGGAATAATTACTATTTTTCAATGTTGTGCTCACTGAGGCTGGATTTATTTGATCAAAAATACATAAAAAATGTAAAATATTTTCATAATTTAAAATGACCTTTTCTACCTTGATATCTGTTAAAATGTAATTTATTTCTATGATCAAACCTGAATTTTCTTCAGCTTCATTCGTCTTCAGTGATCCTTCAGAAATCATTCTGATATGCTGATTTGCTGCTCAAGAAACATTTCTGATTATTGTCAGTGATGAAAATACTGATACGCCCAATATTTCTGTCAAAACCATTCACAGATGAATAGAAAGTTCAAAAGAACAGCATTTGTTTGAAATCTTTTGTAGTATAATAAACGTCTTTAGTGTCACTTTTGATTCTTATTTAAAAAAGCACAACTGTTTTCAACATTGATGATAATCAGAAAAGTTTCTTGAGCAGCAAATCAGCATATTAGAATGATTTCTGAAGGACCATGTGACACTGGAGTAATGATGCTGAAAATTCAGCTTTGATCACAGAAATAAATTCCATTTTAACAGATTTTTAAATAGAAACAGCTTTATTATTTTAAAAGAATATTTTCTGTATTTTTGATCAAATGAACGCCTCGGTGAGCAGAAGAGACTTCTTTCAAAAACAATAAGGAAAACTTTTGATCAGTAGTGTATGATGTGATTAAAGGCCTGCTGAACTGCCTAAACAATCTGAAAGCAGTACAGTCTCTTGAACCCTGAACGGAGCGCAAAAATATTGAATGACGCGGACAGAGTTTGACAATCCTGTTCCAGCGCTCGTACAAAACAACACAGCGACTTTAACGCAACGCTTTTCCTACGAGGGCTGAGCTGAACTTTATTTTACAGGCTTGTAGCTTGAGTTTATTTCCAGCGGACAGAATGGTCTCTCAGCTTAAACACAAAAAGAGAAACAGTGTTGAAAAGATCACGTGAGAGCAAAACTCATAGACCATACCAAATATGGTGAGTGATCTGGATTGAAGTTCCTGAAGGCCGGGCATCTTAAACCCGTCAGAGTAATGAGTAACGACCGTAAAACAATTAATTAACTGAACCTCAATAGACGCAGAGCTGCAATAAAACTCCTGCTGCTAATAAATGTCTGCAGCCGCATACAGTTTGTTTGTCATCAGGCGACTCCAGAATTTTTCATCCTTATGAGTTTGCGGAAGGGAATTTCTGGAATGTTCCACTTCAGTAATCAAAATATGTTGAACGCAGATATTTTTACCCGCCGCATCCAGGAGACACTAATACTGAAAAAGGCCTGATTCCAGCTCAGCGCTTTAAAAAGCCTAGTTAACACTCATAAATCAAGATTCTGTCATCATTTACTCACCTTCAGGTCGTCCCAAACCCGTATGAGTGACTTTCTCCTGCAAAACACAAGATGAGATGTTAGGCAGAAAGTCTGAGTTGCTTGTTATATTTTAAAACAAAAATATACAATGGTCAGGGTCTGTCATGCTAAAAGCATCATAAGTTTGCATGAGGAAAAGAGTTACATTAAAGTTATTTACTGACAATCTTTCACTCTCAAATCTTGCAGTATGTTAAAAATGATGCATAAGAATGGTAAATCAAATATATCACATCTAAATCCGTCATTTTTTAATCGAACATGAGCACAAAAGAGACCATTATGACTTAAATTGAATCTATTCCCCACCAGCACTATTCTCATCTATTTACAAAGTTTTTATAAACTTCTATAATAATAATTATTTTTTAATCAGAATGTATTTTAATATTTTCATTTAGGTAATCTTAAGACTTCTTTTTAATTAATTTATTTTAGCCAGTTTAGTATTTAAACTTATTTCAGTTAATTGTTAATAATATTTATATTATGAATTAACTTCAGTTTTTACATTATTTTATTTATTCTATATATATATATATATATATATATATATATACACACACACATTTATTATTTATTATTATAATTTATTTAATTGTAGTTTTAGTCATTTTAATATTTACTTGTTTCAGACAGTTGCTAATGCAACAATTCAAATGTTTTATTTTTCCAACTAATATTTATATTATGAATTAGCCTTTATATTTAAATTTTCAGTTTCACTTTAGTTTTTTGAAGTGCTTTTGTCATATTTATTTTTATTTAAGTTTTACCTTTAGTCATTTTGGGATTAATTATTATTAATTAATAATTTTATGTAGTTTCCAAATGCAACAACTCTATTTTTTTGTTTTTCTATCTAATAAGTTTTCTATCTAATATTTATATAAAATTCTTTTTTTTTCAGTTTTCATTTAATTTTTTTTTTTAAGTTTTAGAACTTTTATGTTGTCCTTTTGTCATTTCTATAGTTTTTTTTATTTAGAATTTATTTTAATTATAGTTTTAGTCATTTTAATATTTAAACTTATTTCAGACAGTTGCTAATGCCACAATCTAATTTTTGTTTTTATTTTTTAAGCTCAAGTTTTTCCATCTAACATTTATATTATTAATTAGCCTTTATTTTTATATTTTCAGTTTCATTTTAATTTCATGAACTGCTTGCGTCATATTTTTATTATTATTTATTTTTAATTTAAATCATTTTAGTATGAATTATTATTATTTTATCTAATTTTCAATGCAACAATTCTGTTTTTTGTTTTTTTAAGTTTTCCATCTAATATTTATATTATGAATTGACTAATCAGTTTTCATTTTAATTTTTAGTTAAAAAGATTTAGCAAATTTATTATGTACTTTTGTTATTTTTATTTTTTTAAATATATTTTGAATTTATTTTAATCTTAGTTTTAATCATTTTAGTACTTCTAATACTTCTTTCAGATTATTGCCAAAAACAATTCTAATTTTCATTTGTTTCTTTTTTCATCCATTTTATATTTATTCGGATTTTGTTAAAGTTTTTGTAATTTTACGATGTGATTTTGCATTTTGATATATTTCATTTATTTTTATTTATTTATTTATTTTTATTTCAATTAGTTTCCAATACAACAATTACAATTTCTGAATTTTTTTTTGTTCAATTTTTAAGTATTTATATTTTATTTTATCTTTAACTTCCAAAAATGAGCTTTTTAATAGTTTATTTTACAATAACAATGTTCCTCACACAAACCTTTTACGTCCTTGTTAACCTTTAAAGTATTAAAATCACAGTCCACTCTACTTGAAAGTGCGAAATGCTTTAAACTACACGAGTGTGACATTTTCATTCTGGTTGAACAGAAAGGCTTCGATACGCCAATCCAAACGGCCCGTTTGTTCAAACACAGATCTCAAAGTGAGTCCAGTATAAACTTGAGATCATCACGGAGTAAATCCATCTCAGGCTTGTCATTCTGACGCTCCTCTTACAACAAACACAGCAGCGGCGGGCCCCCGGAGACCCCGCGCCATCATTTATCACTTGACATGTAGATGCTTGGAGCGATTCTGACACGCCGCCCCATAAACACATGTTTTCCCACAGAGCAAAAATCAGTTCCATCCTTTTTCACGAAGCTACAGAAGAACGGGCAGAGCAATCGCAGATGGGAAAACGCCCATAACACGCATTTCTTTTTCGTTTGCGGTCACGTTCTGAAGGCGCGTTCGCACGAAAACGACGTGTTGCCTTTCGGGGTCAAGATGAGACGAAGATCTCGGCCCACGATTAACAGATATTGGGGAACAAAGACGAGCTCTTTGTGCGTCTCTTTTCAACATCAGGTGCACTTCGGCGGCCCGAAGCTCGCCGCTTTATCCCGAGGGAAAGAATAAAGACAGATTTCTTTGGACATGACAGCGGTTTTATGAAGGGACACAAAAGATGGACTTGGCATATCATTCCGCTTAATCCCATAGAAGAGGGACTCGGGCTCTATTCAAGTCTTGTCACTTTAGTGTTGGGATACTATCAAACCGAACAGGTGGATTTCCTATAGAGGCCGAAGCTGGGCCCCTCATTGTCATAACCGCTGGCGGGGCCCCACCGCCGATCCATATGTCAGCTCTTCCTGTTTGTTCCCAAACGGCACGCACTGCAGAGACGGAGAACAACTTTCAACAGTTCAGTTTGATATAGCGGCTCGTTTTGCTGCAATAGTAATTGGATGCATTTTTCAACCAATGGTGTCGGTTTCCAGGCAGAACGATACGTTTTCCCGACCAATTGCAGAAGGGGGAAAGTGTCTGGGAAACCTGTTTGGAAACAGTCATGAGTTGTGTTTGTTACTGTAAGCACCAGCATTGCTGGGAATATCTGAACAACCGTTCCACAATTTTCACTCAGAAATTGCTAGTAAGTTTCACAATTAATTACAAAGGAACCACAAGTAACACAATGGGTTAAACGCAAAGTTGAAATAGAAAGACTACATAGTATTTACTTGTAAATGTACACAAATAAACTTCCCATAAAATATTTTTTTTAAAAATAGCACGTTTTTCTATTTCTGATATAAATTTATACTTATTACTATATATATTTAGTTAGTGATTTGACAAAAATAGTGTTTTGAAATTGACGTGTTGGTGCAAAAAAGTCTATATATATATATATACATATTATATTCATATATTAATAGTAATTATAAAATAATTATTTCAGACATAATTTGTAACTGCCAATTTTACAAGTGTATATTTGTAATATTTATATTACTATATGAATTATGTAAATAAATAACAATAATATAATATTAATAATAATTATAATATTTCAGATATCATTTTTAACCACTGATTTTACAAAAATAGTGTTTAAAGGACATTTTAGAGCAAATATTTACAGTATTTATAGTTTGAAGCATACAAGGTTTTATATATGCATAAATTATAAAAAATATAATAAATTATAAAAAATATATATTATATTATATAAATAAATGTTATTGCTATATTAATAGTAATTATAAAATTATTATTTCAGACATAATTTGTAACTGCCGACTTTACAAAGTGTTTTAATATCGACAGTTTATATATTAGTATATTTGTAGTTTAAAAGTATAGTTTTCTAGAGCTAATCAACATATAGAATTACGTAGAAAGTATTAAATATTATATATATAATTTATATTAGTATATAAAATTATGTAAATAAATAATACTAATACAATATTCATTTAAAAATTTCAGATCTAACCACTGATTTTACAATATATATATATATCAAAATAATTGTATAAATTATGTAAATAAGGATTAATAATATATTTATAGTAATTATAAAATAGTTATTTCACACATAATTTGTAACCACTCATTTTACAAGAATAGTGTTTAATGTTAAAAAGATTAATGTTTTTGTACAAAAATATATTTAAAGTTTACAAGTTTACATAATGAGTTTTCTAGGGCTAATCAATAATTATGCATTAATTATAAAATAAAATTACAATATTACGTAAATAAATAAATAAATAAATAAATGGGACATTTTTGTTTAACGTGTTCAAAGTTTGAATGTATTTATAGATTATTTGTTAATATTCATATATATTTTATTAAATATTTAATATATGTGACCCTGGACCACAAACCAGTCATAAGAGTCAATTTTTTCAAAATTGAGATTTATACATTATCTGAAAGCTGAATAAATAAGCTGTTAGGATAGGACAATATTTGGCCAAGATACAACTATTTGAATATCTGGAATCTGAGGGTGCAAAAAATAAAAAATAAATAAAAAATAAAAATATTAAAAAAAAACGCCTTTAAAATTGCCCAAATGAAGTTCTTAGAAAAGCATAATACTAATAAATAATTACGTTTTGACATATTTACGGTAGAACATTTACAGAATATCTTCATGGAACATGATCTTTACTTATGATTTTGGGCATAAAAGAAAAATCGATCATTTTAACCCATACAATGTATTGTTGGCTATTGCTACCAATATACCTGTGCTACTAAACAACTGGTTTTGTGGTCGAGGGTCACATATAGTTTTGATTAGAATACATCATGTCCAGTCCACCTGCAAAAGTTCAATGCTCCCAAAGCACAAATAATTCTGCATTCACATATAAACGCATCTCCCACACTACTCTGAAATGAATGCCATTTCTATCTGTCATTTGTCAGGGATAGTGAAAAGGCAGCTTAAGCATTACAGACGTTCTTCAAATGTTTGTCTGGTGAATAAATCCCATAGATATTCACTGAATCATGAATCTAATTCTAAGAAGTGATTACTCAGAATACCCCAGCAACTCCTAAGCATCCTAGCATTGTGATAGCAACTTCTGCATGCACAAACACCACTTACATTTTCTCTTATTTCAAAAACAAAGTGTTTAAAACAAAAGCACAAGCAAGTTGTTTTGTGGCAGGAGACGGTTCTAACATCTCCGAGCCCGGCTGAAAAACAACATGTGTTACTCGCAGAAACCTCGAGCGAACGGCGGAGCGAGGACAGAAGTGTTCCCTGCGTGCGTCAGGGTTCAGGCACGCCACTTCAGCCTCATGACTGGAGTGTTAGCCGTCCTGTCATAGTCAGCCGTCTGGACAGGAACACGACTCGAGAGGCCGATAACGCCGGGATGAGTCACCAGACGCCAGGAAAATAACCTGAGGGGCCCTGGTCACTACAGACGGGGCCGTGACATAAACAAGCTGTCTTACACAGCGGTTAAACGCGGCAGCGGATCGGCCCAGGAGTGGGTGAAACACCAGCACGAGTCCATCCACTCAGAACATGAACTAAACAAGAACTCTTCAAACACACAATCAGCATCTGAAATGAATGAAACTTAAATATTTTAAAAGACATACTATGAAATTCAGTTTCATTGCAGGTTAAACAAATTCACGAACAGGCAAAGAAAGGTATTAAACAACTGTTTTGAGTTCTGTGAGGTGAACTGAATCAATACTGAATCAACATCAAAGAATCAACATCATAACTGATGAACTTCGCAGTACTGAGACTGAATCAACATTGAAGTAAATGAGCTGAAAAATGAAACTATTGCCTGCTGAATTGAATTTTTTTCAACTTTGCAACATGAATTCACTTTAAAAACTGTATTCATTTCTGTGGTGAATTGAATCAAGTGTTTAAAAAAAAAAAAAAAAAAAAAATATATATATATATATATAATTAACATATGTATTTTATAAAAATATCTAAAAATATAGATATATTTACCTGCCAGCTGTAAATTTGAATTCATTTAGATTTCAAAAAACAAAACCAAAAAAAAAACCAAAAAAAAAAAAACAAAAAACAAACAAACAAAAAAAAATATATATATATAAATTAAAAAAGAAGTAGTATATGTATTTTATAAAAATATCTAAAAATATATATTTACCTGCCATCATTCTAAAGAATTGTAAAAATGTAAGTGTTTTTACTTATTTTATTTTAAGTTTATAACTTTTAATAACTATATATTGTGAATTTTATTATTTTTATATGAAATATAGAAATTATATTTGAATGTTTTATTAATATAAAAATGTAAGAATATAAAAATCTATATAATCTATATATTTTATACAAAAAATATCAATATCAATATATTTAAATTCCATAATTCTAAAGAATTTTAATAGATTTTTTTTGTTTAAATCAAAGGTATAAAAAGATGCAATCCTGCACACTATCAATACTTGCTAGATATTAAAGTTTATTGTCACAAGCAATGTTTTGGTCCACCTACCATCTTCAGGCATATGTATACTATTAAAGACAAGTCATTATTAAAATACACACCCAACCAATGAATGTCATCGACAACACCTGTGGACCAATCACCAAACTAATATGTCATAAATAACAAGGGCTCAAATATCCAATAGAAAACACTTAACAACATTACAAATAATTGAGTTTGTGTTGATTGAATTTTAATCAAAGCCAGAATTTCTCTATTTCGCCTTACTTTTGACCCCTACCAGACTTGCATTCTCTTTTATAGTACTTTATAATAAATTAGCAAGAAGTCTACTGCACTCTGTACTTTTTATTAAGAACTTACTAAATATAAACAATATAAATAAATCATATTTTAAAAGTATATGCTATCTTTTTAATCAATTACTGTCCTCAATCCGGCCCTCAGTACCACCAAATGGCGCGTTTATCGGCATTTCCGCTATTCCTTGAACACACAAGCGCACCAGCAGATCATTTAAGCCGTTTACGAACGGGCTACTTGTGGCATCAGGACAAAGGCTCTTGCTTTCATAACCGGCCGCGTGTTATATTGTGCCACCAAAAGGTCCAGATGGTTTGGTGCTGCTCCTGAGGGTCCCGGCCCGTTTCAGACGCCGGGTTTCCGTTGCGCTACAAAGCGGCCCCTTCCCCTCATGCATATTCATGAGGACAGCGCGCTTGTTAGGAGCCACGGCCACCTCCCATCATTTGAATATTCATAACAAGCCCGGCTCGGGGAAAGGGTGACGTCTGCGCGCCTCATGAATATTCATAGGAAACTGCCCAAAGGTTTAGGACTCCGAGTTTTGTGCAAACAAATTTCACGCTACATCTGCAAAGGACACACCTCCTCCAGCACAGATAATGAGGAGGACTCAGAGAGATTCGCGGCTCGTTCGGCGGCAGATGCCGCTCTATTGTGGGGTCGAGCGAGAGGATTATGACCAGTCATAATAAAACACTTATTGGGGATTTATACAACAACAGCAATCCGAGAAGTTTCAAATCAAGCATGGCGTAATGCTTTTCAAAGTTGAAGAGCAGGAAAACGCTCGCGACCCGTTATTTCACTGCCAATTAAACACCGATAAAGAGAAACTCTTTGTCGCTTTGTGGAATAAAATCGCACGCATTTGTCACGTTATTTTTAGGTGAACGACGAAGAGGCCGATGCAGATCGATACGGCAGCAGAATTCAAGATCAGCAGCAGTCTTTGCTGGTAAGAGCCGTAAATCCTAGATCAAATGTCAGACGAGAGCGCTGGTGAAAATTAGGGGCTGAAAAATTGGGTCAAAAAAACAAAGGATTACTCCAAAATTATTCATCCCCTGCAGCATTTGTGGTATGCCTCTGATCTCGCCATAAGCACACCCGCGTACGCCCAAATTATCATATTTGGCTTACGTTACTACAAATCCAAGTTTGGATTCAAGGAAACACTGAAATGAATCATAATATCAAACAGACTTTGAGCAACTAAAAATATTACACAATATTGCTTGGAATCTGGGATATTTTGAACAGAACAGGATGGGGAAAACTACATGCAAAAAGTATTAAATGTTTCTATTTTCTGTCTACATTAACACATCTTGCAGACACTGTAATCCAAAGATTTAAATCCAAAATTTGCTGAAAATGTGCTCACCTTTAAGCCATCCAAGATGTAAATAAGTTTGTTTCTTCATCAGGTTTGGAGAAATGCAGCACAGCATCACTTGCTCACCAACAGATCCTCTAAAGTGAATGGGTGCCGTCAGAATGAAGCTGATAAAAACATCACAATAATCCACAAGTAATCCACACCACTCCAGTCCATCAGTTAACGTCTTAAGACAAAAGCCCTAAGCAAATATGTGAGTGGATTTTGATGCACGAGGACAATAGGATATGGACTTTTTCCATTGGAGGAAGAATTATTATGGATTACAGACTCATTGGTTTAAAGTTAAAAACATCTTAACAATGCATTTGTTTCTTATAAACACACATCTTTTGGCTTCACAATACATTAATTGATGGACTGGAGTGGTGTGGATTACTCTAAATCCAAAATTTGCTGAATATGTGCTCACCTTCAAGCCATCCAAATTGTAGATGAATTTGTTCCTTCAGGATTTGGAGAAATGTAGCACAGCATCACTTGCTCACCAGTGGATCCTCTGCAGTGAATGGGTGCCGTCAGAATGAAGCTGATAAAAACATCACAATAATCCACAAGTAATTCACACCACTCCAGCCCATCAGTTAATGTCTTGGGAAGACAAAAGCTGTGATTTTGTAAGAAACAAATCAATTTTAAGACATTTTTATTCAAACCATTGCTTTTGGCTAAAATACGAGTCCTCTATGCATAATAACACTTCTTCCAGTGAAACAGTGGTCTGGTCTGAATCAGGAGAGAAATCTGCATAAATCAAGCACCGTTTACAAGCCAAAACAGCCCTAAGCAAATATGTGAGTGGATTTTGATGCAAGAGGTGTAATGGAAATTTTTAAAATCTACTAATTACATATATTACATATAACACATTGATTATATTAATCTTACTTGATTACATTTAAGTCACATATGTTTTCTAATCAATTAACCTTTGAAATATAATCACTAGTTCTTATAAGTAGAATATAATGATTGGGATATTGTGTAAGAGTGAACTAATTTCTAATAATGGTTGTTGTACTAGGGACGGGCTAGTCTGAAAGTGACCAGACATTAACTAATTGACAAGTGATACCATGGGGTGATGTGTTTTCAACCATTTCATTGGTTAGAAGAGGGATTTTGCTACTTTGAAATGTATTCTTTTGACTATAAAACTCTGGTCTGTGAGCTCCACCTTTATCTCTTTGCTCACAGCCTGCTGTGTGTAAACCAGATCATTCTTCTCTGCAGAGAATAAAGCAAAACAAAGACAACCTCTCTTTTGGTTTTTCATTCTCAGTCTTCACTATTATTTTATGGCTTTATTATATTAGAAAATCCACGACAAAAGACAATAGGATATGGACTTTTTCCATTGGAGGAAGAATTATTATGGATTGCAGACTCATCGGTGTAAAGTTAAAAACATCTTAACAATGCATTTGTTTCTTATAAACACACATCTTTTGGCTTCAGAATACATTAATTGATGGACTGGAGTGGTGTGGATTACTTGTGGATTATTGTGATGTATTTATTGGCTTCATTGGCTTCATATTGGCACCCATTTACTTCAAAGGATCCATTGGTGAGCAAGTGATGCTGTGCTACATTTCTCCAAATCTTGAAGGAAACGTTAAATCCAAAATTTGCTGAAAATGTGCTCACCTTCAAGCCATCCAAGATGTAGATGAGTTTGTTTCTTCAAGATTTTTTGAAATGTATTACTTGCTCACCAACTGCAGTGAATGGGTGCCGTCAGAATGTGAGCTGATAATAATCCACAAGTAATCCACACCACTCCAGTCCATCAGTTAACGTCCAGAGAAGACAAAAGCTGTGAGTTTGTAAGAAACAAATCCATTATTAAGACATTTTTAACTTCAAACAACTGCTTTTGGCTAAAATAAGAGTCCTCTATGCATAATAATAGTTCCTCCAGTGAAAAAGTGGTCTGGTCTGAATCAGAGGAGAAAATGATCTGTGATCATGCACCATTTACAAGCCAAACCAACTTCTTGATTTTGATTCAAGATGATAATATAATATGAACTTCTTCACTGAAGTAAGCATTATTATGGATTACAGACTCATATTTTAGCCGGAAGCAACAGTTTGAAGTTTAAAACATCTGAACAATGCATTTGTTTCTTATGAACACATCCTTTGGCTTCACAATACATTAATTGATGGACTGGAGTGGTGTGGGTTACTTGTGGACTACTGTGATGTTTTTATCAGCTGTTTGGACTCTCATTCTGACGGCACCCATTCACTCCAGAGGATCCAGTGCTGAGCAAGTGGTATTCTAAAAGAAGCTATTCAAATATTAATGCAAATTTGATGGAAGAGATGAGGTGTAAAGACTGAACCCCACTTTTAAGCAGCATTTGGCCACATCTGAAGATCACCATTACGGTGTTACTGGACCGAGAGCCTTTCAACCTGCCAAACTGAAGGAATTTGCCCAAACACCTGTGGATTACTGCTGCATTCCTAACTGTCGCTGAGTACAGCCTGAAACACTGATGCTGCTGCTGGAGGGATCCATCTCTGGTCTCTGATGGTTTTCTTTGCAACTTTGGGTAAACAACAGCACATCACAAAGAAAAGATCACATAATAAGAATAATCAAAATGACACAAATAATAAATATTAGTAAGTACAGACCATAACAGTCAGAACGGCACCATGTGACCTGATGTTTTCACACAGTGGTTGCTCTTCAATTCAGCAGACAGATAGATTTCTTGGATGTTTCGTTCTGAAGCATCAACATTGCTTCAGGTATTTCTGCTAAAATTCATACTTAGCTGACACGTCATGAGAAATGTTCTTAACACCTTACAATAATGCACACTTAACATTTTACAACTTTAAACGTTGAGTAGATTTTGTTAGGTTGTCATAGTTTTATGGCTCATTGTCTGGAAAAAGGTTGTTCTGAAAGTTTTTGGTTTTCTAAAGGAAGTTTTCAGTAAACAGTTCTTAAAAGAACCATTTTCCCCATAGTATAAAGAACATTTTAACAATCTAAGGAACCGTTTGTGGAATTCTTTGTTCATCACAGTGTTTGTTCAGAACCTGAATAAACAGTTCTTAAAAGAACCATTTTTCTAGAACATTTCGTTAATCTAAAGAATCTTTTTCACTATAAAGAAACTTTTGTCCAATGGAAAGGTTCCACAGATTCCTGTAGTGTGTCTTTATTTTTAGAGTGATGCCACAGAAGAACCTTTTTGGGTTCCCCAATAAACATTTCAGTGATTGTTTCTTCAAGTAACCATTTTTTTTCTTAGTATGAAGAACATTTTAAGCCTTTTCCACTATAAAGGACCTTTTGTGGAATTGAAAGTTTCCATGGATGTTAAAGATTCTTCATGGAGCCATCAATGCCAATAAAGAACCTTTATTTTCAAGAGGAGAAACATCTGAGAAGCAAAGACTTTAAGTCTTTTATATTCAGCTTTATATAAGACTTAAGTCTTAATTTTATCACTGCTTTCTAAGACAATCAATTGAGACACAGTAAAAGAGCTTCCAGACATGACTTTTAGACTTTTTTTCTACAATATTTGAGTAAATATTTGAGTTCATACTGAGATCTTGAACCTTTGACTGCAGATGTTGGCAAATCTGAGCAGTTTGAGATGTAGTTAAGTTTTTAGTGAGATTTCGGAGTTATTTTTCTCACAATCTTAAAAATGAAGGATCCAACATGGATTTATTTTTGCAGTGATTCCATTCTGGGTTCCTCAAAGAAGTGAAAAACTTTTAGTGGAAAGTTCTTAAAAGAATCATTTTCTTAGTGTGAAGAACAATTTAATAACATTTTTCCACAACAAAGAACCTGAAAAGTTCAGTGAATGTTACAGGTTCTTCATGAATAAAGTGGAGAAACATCTGAGAAGCAAAAGACTTCAGCAAAAGTCTTAATTTCATCACTGCTTTCAACGTGAATCAATTGAGACACACTATAAAAGAGCTCTCAGATGTGATTTTAGACCTTTTTCTCTATTGAAAGGTCATGTAAATATTTGAGTTCATATTGAGATCTCACAGCTTTGATTGCAAATGTTGAAAAACCTGATAATTCTTGGCAAATCTGAGCACAGTGTGAGATTTCTGGTTTGATTTACTCACAGTCTTAAAACTGAAGGTCCCAACATAGGTTTGTTTTTGCAGTGATTCCATAAAAGAGCAATTTTGGGTTCCTCAAAGAACCTTTCAGTGAAAAGATCAATCACTTTCTTAGTGTGAAGAACATTTTAACATTTTTTAACCATCAATGCCAGAAGGAGAAACATCTAAGAACATCTGACATCATTACTGTCTAAGAGAATCAGTTGATATGTACTATAAAAAAGCTCTCAATTTGCACCTTTTTTCTCCAGCACAGAACGCATCCCATCAACCCTTCCATTGCAAACATCTACGTCTGAGTTATTCTGCGTGTAGGTCGGCCCACACGACTCCATCCGCCAGGCGGGTCAACTATTCCGGGTCAAGACCACACCACGTACTAATCTACCGGCGTGAGTGACTTCATCAGTCAAGAAGGCGGCGGCGCAGGAGACGTCAAACATCTATCATTACTCGGGTTTAACTAAAGCCGCGGTGGGAACACGAAACACTCTCAGCCTCTTAAAGGGATTTGTGAATTAGTGGCTGAACGTTTGCTTTTCCACAAGGCACGTTCGAAAGCTCTTTTAAGCGAATGCACGTTCACGAACGGCGGCGAGGAGATCAACCGGGAGCTCTGGCTTTGATTATGACAGAGAAGGATCGCTAAAGGAAAACAACGTCTTATTTTACGTGTCTAATGAAGAGGAAAAAGCAACAACAACACGCCTTTGACTGCCAATGCTGTTTCCAGCCGCTCTGTTGTTACGCGTCCAACTGAAGTTCTCATTAATTGGTTTCTGGCCGACAAAACGAGATGGCCAAGTTCATCGCCTTTGGGCATCGCATCCGTCCAGCTCCTGCTTTCTACATCTCTTATATGTATTTGCATAACTAATTGTTCGCCATAGCCGGCCAAAAGCGCTCCAGCCAAAATCCCACGCAGTCATTTAACCTCGATCGCCGACCGACCTGGTAATTGCACGTGCGGAATAAAAGCGCTCCGATGGCAGCGGTTCAACGAGCATCTGAGGGTTCATTACCGCACGAACTCGCAGCTTGTGTTCGTACTAAATTAGCCGACGTCGCAGAAACCGAAACATAAACAAATATTGGCAAGCCGGAGCGCTCGTCTGGCTATAATCTCGCGTCTCTTTCTCAGCGGATCGCCAAGCGTGCATCTTCCTGTAGATGACGCGTTCGTTTTGCACGTCAACGTTTAAAGAAGACACAAAGCTGGGGTTTGACGCCCGTTGATGGACACAATCAAGAGATGCGCCGAGGGGCCCCCAGGGGCCTCCCGCCGAGCGGAGACAGAGTCTGTGTACTTATTCGTAGGCGCTAACACAGTGGGCCAGTGTCTCTCCCAGCAGCTGTGTTCATCCTCGAGTGTTTAGAGAGGCTTAACGCTGTCCATCAGGCCTTAATGTCCAGCGCAGCGGGCAGGACGTGGCCATTCAGACCGCGAACTGACCAACCAATCCATCCGTCTTCGGCACCGCCGTCTGAATGAACCCGCTTCACAATGATCAAGATGGACGGCTGCCAAGAAGCGAGCTTTCAGCGCCGAGAAAATGATCTAATTATGCAGGAGATCAGCGGCGGCGCTGACCGTCTTAATCGGATAACTCAGTTATCACATCGTTTGGGCTGAGAAAAGACTCTGATATTGAGCGTATCGGTAGAAAGGGGACTGAAATACCTGAAATTGCACAGCACGGGACGGGCGGGATGCCGTCTTCGCTCAATTTTGGGTGGGGGATGATTGAGAGCCAATCAGCTGAGCTGTAGATGTCATGTGATTACGGAAAATTACATATTACATATATTACAAAACATAAATTGATCCAAAATACAATATGGAAGAAAACAAAGCTATGCGGTAAAAGCACATTACACATTTGCACATTCTAGACTAAAAATATGATTTTAAAATATCCAATGTATTATTTTAGTACCTTTGAAATACTATTATAGTTTTCGTTAATATTTTGAATTCGATTTTATTTTTTATCTCAATTTAAGTTTTATTTAGATCAAGTTTGTCATTTTGTGTGGTTCGTCAGTTATTTCACATATTTATTTATTTTTTTATATGTATTTTTTTTAATATGTTACACTTTAATACACATTCTAAAAGCTAAAGAATAAAAATATGTTTTAAAAATATACAATGTATTATTTAAGAATCACTATGCTATTCTAGTTTTAATTAATATTTTTAATTTCAATTTTATTTTATTTTATATTATTAATTTAGATTTAGGTCAATTATATATATATATATATTTTTTAAATACACATTCTAAAAGCTAAAGAATAAAACAAATATAAAAATTTAAATATAAAAAAAATTAAATATCCAATGTATTATTTTAGCATTATTTTAGTGTTTTTATTTTTATGTCATTATTTTATTAGAATTTTTGTTCATATTTTGAATTAGATTTTATTTTAATATTTCACTTTACTTTTAGTTCAGGTTTTAGTAATTTTGTAGTGTCATTTATGATTATTTATTTATTTTATATGTCAATATATTTTTATTTATATTTTATTTATTTTTTGATATTTTATTATTTCAAGTTTAACTCAAATAAAATGAAAAATGTTTCCTTGGCAACTAGTTGAAATAAAATGGTTATTATTTATTTATTGATTTATTTACTAAAGTTTGGACCTGGCTACAGCAGGGTTATTGTAGTTAACTAAAACCGAAACTAAAATTAAAACCATAAAAAATAAAACATAAAAACAAACACCAAAAGAGACAAACAATAAATAAAATAGAATGAATGTTAACGGAAACAGAATAAATAAACATTTTTCAGCTAGTTACCAAATCAACATCTCATTTTAACGCAACTAAAAATTAAAAAATTAAAAAAAGAAAATAAAATAATAATAATAATATTAATATGTGTATATATATATATATATATATATATATATATATATATATATATATATGCCAAAAATACAATTGCTAAAAATAAAATTAATAAAATTAATAAAAATTTTACTTCCAAAGACAAAATATAAAAATATTTAAATAATAATAGAATATTAAAAATATTATTAAAATTTTTTATAGTATCTTAATGATAGTAAAAAAAAAAACGGCCACAGAAAAGTGGAGAAAGTCACTACTAATTACTTTTTTTTGAAAGAAGATGCTTTAATTTTGCAGTAGTTTTGGGTAAACCATCCACTATACTTACAATATTTGTGAAAGAATGAAATCTTAAACACAAAACGTTCCTGTCAAATCTATGAATTATAATCTTTAAGTTCTCAGTTTTCAGTTTATGCCATTAAATGAACCTTACATCCTGGCAAAAAGTCTTCCATCAGTTTGTGTAGGTTACACTGACTGGTTAATGTGCGTAACCAGTCACAGAAAAGGCCAACCATCAATCATACTGAAGTGCAGCGTCAAGCTGCATAAATATGGATGAAGTTTTAATTCACCAACGGAGGCAAATAAGCAGAAGTGTGACGAGAAGCACCTGAGAGGAGTGACACGGCCCGAGAACAAATCAACACGTTTTCCTCAAGCTCCGTCTTCCAATCAGCGCTGACGGATACAGAAAGCAGCTGCGGCGTGGACGTGAAAGGGATCTTGTAGAGAGAACACAGGTGAGAGACGTCGCTTGGATCGGAAGCGATGAAAGTTGATGATGAATGAAACAAAAGCATGTTTTTTGCACACATTAAATGGCTTTGTGCAAGAAAAATGTTCAGGGGAAAATAAATGAAAAACTGCATTTTTACGAAAGTGGCGCTTGCCTGCATGTGAAGAGTTCATTGGTTGCTAGGGTGTTCTGGGAGGTTGCTAGGCAATTGCTTCCCGCCACAATTCAAACTCACACCATTGGTTGAGCAAATGCTGTCATCTGAATGATCAAGCAAACAATGTTTTGCACATTTCAGACCATTTAACCCTATGTATACACTGTAAAAAAAATATTTTTGGAGTGCAGTTTACAAGAAAATATTATTTCAGTCTTTCTACTTCAAAATTCCACATTTTATTTAAAGTTACTTAGTGTTTCTTTGTAATTAATTGTGAAATTAGCTAGCATTTTCTAAGAACAAAAACAACATTTTTTTTGTGTTGATTTACATATTGCAAGAATAGCAGAAAATATGTAAACATGAAACTACACTAAAAAATGTCAAAGTTGTAAAAAAATAGAAAATAAAATCTTTCTACTTCATTTCACATTTATTCAGTGTAATTTCAAATTAATTCAATTTTATTTGTTTGTAAAATTAACTAAAGTAAATCAACTTTTTTCAGTGTATAAATGATTAGTCCATTTTGTATTTGATTTTTCAAAGTCATAAATAAAAATTATAAGAGTAAGTTTTAGAAGAAAATACTATTTCAGTCTTTCCACTTTAAAATTTTAGATTTAATTCAATGTTACTTGCGGTTTCTTTAGAATTAATTGTAAAATAGTAATTTCTTTGTGAAAACTATTTTAATGTATAATTAATTTTAATGTAAATCCAACACCAATAACTGGAAAAAAAATGGTGTTCACTCAGAAAAAACTAGTTAATTTCACAAATAATTACAAAAGGGGCAATTAATGCCTTGAATTAAATGTTAAAATTTTGAAGTAGAAAGACTGAAATTTTACTTTCTTGTAGAATGTATTTCAATAACATTTATTTACAGTGCAGTTTGTTTAATATTACGGTATTTTCTGCTATTTTTGCAAAATATGTAAAATCAAATACACACTGAAAAAAACTTGTGCTGGAAAAAAATTCCACCACTTTAATTTAAAAACTTTAGTTGCTGCCTTAATTTTTTTTCTGAGTGAAAACTGTTCCAATTTTGTTCTAGTTTTTGTTTTTGATTTTTCAAAGCTGTAAATACAGATGATTAGAGTATGTTTTACAATTAAATACAATTTCACTCTTTCCGTTTTCGAAATTTAATGTAAAACGTTACAGTAAATAAATTGTAAAGTATATTATAAAATAGTAGAGAATAGTAAATAAATATTATTAGAATAATACATTACTTTCGTTTTTTACTTGTGAAATAACTAGATTTTCTGAATGAAAACTTTCAACTTTTTTCTAGTTTTTTGCTTTTGATTTTTCATGACTTTCTGATTTATTTATTTAATGTAAAAAGTTACAGTAAATAAATAGTAAAGTATATTATAAAATAGTAAAGAATAGTAAATAAATATTATCAGAATAATACACAATATTTTGTGTTTTGTTTTTACTTGTGAAATGAAGATTTCTAGTTTTTGTTTTTGATTTTTCAAAGTTGTAAATAAAGATTATCAGAGTATTTTTTACAGTTAAATGCAATTTCAGTCTTTCCACTTCAAAATTTAATGTGGTAAAAAGTTACAGTAAACAAATAGTAAAGTATGTTTCAAAAATAGTAAATAAATATTAGAATAATTCATTACATTTTGTTTTTTACTTGTGAGTGAAAACTGTTCTATTTTTCTTTCCATTTTTGTTTTTGATTTTTCAAAGTTGTAAATAAAGATTATCAGAGTGTTTTACAATTAAATACAATTTCAGTCTTTCTACTTTAAAATTTAATGTTGTAAAAAGTTACAGTAAATAAACTGTAATGTATATTATAAAATATTAAAGAATAGTAAATAAATATTATTAGAATAATACATTACTTTTCTGAGATTTTCAGAGTGAAAACTGTTCCAATTATTTTTTCTAGTTTTTGCTTTTAATTTTTCAAAGTTGTAAATAAAGATGTTTTACAATTAAACACAATTTCAGTCTTTCCACTTCAGAATTTAGTGTTGTAAAAAGTTAATAATAATACAGTAAATAAAAAAGTTGTCAAATTTCCAAATGCTTAATTCACTGTTTCAGTTTCTTTGAAATAATTTAGAAATGTCGCAGTTTCTTAGAGAAAGTCGTTTCTACAGCTTTTTTTCCATTTTAACAAACAAGTGAGCAGCACGAAACGGGACGGAAGGGGACAAGCGGGAGAAATGAGACGCAGAGGAGGAGAAAGAGAGAGAATTAGCAAAGACAAAGGCGGAGAGAGAAAGAAATTGAGTTGGAAAGCTGACTAGTGAGTGAATTGGACTGGCAGCAGGCTGAATTCCTGAAGCACATCTCTCAGGCCAAAGTTTAGGCCCGTCTGTGAGAGGAATACCAAGCGAGCGGAGCCGGGAGTCGCGAACAATGAGGAGAAGGCACACAGCGCCAGCTCCAACTTTCAAAGAGCTTCAAAAAAGTGCCCATCTCATTCGCCCTCGGACGAACATCCCCAGCAAAGGCATATTGTGATGGTAATCATACAGATCACATAAACGCATGCATATTTTCCCCCGACGGAGATGAATGGGCGCCTTAAATAAAACCAGGAAGATGTGTTTGGAGTGTTTGCTGGAACAGAACAAGCCCTTGTTTAGCGGGAGAAAGGCGCTAAAGGGAAGCCATGAAGGTGATGAATGGAGGGTCTTCAAATGTTTAGCCTTAAACCAACACAATGCCATCTGTGAAAGCCTATATGACAAACAAATTCGAGCTTTAACGGGGTAATCGCCGTAATTATCCGCGCCGCTGCTGCAAACATCTCTCAATTGCTTACATATTTGTTGTTGGAGACATCTGGTATTAGTTTATCATGCTTCATAGGATCCACTTAGACTGACTTAATTAAACAAATGTAAATTCGTTCCTTAATCCGGCGCGCCAAAACTCAAAAACACCCCGAAACGAGGGCTCGCGGCGCCGCTCTCTTCTACCAAATAGGGCTCTTGAGGCTGTTTGTTGAAACGTGCACGCTCACGGTTTACAGATATACAGAATATTTCACATGATTTCCGGATGAATGTGTGCAAAAATACGTGCATCTTATCGCTGTTAGAATAGCAATAAAAGACATTCTGGACATTTTGATGGCGCAGTTGATAGTTTGCTTTTGATTTTTCAAAGTTGCATTGAGGTATGCCTTTTTTAAAAAAATACTATTTCAGTCTTTGCATGTGTAAGGATAGTAAAAAATCTCACATAAATGGACATTTTGAGTGAGCTGATTTAGCAGAAAATAGTTAAACATTAAATAACTACGCTGTAAAAATGATTTTGCCAAGTTGCAAATAAACATTATTTGAGTATGTTTTGCAAAAAAAAAAAACATTGGAGTTTTTGCACGTGTAAAAATAGTAAAAAACTCACATAAATGGACATTTTGAGTGAGTTGATTTAGCAGAAAATAGTTTAAATACATTAAATACCTACAATGTAAAGATTATTCTTCTAAGTTGCAAATAAAGATTATTTGAGTATGTTTTGCAAAAAAACCATTTAAGTTTTTGCATGTGTAAAAATAGCAAAAAAAAAAAAAAACTCACATAAATGGACATTTTGAGTGAGGTGATTCAGCAGAAAATAGTTTAACATTGAATAACTACACTGTAAAAATGATTTTTCTAAGTTTCAAGTAAAGATTATTTGAGTATGTTTTGCAAAAAAAAAAAAAAACATTTAAGTTTTTGCACATGTAAAAATAGTAAAAAAAACTCACATTTTGACATTGTTGATTCAGCAGAAAATAGTTTGACATTAAATAACTAATTTACTAATTAATTATTTAACTTAATGTCATAAAAGTAAAGACCTGAGCCAGTAGTACTGACAGTGTTGTGTAAACATGGCTGAAGATGCAAAAAGAGGAACAGACAAATTGAATCAACTGAGTGAGTCATTTACGCTGGACCTGCTCCAATTGATTCAAACTCGTGACTTGAATCATTCAGTTCAAGCGATTCACTAGCAGAAACTAGATCAAAAGAGCCATTCATTTCCGAATTTCGATGTCGTTCATAATGATTTAAAAAAGCATGTATTGTGATAGGTGAAACTGAGCTTTTTGAAGCTCCGAATCACGTAAATCACTGCATCGCAAAATGATCTGAAGTGCTCGAATTGGGCACTCCAATCGCGTGTCAAGAATTATTTGATTCAGATCGGGTTTTGGAAGTTCAAAATCAGGGCACCATATCAGTCCATTATATGGAGAAAAATCCTGAAATGTTTCCTCAGAAAACATAATTTCTTTACAGCTGAAGAAAGAAAGACATGAACATCTTGGATGACAAGGGGGTGAGGTTTGGACCACTTCTTTAGCTAGTCAGGCTGGTCTTAGCTGAACACCAGCTTGGCCAGGCTGGAAACCAGCTAAGACCAGCCAACCAGCAAAAGAACGGATAGACAGAAAGTGAAGCAACCCGATGCACCACGGCCTACAAGTGATTCGACTATTACCTTGTCAATATTGATTGATATCTTGATTAATTGCCAGGGCAAAAGGGAAACCAGGTGCTGAGTGGAGAGCCGGGCTGGACGCTGGGTGCCGTGAACTTCATGGCGTATTATTGACGGCGAAGGAACCCGGTCGTAGCATTGAGCCATTGTTTAACTTGGCACGCCGCGTAGCTCCCTGGGGTTCGGCCCATAAAAGGCTTTCTGTTACTAGCTGGAGTGCTTATTGTAGAAAAATTGTCCCTCTGAAAAATTAGCATGGAGCAATGAAGAATGCGTAATGTTGGGCAAATGACAGCTGCTTGGCTGAAACAATAGATGCAAAATGGCTTTTCCTTCAGTGCGCTTCTCATGGAAATGAAGCCCCCTTCTGCTTTGAGAGGCGACAAACACGTTCACACACCGCAACCGGTCCCATTCGAAACCAGTTATTCCCATACCCGCTGTTTCACTATAATGACAATTGTGAGGGAAACTTTGTTAACCGTGTTCTCATTGTACAGAGATTGAGACATTCGGGTTCCCGGAAGTAAAATCCCATTTTTTTCTCCAAATAAAAAATATATAAGATATAGAAATCTTTTTTTTTGTTTGCTTAATTATATCAGTCACAATACTTTGTGGGATTTAATTACACTGTTTCATACTTATAGTTACTACTGTTTCAGAATTTTGATGTTTAATTCTGTTACTTGTTTCTTTGTAACTTTGTAACTGTAACTGTGTTTCTTTGTATCTGTATGTCAATTGTTTCTACAGTAATTATGTGTGTGTGTATAATGAAAATAAACATATATGGTAAGTTAAGCAGACTTCTAAAAAAAGCAAGATAACTGGGGTTAATGGGTCCATGAGTGATTCATATGTGTTTTGTAACAGCGAGGGATTCTCTCAGATTAGCGTGCGAGTTGGCGCTTAATATGCTAATGTATTCTCTCAGCTAATTTGGCAATGAGGCCTGAAAACACAAAATGAGCATCATGTTGATTGCAGGCGGATCGAGTTTCAGCGGTTCACCATCACTACCTGTGACACAGACTCTTGCCAGCTACTAAAGGGTTAAAAATCTGGAGCTTTTATCGCAAGAGTGTAGGTTTGATTTTGGCATTGGTTTACACTATACAACTAAATATTGGGCAAAAACCCATCTAAAACCATCAAACACTACCAGACTGACCAGACAAACCACTTCAGACTGGTTTATCCCACTTTTTTTCCATCCAACTTTCAATGAAAATTTTGTTATCCTTGCATAACATGGTATGTAACCAGTCAAAGTTTATCAATCAAAATCAATTTTACGGACATGAATTACCAAATCAACATAAATCCAAAACTATTCATGTAGTTAAACAGCAATATACAATGCAATATTTTACATTCTCAATGCATGGCCAGTTAAACATCAACACTATAGTATATTAAGACTGTGTTTGACCAATTAGCAATTAGTCAAGTGGTAATCAGTCCAAAACCCATCTAAAACCATCAAACCAGATCAGACTGGCCAGTCTGATGGCTATTTAAGACCAACAAACCACTTCAGACTGGTTTATCCCATTTTTAACATGCAATTTTCTCACACTATGGAAAATGTTGCTATCAATATGCCACCAATCAAAATTTACAATTTTACAGACATGAATAACCAAGTCAACATAAATCGAAAACTATTTGCATAGTTTACACTATACAACTAAATATTGGGTATTCAGTCCAAAACCCATCTAAAACCATCAAACCAGACCAGACTGACCGGTTTGGTGCCTAAATAAGACCAACAAACCACCTCAGACTGGTTTATCCCATTTTTGTCCATGCAACTTTTAATGAAAATTTTGTTGTCCTTGCAGAACATGGCATGGAACCATGCTGAGCAAATATAAATTATGAGATTTATGCCACCAATCAAAATCAGTTTTACAGACACAATCCAAAACTATTTGCTGGTTTACACTGTACAACAAAATACTGGGTAATCAAAACCATCAAACAATACTGGACTGACCGGTTTGGTGGCTATTTAAGACCAACAAACCACTTCAGACTGGTTTATCCCACTTTTTTCATGCAACTTTCTTACACAACATGAAAGTTGAGCAAATATGAATTATAAGATTTATGCTTTTATGCAATTTTACTGACGTGAATTATCAAATCAACATAAACCCAAAACTATTTGCGTAGTTATACAACAATATCCAACACAATTTTTTACATTCTCAATGCATGGCCAGTTAAACATCAACACTATGGTATATTAAGACTGTGTCTTAAGAACTAGTCTGACCAATCAGCAATTAGCCAAGTGGTAATCAGTCCAAAACCCATCTAAAACCATCAAACAATACCAGACTGACCAGTTTGGTGGCTATTTAATACCAACAAACCACTTCATACTGGTTTATCCCATTTTTTTCCATGCAACTTTTCATAAAAATTTTGCTATCCTTGCAGAATGTGGCGTGTAAGCAGTTAAAGTTAAGCAAATACGAATTACGAGATTTACGCCACCAATCAAAATCAATTTTACAGACATGAATAACCAAGTCAACAAAAATCCAAAACTATTTGTTGGTTTACACTTTACAACAAAATATTGGGTAATCAGTCCAAAACCCAACTAAAACCAAACAATACCAGACTAACTGGTTTGGAGACTATTTAAGACCAACAAACCACTTCAGACTGGTTTATCCCAATCAGTCCAAAACCCATCTAAAACCATCAAACCAGACCAGACTGGCTAGTTTGGTGGCCAGTTAAGACCAACAAACCTCTTCAAGCTGGTTTACCCCATTTTTTACCATGCAATTTTCTCACACTATGGAAAACTTAGCTATCCTTGCAGAACATGGCATGCAACCAGTTATTGAGCAAATATGAATGATACGATTTATGCCATCAATCAAAATCACTGTGTCTTAAGAACTAGTCTGTCCAATCAGCAATTAGCCAAGTGGTAATCAGTCCAAAACCCATCAAACCAGACCAGACTGACCAGTTTGGTGGCTATTCAATACCAACAAACCACTTCAGACTGGTTTATCCCAATTTTTTTTCCGTGCAACTTTCCATGAAAATTTTGCTATCCTTGCAGACCGGCGTGTAACCAGTTAAAGTTGAGCAAATATGAAGTATGAGATTTACGCCACCAATAAAAATCAATTTACAGACATGAATAACCAAGTCAACATAAATGGAAAACTATTTGCATAGTTTACACTATACAACAAAATATTGGGTAGTCAGTCCAAAACCTATCTAAAACCAACAAACCAGACCAGACTGACAAATTTGGTAGCTATTTAAGACCAACAAACCACTTCAGACTGGTTTATCCCATTTTTTGTCCATGCAACTTTCAATTAAAATTTTGTTATCCTTGCAAAACATGGCATGGAACCAGAGCAAATTTTACAGAATTTTACTGACATGAATTACCAAATCAATATAAATTCAAAACACAATTTCACTCAGAAATTGCTGGTAAATTTCACAAATAAAGAAATAGCAAGTAGCACGTAGAGTTAAACATGAAATGTTTAAGTAAAAATCAGAAATCATATTTCTTGGGATAGTTCACCCAAAAATGTACATTTTGTGGTTATTATTTGCCTTTACACATATGAATTTCTGTCTTCTGTTCATCACAAAAGAAGATATTCTGAAAATGTTGGTAACCAAACAGTTGATGTCTATAGTATTTTTTCCCATTAAAAAAAAATCAGCAGTTTCACATTTTGGATGCAAATCAAGTTTTGGAGTCCAATCTACTTTTTAATGCAACTAACAAAGCTTTGACTAGTCTGAAAGAAAAAAAAAAACAACAATAGATGAATAACTTGTAAGACTAGTCTAAGCAGTTTATGCAACCAGCCACTGCTCTTATTTGTTAATTTACTAATATGTGTAATATGGTTAAGTTCCATATTACACAAACATGCTTATGTCATTCACACATCATCATTCTTGAGTACAGACGTCAATGGCGCACACAAAAATGACACAACTTCAAAAAATGGCTTTGTAAATTGATTTCAAGCTGGACTAAAAGCTTACGTGTAGTGTAGCTCATGTGAGCAGACAGGCATTAAGTTTGTGTTCACGGGTTATGCTTGACTTCATTGAACTCCTTCAATCTTTTACCTCGCCGCCTCGGGGAACGACTCGCCCCTGCCGACTGAGTCAACTCAATTTGGGTTATTAGAGACCCGAGGCTCAGGAGACCAGCAGAACTTCAAAACAAAGCCTTCACCCTCCCAAAAAAAACAGTCTTGTCGTAATCCTCAACATGTTAGGATCATTTCACAGTCAGACTGTGTTACTTGGAAAGGCTTTGGCGTGTGAGGACATTCAAGACCGTCCTGCGTGATCGTACACATGACGAGGGATTATTATGTGTCTGATGACACACAGGACTTGGTATCTTTTGGATTAAAGGGCTTTTTTAAGCATAGCGTATTGGGTCAGGAGAGAGCCTTGGGCTAAAATCAATAACATCCATTGAGAGAGACGAAGAAAATTTATAGAGGAGGGAAGCCAAAAAAGCCTTCATTCACTCCACAATAATGTGTGAAACTACAGCACATGATTCCTGGAGAACATATTCAAATTATTGAACAACAACAACAAAATATATTGGTTCCAACTGTATACACTACACTACAGAAGTGTCTTCTGCTCATCAAGGCTGCAATTATTTGATCAAAAATACATTAAAAACAGGAAAAATGTGAAATATTATTGCAATTTAAAATAGCTACTTTCTATGTGAATATAATGTAAAATGTAATTTATTCCCGCCATGCAAAACAGAATTTTTAGCATCATTACTCCAGTCTTCAGCGTCACATGATCCTTCAGAAATCATTCTAATATGCTGATTTGCTGCACAAAAAACATTTCTGATTAATATCAATGCTGAAAAAAAAAATCATATTTCATATTTTTATGAACTGATACATTTGTTATTCAGGATTCTCTGATCAGTGAAAAAAAAAATCATTTATTTGAAAAACAAATATCTTTACTGTCATTTCTGGTCAATTTAATGCATCCTTGCTAAATAAAAATTATTTCTTACACTGCAAAAAAAAAAATTCTTAGCATTTTAAGTTTTTCTTAGTCTTGTTTCCCATTACAATTACAAACAAACAAAAAAAAATTAAATTAAATTAAAGATATATCTACTTTCGAAAAAAGTGTAATGATTAAGACTAATTAAGACTGATTAAGACTGTTAAAATCAATGTATTTGATGCTTAAAACAAGAAAAAAAATCTGTCTAGGAGATCAGAAAAAAATCTGTTTTCCCTTTGAATTAAGTTTAGATATTTGTACTTATTTTAAGCAAAAACTCCCTTAGTTTGATCAGTTTTTCAGAAAACAAGACTTAATATCTTAAGTCATGTATCTTTATTTAAGAATGTTTAGATATTTGTAATGGAAAACAACACAAAAATGTGCAAAAATAAAAAAATTAATGGTAGTGTATATATAAATGCAAAATAGTCAGTGTATTTTGATTGGCTGATGCTTTTGAGCGGTGACGTGACACGCAGGAGTGCAGGCCGAGGTCATCAGTGTGTTTGTGTGTGTCGAGCGAGGGGCACACAGACGGGAAGGAGGGCTGATGACAGAGATCTGTGCCAGGGCAATGTGACAGGCCCTTAAGGATCCTTACACAGCGCTCACCATGGTGCCTGTTACGGCTGCCGTTCCCCCAAATCTGGAGCGTGGGCCGGGGGTCAGGCGGCCCAGAGTCTCGCCGCAGGGCTCCGGGCACGTCAAGTCAATCTGCATCAGCCTGAGCGGGCCGAGATGCGCTCGCACACAAACACAAACACACATCAGGTGCAGCGAGGATTCGACATGCCTGCCAGCGGAGCAAAGTCACAGCCAGCAGAAACTCACGGCTATCAGCTCGCACAATACACGAACAGGACCGCACACACACACACTGATCACACGACTGTTTACTACAACAGCAGATCTGGGAGAAAATGTTCTTGCTCTTTTAAAGCTTAGGAGAGTTCTGAATTAAAAGAACATTACTATTCAGCAATAATGTGCATTAAACTGCACTGAGAACAAAATGTGAACTGAATTGAGCAATGACTCTGCAATCATTAAAATAACATTGAACTAAACTAAGCTGACTAATGACTCTATTGTTTTCTAAAGATCTGCTTATGGCTGAATTGAACTTTATTCATAATTGACAAAATTTGCAACATTCACACTGTTACTGAACTGAACTGAATCAACATTGAACCTGAAAAGAGTTGAATAATGAAACTATTGTCTGCTGAATTGAATTTGTTTCATAACTGATTAATTTTATAACACTGACACTGTTATAGAAATTGAACTGAATCAACACTGAACTGGACTGAGTTGAATAATGACACTATTGTCTGTTGAATTGGATTTATTTTTAATTGATGGATTTTGCAAAATTGTTTGACAGTTACTGAACTGAATCAACAGTAAACTGAAGTGAGTTCTTATTCTTGAGATATTATTGTTTTTACTGTAGCTAAACTGAATTTGTTTCATAAATGATGAACTTTGCAACACTGACACCGTTATTGAACTGAACTGAATCAACACTAAACTGAATTGAGTTGAATAAGGATATTATTGCTTATACTGTAGCTGAACTGAACTTGATTCATAATTGACAAAATTTGCAACATTCACACCGTTATTGAACTGAACAGAATCAACACTGAACCTGAAAAGAGTTGAATAATGAAACTACTGTCTGCTGAATTTTATAATTGGTTAATTTTATAACACTGACACTGTTACAGAAATTGAATTGAATCAACACTGAACTGGATTGAGTTGAATAATGACAGTATTGTTTGTTGAATTGAATTTATTCATAATTGATGAACTTTGCAACACTGACACCGTTATTGAACTGAACTGAATCAATACTAGACTGAATTGAGTTGAATAAGGATCTAATTGGTTATACTGTGGCTGAATTGAATTTGTTTCATAATTGAAAAACTCTGCAACATTGACATCGTTATTGAACTGAACTGAATCAACACTGAACTGAATTGAGTTGAATAATGACACTATTGACTGCTGAATTGAATTTATTCAGAATTGACAAACTTTACAAAATTGAGTTGAATAAAGATCTTATTGCTCATACTGTAGCAGAATTGAATTTATTTCATAATTGAAGAACTTTGCAACATTGACACTGTTATTGAACTGAACTGAATCAATACTGAACCTGAAAGTAGTTGAAAAAATGAAACTATTGTCTGCTGAATTGAATTTGTTGCATAATTAATTTTATAACACTGACACTGTTAGAAGAAATTAACTGAATCAACACTTAACTAAATTGAATAATGACATTATTGTCTGTTGAATTGAATTTGTTCTGAATTTAACTTTGCAAAATTGATACTGTTATTGAACTGAACTGAATCAACACTAAACTGAACTGAGCTGAATAAGGATCTGCCGTAGAGTTGTTTATACTGTCGCTGAATTGAATTTGTTTCATAATTGAAGAACTTTGCAACATTTACACATTTACTGAACTGAAACAATGCTGAACCTGAAAAGAGTTGAATAATGACATTACTGTCGCTGAATTGAATTTGTTTCATAATTGATGAACATTGCAAAATGGAAACGGTTACTGAACTGAATCAACACTAAACTGAATTGAGTTGAATAATGATCTTCTGTATAGTTGCTAATACCTGAATTTAATTTGTTTCATTATTGATGAATTTGCAACATTGACACTTGAAATGAATCAGTGAAGTGGATCAACAGTGAACTAAATAGATCTGAATAAAGATACTGCTGTGTTCTAAAGAGCCGCTTAGAGCTAAAATTGAATTTGTTTCATATTTGATACATATTGCAATATTGACACTGGTACTGAATTGATTCAACACTGAACTGAGTTGAACAGATATGCTATTTGTCTTCTGTAGAGTTGCTTATAGCTGAATTGAATTTGTTTCATAATTGATGCAACATCAACACTTATTGAACTGAAATGAATCATCAGTAAAATTAACTGAATCAACATTGAACTGACTTGAGTTGAGTCAATATGCTATTGTCTTCTGTAAATTGCTTATAGCTGAATTGAATTTGTTTCATAATTGATGAACTTTGCAACATTGACACTGTTACTGAAATAAACTGAATCAACACTGAACAGAATTGAGTTGAATAACAATACAATTGTCTGCCGAACTGAATTTGTTCATTACTGATGATCTTCACAAAACTGACATGGTTATTCAACCGAACTGAATCAAACATGGACAGAATTTAATTGAATAATGAGATTATTGACTACTGAATTGAATTTGCTTCAAAATTGATCAACTCCGCAACAATGACACTATTATTAAACTGAATTAAGTTAAATAATGACAACGTTGTCTTCTATAAAGTTGCTTAAGGCTGAATTAAATTGGTCTCATAATTGACTTTGCAACATTGAAATGAGTTGAATAATGACGTTATTGTCTGCGGAATTGAATTATTTTATCAAATTAAATTCAGGTTTGATTACATTGTTGTCTGATGAATTGATTTTTTCATAATTGATGAATGAATTTTACAGCATTAACACTGTTATTGCATTGAATCATCATTGAACTGAATTGAGTTGAATAATGACACTATGTCAGCTGAATTGAATCTGTTTCATAATTGATTAATTTTACAACAATGAGACAGTTAATGAACTGAAATGAATCAACACTGAACTGAATCAAGTTGAATAATGAAACTACTGTCTTCTGTAGAGCCACCAAATTTGTTTCATAACTGATTACTGAATCAGCACTGAACAATGAGTTGCTTTAAAACAGAAATTTGTTCCATAATTGAATAATTTTATAACACATTAAAGCTGCTTTGAAACAGTCTTATTGTATAAAGTGCTATAGAATTAAAATTGACTGACTTTGCTCATCAACTTTGTCCTCTGAATATTCTCATCTGAGCACATTTTGAGACATTTTAAGATTCTTTTGAAACTCTAGAGGACATACATGTGAGATCACTAGGAAACACACTCAGTCACAGTTGGTCGGGTGTTGACAGGAGAATATTTGAACATTCGCATGCTGTGATGACACACGGCAAAACAGGGCTAAAAGCGTCCCATATCAACACAGGTGAATCTGCCTTCACACTAAAGCCTTTAAAGCTTCAGGAAGAATGTCTTTGATCGTCTCATGCTATTGATTTGGTACACTAAACTGAGCAAACGCGGCTTTGAATGGGAGCCTTCTTTCCTCAGATGTGTCTAAAGCATTGATGTTCTTGTTATTGTTCCTCTGTCCCAAGATTAGAGAAATCAATCGATTTCACTCCTGGACACTGTCTAGGTGAATCAAATCACTCTGTTATCACTGAACGCTATTGAATTTATGTCAATTCACATTTGAAGACATGAAGCATTTCATGCATGTGAAAATGTCAAGTGTAAACATTAGCGACAGACCAATATATATTGGGGAAATCTAACCATGACCCAAAAGAAAGTAATAAAATTGTAATTCAAAATGCATTAAAAAAATCCAAGTTGCCTGTGCTTATTTGTAAAGGTGCACAGTTTCGGCCAAAATCTTGTGATTAAATTAATATGGTCATTAAATAAATAAATAAAATAAAATACTAAATTAAATTAATACTAAATAAAAAGTAAAAATTGGTAAAAAAAAAAAAAAAAAAAATCAAAATATTACTTTATATTTTTTTTATATTTTATTTACACTGACCAAAATTATAAACGCAGCACTTCTGTTTTTGCCCCCATTTTCCATTAGCTGAACTCAAAGATCTAAGACTTTTTCTATGTACACAAAAGGCCTATTTCTCTCAAATATTGTTCACAAATCTGTGTCAGTGAGCACTTCTCCTTTGCAGAGATAATCCATCCACCTCACAGGTGTGGCATATCAAGATGCTGATTAGACAGCATGATTATTGCACAGGTGTGCCACAATAAAAGGCCACTGTAAAATGTGGCACAATGCCACAGATGTCGCAAGTTTTGAGGTAGTGTGCAATTGGCAGGCTGACTGCAGGAATGTCCACCAGAGCTGTTGCCCATGAATTGAATGTTCATTTCTCTACCATAGGCCGTCTCCAAAGGTGTTTCAGAGAATTAACAGTACATCCAACTGGCCTCACAACCGCAGACTCGGGACCTCCACATCCAGCATCTTCACCTCCAAGATCGTCTGAGACCAGCCACCCGGACAGCTGCTGCAATGATCAGTTTGCATAAGAATTTCGGCACAAACTGTCAGAAACCGTCTCAGGGAAGCTCATCTGCATGCTCGTCGTCCTCATCGGGGTCTTGACCTGACTGCAGTTCATCATCGTAACCGACTTGAGTGGGCAAATGCTCACATTCGATGGCATCTGGCAATTTGGAGAGGTGTTCTCTTCACGGATGAATCCCGGATGTACAGAGCAGATGGCAGACAGCGTGTATGGCGTCGTGTGGGTGAGCGGTTTGCTGATGTCAACGTTGTGGATCGAGTGCGGTGGCAGTGGGGTTATGTACGGGCAGGCGTATGTTATGGACAACAAACACAAGTGCATTTTATCGATGGCATTTTGAGATACCCTGACGAGATCCTGTGGCCCATTGTTGTGCCATTTAACCATGACCATCACCTCATGTTGCAGCATGATAATGCACGGCCCCATGTTGCAAGGATCTGTACAGAATTCCTGGAAGCTGAAAACATCCCAGTTCTTGCATGGCCAGCATACACACCGGACACGTCACCCATTGAGCATGTATGGGATGCTCTGGATCGGCGTATACGACAGCGTGTTCCAGTTCCTGCCAATATTTTTGCATAAAATTCAACAAAATTTCAGTTAGATTGGAAATGACAGACAGTAAAAACATGTTTACAAGCGATTTTCTGCATTCAGCTGTTCACTGACACTGTAGTGCTCTCTATCTCTCTGCATCAGTCAACAATAATAAAAAAACCCCTCAGAATCATTGATGTCTACATCAGAGAAGCTGCCAAGAGAAAAACTGCAAAATCAAAGCACATATGGAAACATCTCCTAGTCATTTTGAGCTCTCATGTGGAACAGAAAATTGTTCTTTTGAAGAAATCTAAACATGCGGCCCATTCTGCGAACCCACCGAATAATGAGCTTTATTTGTTTTTTTCTCAGAAGCAGTAAATGCAAGTCTGATGTGAAAGCGTCTAACAAACAAACCATAAACAACACTGAGCATCTCCATCACCAAATGACAAGAAAACAAGGTACAGAATCTAAACTTTCCTCTACAATCAGTCTCAAAGACTACAGGCAATGCATACAGATATATTAAATGAGTTTAAGAATTATCTGAGGTTAAAAAAGACACTTGGACTCAGGGTTGGTGAGAAACTTCAGCTTTTTCTTAAAGCACAGATATTGTTTTCTGTCTTAAATTCACATAAAAAGTCCAGAACCTCAGCGACCGTAATGCGATACCAATTGACAGACAAAACAAACGAAACTTCTCCTAAACAACTCCAACAAATGAACGCAGACACAAAGCAAGAAAAACAAAGATAAACACTTGCACGTTTGTAGACGAGGTGAGAAATGACGTGGGAAGTGTGAGAAAAAGAGTCACTGTCTGTCAAAATACATTACGAAAACAGGCGCTAGACCAACGACAGTCTCTGTGTTTCAAGAGAATACAGAGTAAATCTGATGAAATATATTCAAGAAAACCAAAGAATGATCAAATAAGCAAATAAACCTGGTTCCTTCAAGAACCTGAAAGGATTTTTCCATTGGCTTTTGGATTATTGCTAAAAATTCACTTCATTTTGATACATTTTTCAGAAAACAAGCCTTAAATTCTTATCTATATCTTGATTTAAAAATGTTATATTAGATATTTTTTTGCAGTTGTTGTTACATGTTTAGTGTAAGTTTCACAGAGCAAACTACATGAACTCCCCATAAGATCTCCCTCAAGGTTTCAAAAGCTGTCTTTATTGTGAGAAAAGCTCTAGTCAGATCGCAGCAAAGTCCACAACTGTTGACATCTCACTGCGCCTCCGCTTTCACCCCTTTAACAAAAACATCAATACAGGAATCAATTAACTGGTAATTTAATTCATCCTCCAGGAATCGGCCGTCTCCCGAGGGATCCCCACTACTAGTCAATTACAACCTCATAGGTTGGTAAAGATTCTGTATGTGGTGCGATATTTACAAAGGCCGGCATTATTCTCCGAGCAGAGTGGGACTGGAAAGACAGAAACGCAGGAGGAGAAGGAGGCCCCGGTTTCTTGAAGGGCAGCTCCCCTTTTGATTGTTCTGGGAGAGCTTGGAGAACATTAGCCCCCTCGTCAGCAGAACAAAGGTTACGACTCACAGAACACCCTTTAGACTCTTTCTCCCTTTTCAAACTCGTGCTTTTCTCGCTACTTACGGATCCAGAAACCCTCCCTTCAACAGCCACGGTTAAGACGAGCGGGTTTTGTCTGGAGAACGTAAAGCCTGGAGCCGCTGACCTATAGAGGAGATGTTTAACTGACCCTCTAGATCTCAACAAGGAGAGTTCCCAGAGGAAAGTTTCATTGCTTGTTCATATCTCACCAGACTTCATGGAGATCTCAGATGTGCCTCTCCAAAAACCCCTGAGATAAAAAGGTCCATTTTTAACTTATGGGTTTGTGGAAGTCAGAATTTAATTAAAGATGCCTTTTATTTTCAATTCGCTTCTTGATTTTAAATCTAAGAAAGAGGAATTAAAACGAAAGAAATTAAATGTATTTTAGAATGATAGACCGATATAAATTCAATAATAGAAAGACAAAAGAATGATAGATATAATAACAAAGGAATAATAGACAGAACAAGATGGAAGAACAACAGAATGTCAGAAATATAGAATGATAGAACAATAGAACAAGAGACAGATAGAATGACAGAACGATAGAACAACAGAATGAAACAAGATGACAGATAGATAGATAGATAGATAGAACGACAGATAGATAGATAGGTAGAACGGCAGAACAACAGATAGATAGATATAGATAGACAGAACAACAGACAGATAAAACTATAGATAGATAGATAAAATTAAAGAACGATAGAATGGCAGATAGATAGATAAATAAAAGTAAAGAACGATAGATAAAACAATAGATAGAATGATAGAGCGATATATAGATAGATAAATAGAACGATAGATAGATAGAATGACAGAACGATAAATAGATAGATAGATAAATAGCTAGACAGATAGAACAATAGATAAAATTAAAGAACGATAGATAAAATGACAGAACGATAGAATGACAGAATGATAGATAGATAGATAGATAGATCATAGAACGACAGAACAACAGATAGATAGATAGATAGACAGATAGATAGATAAATGATAGAATGATAGATATAGATAGATAAAATTAAAGAACGATAGACAGAGACAGAATGACAGAACGATAGATACATAGATAGAACGATAGATAGAAAGACAGAAGATAGAATGATAGAACGATAGATAGATAGATAGATAGATAGATAGACAGATGATAGACGATAGAACGACAGAACAACAGATAGATATAGATAGATAAAATGACAGATAGATAGACAGAACAACAGAATGATAGATAGATATAGATAGAATGATAGAACGATAGAATGATTAGATAGATAAAATTAAAGAACGATAGATAAAACGATAGATAAAATTAAAGAACGACAGATAGATAGAATGATAGAATGATAGAATGATAGAATGATAGAACGATAGATAGATAGATAGATAGATAGATCAAATTAAAGAATGATAGATAAAATGACAGAACGATAGAATGGTACAACGATAGATAGAACGAACGATAGAATGATAGAACGATAGAAAGATCAAATTAAAGAACGACAGATGAAATGACAAAACGATAGAACGACAGAACGATAGATAGAACGAACGATAGAATGATAGATAGATCAAATTAAAGATGACAGATAAAATGGGTAGACAGATAGAACGACAGAACGATAGAACAGTAGATAGAATGAAAGAGCGATAGATACAGACAGACAGACAGATAGATAGAACGACAGACAGAATGACAGAATGATAGATGACAGAATGATAGGTAGAATGATACATACAACAACAGATTAAAAGAACAGATAGAACAATACATAGAATGACAGAATGACAATAAATGTACCATTTATCTTCTAATATGTAATTCTAAGGTACTAATACGCACTCTATAGGGGTAAATCAGGGCACAAATGTGTATCTTTTGTAGATGTACTGCCCCAGTGACAGCTTTTGTACTTTTTTCCTGAGAGTGTTCAGTCCTCCATTTATTACAATCTCATCTTCTCTGAATGGTTTTCTATATGATCCACACTACCTGACTTCACTCTCCGAAGACAGGAGAAAGGAGGGCCGAGGCGCTTGTTTAAATTCTAGCCGGGACAAAGCCCATTGACCGGCGGACAAGCCGGAGCAGGGAAGGCCTCACAGGGCGAGAGAGAACAGATGCCAGTGATTGAGGAGACACAGACCGATAAAAAGAACACGTAGGCCAGCTTTACTGTAATCTAGGCCTTTAAAAGCCATATCCATTCAGCCTCCGGAGTGCCTCGCTCACACAGACATAGAAAGGCTTTCACTTTCCCCCACCGTCCGTATCTGATAACCCTCTCCCCTCGGAGACACCCTCTCAGAGCTCTGAATGGATATGGCTGCTTGCGTTAAGGCGCTGAGTACATTGGCCATTTTCTATGCCCACCTTAATTGTGAGCGTCCCAACAAAGGGTGGGAAAGTTTCTTTAAGTTAAGGTACACAAAGGTAACCCTAGTCAGACTCGCAAGCTTCACGCTAGCTCACAGAGGGTCTCGCTGTACGTCTTTAAAGCAATAATTCATGTAGTTTTAAACGTATATGTCTTAATTTCTTATATGAAACACATTTGAAGAGGCTTCATCTTCCATACAACCTCCTCTAAGTATTATAAAAGCAGTCCAAATGACGTCATATCCATGAATAATGAATTTCAGCCTCTTTCAAAACAAAGCCATCATATGACCTTCAAAGACTCCAAATATGAGTTGTTTGGTGTTTCTGTCAATTTTTGAGGTTGACGATTCTTCAAAAACTCTTCTTTCTGTGGAAAAAACATGATTTGGCAAGTAAATAATGACTTTTGTATTACTCTCTTAATTGTAAACAAAGATTTGTCATAGTTTAGAAGATTATTAGAGTATGTTTTACAAGAAAATGCCTTTCTACCTCTAAATTTAAAAAGAAAAGTTGTTGGTTAATTTGTTGTCAATATGAACTGCCTTTCATAATGATCCTTCAAAAATTCTTCTTTTGTATTCTATGGGAATAAATCACATTTGCACAAATTAATTCCTTTATCTTAGACTGCAAAAAATAATTTCATGAAGATGGATACATTATATATAATATACATCGCTGTTCAAAAATTTCTCTTGCTCAAAGCTGGATTTATTCAACCAAAAATTCTGAAAAAAACTGTAATACTGTGAAATATTATTGGAATTTAAAATTCTAATTGAATATATTTTCAAATATAATTTATTTTTGTCATCAAAGCTGAATTTTCAGCATAATTTCTTAAGTCTTCAGAAATAATTCTAATAGGCTGATTTATCATCAATGTTGAAAACGGTTTTGGCTGCTTCATTTTTTTTTCTGCCGAAACAAATTTTTCTGTCGGGATTCTTTGATAAATAAAAAGGTAAAAAGAACAGAAATAATAATTTAAAAATAAAATAAATAAATAAATAAGCATATTAGAATGATTTCTGAAGGATTGTGTGACACTGAAGACTAGAGTTATGATGCTGAAAATTCAGTTGATTGCAGAAATAAATTACATTTCAAAATATATTCAAATAGAAAAAAGCTGTTTTAAATTCTAATAACATTTCACATTTTTCCTGTATTCATTGTATTTTTGATCAAATAAATGCAGCCTTGATAAGCAGAAAAGACATCTTTCAAAAACCTTACAAATATTCAGAGATTATTAGAGCATGTTTTACAAGAAAATAATACTTATTTATATATATTTCTTTCTACTTTAAAATTTCACATTTAATTGAATGTGTTCAAGAGCCCTATTCCAACACAAACTAATCATAAGTCTTCGAACATGAGTTTTTTTGGTGTTTTGTCACTTTTAGATACTGTTGAAGAATCATGATGATTCTTCAGAAATTCTTCTTTCGTATTCTATGGGGGGAAAAAAAAACTATATTACACGAGGGTGAGTAAATAATGACATTCCTAGACTGTAAAAAAAAATTAAAGATTCAAAATTTTGAATTTTTGAACAAATACTTTGTAATTACTTATGAAATATACTAGCAGTTTATGAGGACAACTTGCACCATTTCTTCAGTGTACTTTTCAAAACGCTTATCGAAATTCCTGAAAGCCAAAAAGAGAGAAAGCTGTACGTCCAACACACACAGAAACTTCATCTCCCAGCTTGTCCTCACCATTAGTGCATTCCACCCAGAAAAATCTCTCTTTTTTGCAGACTGACCCCTTTGTGTGCTTTATATTGACACACAGGTGCTATACTTGACCTGGGACACTAATCCTCTGACCTCTGACTCTCCAGATAAAGGCTGAAGCATATACTAAGCCGAGCTGTCACTCAAAGTCTTGGACCAGAAGTGCAACGGCTTGGTTTGAGTCCGTAGAAGAGAGAGTCCAGATCTGGGAACAGACGGGGGGCGTAAGAGAGATTTAACACGCAGCTGTGAACACTATGGTGGGGAATGCCACATATTTCCCAAATTTCAGTTCTGTGGTCTGCTAAAACATCATAAAAGGTGAATGTTACCATTGAAATAGGACCGAAGTCGATGTCCTTGGCGTCCACTGGTCTTCTCTTAATGAGCCGGATTTGTCTCGTCTTGTCTTGAAGGAGGGTGTGTTTGCCGAGTCTTTCAAGGGAGTTTATGCAGCGTTAAGGGTCCAATAAACCCCTTTTGAGTGGCAGCGGATCTTCGGACTCATCAGCATCATTAAACGCAGCAAACGCTTGGTGCTTTTCAAAGCAGATTACATCAGGTCAGCTTCATTTGACCTCAAATTATCCTTGACATATGTTTGATCTCTGGGGGTAGGACTCCAGCGGCACTGCTTATTAAGAGACATCGGACGAGAGTTTAGAACTCTAACATTCAAAACCACATCAGATGGTTTTCTTCATAAATACTGAGCCTGGTGCTTGTAGGATGGGTAAAGGATGACAGAGTGGCCAGTGTCATCCCAAATTCAACTACAAATGAACTACTTCTAAATGACTAAAAGGCTTTTAAAACTTTCATTTTGTCAAAGTTTGTCAGAGTTTTTGATTCTCTTTAAGCTAGAAGCCAGTTGTATGTTATATGCACAAACTTGCAGGACAAATCTGTGACTTATTTTGGTTTGATGTGTGGAGATTCTCAGACTGCAGGTGTCTAGTATTTGTAGATTCAGTTTTATCTTCAGCAGACGCATCGAAAAACACAAGGCCATTTGTTGTGTTTTCCCATGGAATCCGTCAGGGCTTCGTATCTGCCTGAAGAGATACTGACAGCGACCTTAAACACAGATGTGACAGGAAAAACTGCGTTTTGAAGCTTTTGGGAGGAAAGCATTCAAATTTAAAGAGTTTTAGAAGCTTAAACAGATAGATAGAATGACAGATACACATCAATAGACAGAATGAGAATAAGAGAACGAGAACGACAGATAAACAGAATGAAAACAAGAGAATGACATAAAATTAGAGTGAGAGAATAATAAATAATAGAGTAGGAATAAGAACCATAATATAAGGATGAGTGAATGATAGAACGAGAACAAGAATGAGAGAATGAGAACGATAGAATGCTAGAATGAGAATGAAAATGAATGAAAAATAAGAATGATAGAACGAGAGAACAATGCAATAAGAATGAGAGAACGTTAGAGTGATAACGAGAACGATAGAACGAGACAGAGAGAACGATGGAATGAGAGAACAAGAACCAGAGCGAGAGAACGATAGAACAAGAATGAGAGAATGACAGAACGAGAGAGACAACGAGAACAGCAGAACGAGAACAATAGAATGAGAATGAGAGAATGAGAATGAGAGAACTGAACGAGAGAACGATAGAATGAGAAGGAGAGAACAAGAGAACAATAAAACGACAGAATGAGAATAATAGAATGACAGAGGAAGAATAAGACAATGAGAATGAAAGAACGAGAATGAAAGAACAAGAACAAGAGAACGAGAGAATGAGAATGACAGAACGAGAATGAGAGAACTGAACGAGAGAACGATAGAATGAGAAGGAGAGAACAAGAGAACAATAAAACGACAGAATGAGAATAATAGAACGACAGAGGAAGAATAAGAACGAGACTGAAAGAACGAGAATGAAAAACGAGAACAAGAGAACGAGAGAATGAGAATGACAGAACGACAGAATGAAAATGAGAGAATGAGAACGATAGAACTAGAATGAGAACAATAGAATGAGAGAACAATGCAGTAAGAATGAGAATGATAGAATGATAACGAGAATGAGAGAAACAGAACCAGAACCAGAGCGAGAGAACGATAGAACAAGAATGAGAGAATGATAGAACGAGAGAGACGAGAACAGCAGAACGAGAACAATAGAATGACAATGAGAGACGAGAACAAGTACGAGAACGAGAATAAGAGAACGAGAATGAGAGAACCAGAACGAGAGAACGATATAATGAAAAGGAGAGAACAAGAGAAAAATAAAACGACAGAACAAGAATAAGACGAGAACAGTAGAACGAGACTGAGAACGACAGAATGATAGAACGAGAATGAAAGAACAAGAGAATGACAGAACGATAGAATGAAAATGAAAGAACAAGAGAACAATACAATAAGAATGAGGTAATGATAGAATGATAATGAGAGCGAAAGAACGAGACTGAGAGAACAATGGAATGAGAGAATAACAGAATGACAATGAGAACGAGAGAATGACAGAATGAGAACAACAGAATGAGAACGACAGAACGAGTACGAGAACAAGAATGAAAGAACGAGGAGGAGAGAACCAGAACGAGAGAACGATAGAATGAGAAGGAGAGAACAAGAGAACAATAAAACAACAGAACGAGAATAACAGAACGACAGAACAAGACAACAAGAACAGTAGAACGAGAATGAGAACGACAGAATGACAGAACGAGAATGTTAGAACCAGAATGAGAGAACGATAGAACAGAATGACAGAACGAAAGAGACAAGAACAACAGAACGAGAATGAGAGGATGAGAACAAAAGAACCAAAATGAGAGTGATAGAACAAGAAAACAATAGAACGATAAAACAAGGAGAAGGAGAGAACAACAGAATGATAGAAGAGCAAGAAGGTTAGAACAAGAACGAGAGAAAGATAGAACGAGATTGAGAGAACAAGAGAATGATATAAATGACAGAACGAGAATGAGACAACGAGAGTAGTAGAACAAGAATGATAGAGCGATAGAACAACAGAATGACAGAATGAAAAAGAGATGAGAACAAGAGAATGAGAATGAGACGAGAACAATAGAATGACAGAACAAGAGGATGAGAGAACGAGAGCGAGGGAATGACAACGAGAATCACAGAATGAAAAAATGATAGAACAAGAAAGAGAACAACAGAACAAGAGAACGAAAATCAGAGAATGAGAAAACGATAGAATAAAGAGAACAAAAGAATGAGAATGAGAGAACGACAGAACAAGGAGACTGGAGAATGAGAGAACAATAGAATGAGTAAAAGAATGAAAGAATAAGAATGAGAGAATGACAGAACGAGAATGAGAAACTGTTAAACGCTAAAACAAAAATGAGAAAACAATAGAACGAGAATAAGAGAACGACAGAAAGAGCATGAGAGAACGACAGAACAAGAACAAGGGAACAACAGAACGAGAGTGAGAGAATGACAAAGCGAGAATGAGAAAACGATAGAACGAGAGAACGATAAAAAAGGACAAGAATGACAGACAGAACGAGGAGGATAAAACTATAAATCGAACGAGAATCAGAGAACGACAAAATGACAGAAGTATAGACAGAAGTACACATAGTACAGACTCTAAGATGTGCTTCCATATATAATCAGGATTTTAGAGTCAGAAAAATGGGCAAGGAGGCGTTTCATCCGTCACTAAGTGATCTTGAACGCGTTCTGCCCCAAAGCCGCTTGTGCACAGATAGAGCGCTGTGACACATGTGGTTTGCACAGAAATATGGCCACCCTCAGGCGCAGAAACGCCCTTTATTGGTCGGCCTCCACTCAATCACTTTTAGACTTGTAAATGTACTAGCATTTGTCAAGGAGATCTAAAGATTCAGACACGGACAATGTGGCGTGAAGCGGGACGGGTGTGGCAATGGAGAAACCAGAGAGTCGAACGCTAAGGAAGTGACATAAGAGGTCAAAAAGTCAGCGGATGGGACAATGCAGACAGAGCACCCTGGTGACCCCACGATTACCACCCTGCCTGCTGCGGAGCAAACTTCTGCTTTACCCGACTTTACCCAAACAGACCTGCGCCGTTATCACACGACAGCACGTTAACACGACACCAAACGCTTACAACACCTACTTCAGCTTCTGCTTTGTTTGACACCTCCTCAACCAACAAGTCCACACGGAGCTCTACGACGCTCTGGATCACCAAAGACTTTCTCTTTGTTCAATTTCCAGCATGTTTAATGTTTAAAGACCTCAGAGGAGATGTTTAGCTTGTGCATAAGCATTCAGCCACACTGGGCAACTATGTTTTTACTTTTTCTAAAGTGTGCATGAAGGTTTGTATGCACATTTTATCATGTGGCAGGAGATAAAAATCAGCTTTGTACAGTAACAGAACACGCTTTTTCAACAAAACACCTAATGTGAGGAATCATTCGTAAAGTGACTGTATTGTATGAGTGGTGCATTGAATGTCTTGTCACTATTTAAAATGCTATATATTAAAATAGATAAATAATAAAATAGAGATCTAAAATGTTGTGTTCCATGAAAGTTGCATATATAATAAGCAAACAGGATGCACAGCTGTTAGAATTTGCATTAAAAACAACAATTATAATTTTATAAATTTCTTTATATTTTATAAATATATATTGCAAGCAAACAGGATGTATAATTGTTAAAATTAGCACTTAAAATTATTATAATTTTAAATATAATTTTACATACTCTAAGCAAACAGGATGCATAGTTGTTAAAATTAGGATTAAAAAAACAATTATAATTTATATATTCTAAGCATACATGATGCATAATTGTTACAATTAGCATTAAAATCATTATAATTTTATATATTGTAACCAAATAAGATGCATTCTTGTTTAAATTAGCATTAAAAAAAAACTATTATAATTTATGTTATGAGCATACAGAGTGCATAATTGTTCAAATTACCACATAAAATAATTATAATTGTATATACTGTTAGCAAACAGGATGCATTGTTAAAATTAGCATTAAAAAATAATTATAATTTAAATATCATAAGCAAACAGGATGCACTGTTAAAATTAGCATTAAAATAATTATAATTTTATATACTGTAAACAAATAGTATGCATAATTGTTAAAATTAGCATCAAAATAATTATAATTTTATATATCGTAAGCACACAGGATGCATATTTTTTAAAATTATCATTAAAATAATTATAATTGTATATACTGTAAGTAAACAGGATGCATTGATGTTAAAATTAGCATTAAAATAATTTTTATTTTATATACTGTAAACAAATAGTATGTATAATTGTTAAAATTAGCATTAAAAAACAATTATAATTTATATATTGTTTGCAAACAGGATGTGTAATCGTTAAAATTGGCATAAAAATAATTAGAATTTTATATATCGTAAACACACAGGATGCATATTTTTAAAATAAGCATTAAAATAATTATAAATTTATATATTGTAAGCAAAAAGGATGCATTGTTGTTAAAATTAGCATTAAAAATAATTATAACATATTGTTTGAAACAGCATGCATAATTGTTAAAATCAGAATAAAAGTAATTTAGTTAAATTAGTTAAATTGGATTAGAGAATAACACTTTTAGACATTTTTATTTATATTTTATTATTATGTTTTTATATATATTTGTTATATTGAAAATAATTTTAGACAGAACAAAGTAAAAAAAAATAATTTTATATACACACTAAGTAAACATGGTAAAGACTTGAAAATATAACAATTTAAATCATTTAAATAATAAATAAAAATCAAATTTGGCAGAACTTTACTTGAATAAAATTTAAATTTAGTGAAGAACATTCAAAGGGAATTCAATTCAAATACATAACTAATAAATCATGTAACAGTAGGGATTTTTTGCTTAATAAATTACATTTTTCAGTATTTTTTAGAGGTTTTGATCACATGGCTAACTAAATATGAGCAAAACCAATATATATTCTGGGCTAAAATCACATTGGCCCACACCAGCTTTGTCCCAGCATTCACATACAAGTCAGGCCCTATAAGAGGCCAACACGGCACGGTACCCAGTCTCCTAATGATGCAGCTCGTCCATTAAGCGAGCGCACAAACCCATTCACCTACTAAATGCATTAAAATCAGCCTGTCCTCACGCGACCTCCCCTCGGGCCGCTCCGCGTGAGGTGGGGGAGGCCTCCTCGTGGAGATGCGTCTATTGTGGTGCGAGCGCGCGGCTCCCCCATTAGCACGGCAGTCACCACAATGTGTCTTTAGGAGGGTCAGTCCCGAGTCCTGGTTGAAATATCACAATAACGGCGTGCCGATGCTTTTCCCACGACCCTCCCATACACAGCGGTCCATTATGAGCGGCCTCCCCGTCCCTCCTCTGGCCTTTACCGCGGTACAACTCCTCCACTAGCCTATGAAAGGGTTTACAAATCAGGGGCTCTTTCGCCGGAGAAAGCGGGAGTCTATAGACCTCCGGGTCAACAAATTACCGCTAGAACAATGACGTGCGTGTACATATAGGATGAATTAGCTTGAAAAAAGATTCGAGGTCTTATTACCTGCTTCGGATCGGTGGGAAAACAAACAGAGAGGGATTTCGGACATACACATTTCCAGTCGACAGTTTAGAAATGGTTTCTGCATAAATGCCTGAAAAATATGATTGATGCACAGGTAAATCAGAGCTCATCATACCTGTTCTCCATACCTGTGTTTTATCTGCTGCTGCGAAATAAAGACGTTTTCATTTTCCTCACATTTTAATCACTTTACTATTATTATAAGATGTGCCTAAATGAGCAAAAGTCTTCACTATTTTGTTTTCATCATCTTTTATGTTAAAAAGAAAATGCTAGGCAGGTCTCTTAGTATGGTAAAGAAAGCCAGATGAAAATGTAATAGTTCTTTCATTATATTGCAGAATGTTTCAACTTGGCAAAAGTTTATTTTTGCATGATTAAATAAAAAATAAAACAATTTAATTAAAACATAATAAATAGGTAACTAAATAAATAAATATCTGGATTGAAAGAATATATTTTATTATATTTTATGTACTATAAGCAAACACAATGCAAAATTGTTTACATTAGAAATAAAAATGTTTTAATAAAAACGAAATTTGGCAGAATTGTAAGCTGTAATTGTAAGTAAACAGGACAAAATGAAATGTGAATTTATGGATAAATAAATAAATAAATGTTTGTATTGAAAGAATTTATTTTATTGCATTTTACATACTATAAGCAAACATGATGCAGATTTGTTAAAATTAAAAATAAAATCATTTAAATAAAAATTAAATTGGGCAAAATTGTAAGTTGTAATTGTAAGCAGGACAAAAAAATGTGAATTTATGCAATAAAAAAAATCTGTATAGAAAGGATATATTTTATTGCATTTTACATACTATAAGCAAACATGATGCAGATTTGTTAAAATTAAAAATAAAATCATTTAAATAAAAATGAAAATTGGCAGAACTGTAAGTTGTAACTGTAAGTAAGCAGGGCAAAGAATAAAATGTAAATGTATGCATTAAAAAATAAATAAATATCTGTATAGAAAGAATATATTTTATTGCACTTTACATACTATAAGCAAACGTGATGCAAATTTGTTAAAATTAAAAATAAAATAATTTAAATAAAAATTAAATTGGGCAAAATTGTAAGTTGTAATTGTAAGCAGGACAAAAAAATGTGAATTTAAGCAATAAAAAAAAATCTGTATAAAAAGGATATATTTTATTGCATTTTACATACTATAAGCAAACATGATGTAGATTTGTTAAAATTAAAAATAAAATCATTTAAATAAAAATGAAATTTGGCAGAATTGTAAGTTGTAATTGTAAGTAAGCAGGGCAAAGAATAAAATGTAAATGTATGCATTACAAAAAAAATAAATAAATAAATAAATAAATAAATATCTGTATTAAAAAAAATATATTTTATTGCACTTTACATACTATAAGCAAACATGATGCAGATTTGTTAAAATTAGGGGAAAAAAAATAAATAAAAATCTAATTTGGCGAAATTGTAAGTTTTAACCAAACAGGATACAGAATAAAATGTAAATTTATGCATAAAAAAATAAATACATACATAAATATCTGGATAGAAATAATATACATTTTATTATATTTTATATACTATAAGCAAACAAGATGCAAAATTGTTAAAAATAGAATAAAAATAAATAATTAAAATAAATAATCATATTTGGCAGGACAACAAGCAAGCAGGACATAGAATAAAATGTGAATTTAGAAAAGCAGAACTAAAAGGGAATGAAATTTAAAAAGCATAATTGTAATAATTCATGTCAGAGTTTTAAAAAATAAATATGAGCAAAAATAGACCTTTTATTTGGCCATTAATGCAATTAAGAAAAGAAAGAAAAAGAATGTTATTCTACTATAAAGAACTATACAGATTCCATGGATGTTAAAGGTCCTTCAGGGAACCATCAATGCCTTTATTTTAGGGTGTTAATACTTTGTTTGCAGCTCTCTGATGCTCTTACTGGTCAGTCGGAGGTTTAACACTAGTTCTGATCTCAGTACTTGCCAATTTCATATGCAACGGCATGCAATTCTTGACCGCCGTGATCACGGCGGTCACATGAAGTAAGAAAGTTCATTCACGGTCTCTGGTTTTGCGCAGGCTGAAGTGCCAGAGAGCGAGCGGTCGGTCGGTCGGTGAGCGGTAATTGTATTTGTGTGCTTGTTGCCCCTGCGTGGCACGGTCCCCCCCGACTGTTGCCCCTTAACCAGGGTAACAGATTGGCATGCATAGCTAACCAACCTGATTGTCTGTGCTTCTTTGTATAGGCCGCGAGCCCTGCGAGAAACCCCGATTACAGAGTTTGGCATGCCACCCGATCCATTTTTTGGAGCGGGCCCCTTGTACATCAGCGACAAGCATAATGCGAAATGAATTCGCCGCACTCACCGGGTAAATTCATTTTAAACACTTTACCCCCGGCAAACAATGGCCACCGGCTATGCCTGTTATCTGCTGATTTATCAGGCAAAAAACCAGCGGAGGCCGGCGGTGACAGTGTGAAAGTGGAAGCAGGACTCTTGGCACGGCCGGCGAGACCCCGGGCGCACAGATGCGCTTAAAGGCGAAATGTGCAGCCGCTCTATTCACCGCTCTTATTGTTCCCGTAAAACAAAAGCCGAATCAAGAGTATCAGCATCTGTCTTCAATCTTTATGTATTTACGGATGAAATGATTTTCCCATTAGCGGGGCTCACGGAAACTCTTTGCATATTCATGCTTATTCATTTCAACAAATGCACTGTATGCTAATGTTCCTTTTAATGAATGTGAATGTTAAATTATGAATATGAAATGTGTATTTATCATCAATTAACCATTAAGGAACAATAGGCCGAGTGGCTATGTTCAACACAGCATGGCCTCAAGTGTCTTGCTGTTATTTTAAAATGGTAAAAATAATTATGAAAAAATTATAAAATAATAAATCTAATAATACAGATAAAAAAAATCTATATAAAATACATACAAATAAAACAAAAATGATACGTAATTAAAATAAATCTATTCTATAAAAGATGGTAAAAAGAATAAAAGATCAACTAATAAAATAAAAGATTATGAATGAATAACAAGAAAATGAACAAATAAAATAAAAATAAAAAACTAAAAAATAAATAAATAAAATAAAAACAATAAATAAATAAATACATATTTTATAAAATGGTAAAAAACAATAATAATAATAAAAAAGTCATAAATAACAAATAAAATATATAAATAAAATACAATTCCATTCAATACAATTTTTATTTTACAAAATGGTAAAATAAAAATAAAATAAATAAAATACTATCAATAAAATAAATTCAATAAATTGTAGCCATTCTTAAATCCATAAATATAAATAATCTATTAAATGCTAAAAATAATGATAAAACAAATCTAATAACAAAAAATAATTAAGTTATTAAATAATTAATAACAAATAAAATACATAAACAAAATACAATTCTATTCTATACAATATTTTATTTTAAATAAAATCAATAAAATAAATTCCATAAAAATTTGCCATTCTAAAATGGTATAAATAAATACATAAAAAATAAATACATAAATATAAATATTCTATAAAATAGTAAAAAAAAATAATAATAATGAAAAATCTAATAATAAAAAATAATGAATAAAAGAAATAAAGAACATACAATTATATATATAAATATATATATATATATATATATATATATATATTCTATAAAATGGTAAAAATAGTAAAGAAACTCTCTAATAATAATATTAATTATTATTATTATTATTATTAAAAAATAAGGATAAATAAATGAATAAATAAATAAATAAAATACAATTCTATACAATTTCTATTTTATAAAATGGTAATAAAAAAATCAAATAAAGTCAATAAACTAAAAATAAAAAATCAGTAAACAAATCAGAATAATAATTAATTTTAAATTTGAATTTAAGCAAGTAGAATTAAATTCAAAGACATAACTCTAGTAATTTATGCAAATATTTGTAAAAAAATACATTAAATTTTTCAGTTAATGAAAATGAATTTATGAAGTAGCTTTTTTTAAACGGACCACAATGAAACATCACATCATTTTCCAGCATGCTCTGATTTTAAGTCTTGAAGCCAAATAACATAAAAACAAATTTACAAAACAGAAACCGTTAATTTAACACATGATGCATTCTTCACCATTCTGTTGTTTTTATTGAACTAAAGAAATCATTTCTTTGAATAAATTCAAAATTCCGTAATTCCACTTTTTGCACTCCATGTGAGCGTGGCTAATTTTCAAACTCATGTGCATAATTATTTTCGCATGCAGAATTATAGTCCTTATGATTGATGAAGAAACTAAAAACAATTTTGAACATTAACGAACTGCAATAAAATGAGTAAGAATGTGCCAAAAAACAGCACAAGCACAAACAGCAGCCAGTGAAACAGCACCTAAGGCCATGTGAGGACACTGACCAGATAAAACCCCTATCAACACACACACACACACACACCATATGGCTCCCACACACACACACACACACCCATTCACTCGCTCGCTCACGTTCAACAACCCCAGAAAGCTCATCAACAACATAATGACAATCACATTAATGGCTCCTCCAAACCAAAGCGGCGCAACCAACCAGCTCATTCCAGAGACACAAACACGCTCAGAAAACACAGAAAACCAGCATTCATCGCATAAACAACACGCCACAGAGAAGAAGATTGGGAGCAATGCGTCTCCAGCAACAGCCGGACTGAGTGTGTGTGTGTGTGTGTGTGTGTGTGTGTGTGGTCTTTAGGTCATCTTCTTAATGTGCTGCTGCGGTCCTGAGCTCAGTTGCCCAACAAACACACGCCATCCCTGCGGCCCCCCGCTGAGTTCCTATCAGGCTCAGAGCTCAATCACCGGCGCGCTCATGCAGCAACAAGCCCCAAAAACCTCCATCCTCAAGACCCGGACGCCGCGCAAAACGCCACCCGATTACAGCTCATGCATCCTTAAAACGGCACGCCGGCTCTCGCAAAATGACTTATTTATGGGAAGCCACCTCAACGCAGAACGCACCGGCGCTTTTTCAGGATAGCCGTGTTGTTTTCGGAGGCTCTCGCAAAGGTCACGGCGCCGACAGGGGTGGAAAAATAGGCGCCCCGCAGCGTGCAACATGTTGCCTGAGCCGCAGCGAGGCTTTAGGAATATTATGACACATCATCTAGAGACGGGGTGTTTACCGATCGGTGCCATCTGTGCCGTGCTCGCCAGCGAAAAGAGATGTAAAGAAAATGTCATTTTCATGCATTTTTCTCTAGATTCCAATTGCAGGGTTGTGGGTTTCGTTGACAGGTTTTCCTGAAAGGCCGTTTGGGGTGGCGTCCCGCTCTGCGTCACGCAGGTGTGAGGAATTAGCGATCGGGAACACCTGTGCCATCCTGAAAACCTACAACTTACTTTTTGGCAGCGTCCAAATCCTTTAGATTTTTAGACTAAATGGAGAGCAAATTCTAAACGGCTTTTGAGATGTTTTCTCTAAAGTTTAAATCACAAATGTGACCCTGGACCACAAAACCAGTCTTAAGTAGAACGGGTATATTTATAGCAATAGCCAACAATACATTGCAGGGGTCAAAATTATCCATTTTAATGCCTAAAATCATTAGGATAGTAAGTAAAGATCATGTTCCATTAAGATGTTTTCTATGTTTCCTACTGTAAATCAAACTTAATTTTTGATTAGTAATATGCATTGCTAAGAACTTCATTTAGACACTTTAAAGGTGATTTTCTCAATATTTTGTTTTTTTTTTTGCACCCTCAGATTGCAGATTTTCAGATAGCTGTGTCTCAGACAAACATTGTTCTATCATAACAAACCATACATCAATGTAAAGCTTATTTATTCAGCTTTCAGATGTCACATAAATGTGACCCTGGAGCACAGAATCAGTCATAAGGGTCGTTTTTTTAATTGATGTATGGTTTGTTAGGATAGGACAATATCCGAGATACAACTATTTGAAAATCTGGAATCTGAGGGTGCAAAAAAAATTCTAAATATTGAGAAAAATCACCTTTAAAGTTGTTCAAATGAAGTTCTTTGCAATGCATATTACTAATCAAAAATATATATTTGATATATTTGATATATTTACAGGAGGGAAATTTACAAAATATCTTCATGGAACATGATCTTTACTTAATATCTTAATGATTTTTGGCATAAAAGAAAAATTTATAATTTTGACCCATTTAATAATTTTGACATCTATTTAATAATTCAGTTTTTAGACAGCAATTAGATGAAATTGGGAGCAAATTGAGATGATTTCATCTGCATTTCAGATGTGTTTAATCATGAATTTAAATCACAAATGAGATCTCTTTAATATTTCATTGAAATGAAAGCAAATGAAGACATTTTCCCCTTGTTTTCAAATCTCAGTTCCTATCAAAACTGAGATTTCTTTAATGTTCAATTTTTAGACAGCAATGAGATGAATTGGAAAATGGAGACATTTTCATTTCAATTATCACCTGTTTTTAGATGTTTCCTCTACACTTCAAACCACAAATGAGATTTCTTTAATATTTAAGCTTTTAAACAGCGGTGAGGTGAAACGGAGAGCAAACGGAGACAATTTCCACTGCTTTTAAGATGCGTTTTTGCACAAATTAAAAACAGGAGACCTCTTTAATTTAGATTTTCACACAAAATTGAGATAAAATAAGGTCACATGGAGACCTTACGGTCACATTTACCTCTAGATATTAAATCATGAATGAGATTTTATTCGTATTTTAATTTTTAGACAGCAATGAGGAGAGCAAACGGAGGCGGATTTTCAACTGATTTTCAGATGTTTCCTCTAAAGTTCAAATCAGAAATGAGATTTATTATTCAGTTATTAGACGGCAGTGAGATGAAATGAGAACAAATGGAGACATTTTCACCTTCTTTTCAGATGTGTTTAATCACAAGTTTAAATTATGCTAAATTATGATGAAGATATAATATATTCATTTTTGGACAGCAAAATGAAATGAAATTGAGAGCAAACAGCTGCATTTTCAACTTATTTTCAGATGTGTTTTCTCTAGAGTTCAAATCACAAATGAGATTTCTTTAATATTCCACTTTTAGATGAAAACGAGGGCAAATGGAGGCATTTTCACTTCCTTTTCAGATGTGCTTAATCATGAGTTTAATTTCTGAATGAGATTTCTATAATATTTCAATTTTCGGACAGCAAAATGAAATTAAATTGATAGCAAACTTATTTTCAGATGTGTTTCCACTACAGTTTAAAAATCACAAACAAGATCTTTTTTTAAAATATTTCAATTTTTAGACAGCAATAAAGTTTTAGATGTTTCCTTTAAAGATCAAATCAGAAATGACATTTCTTTAATATTTAATTTTTAGATGGCAATAAGATGAAATGAGAACAAATGGAGACCTCCTGTTCAGATGTTTCTTCTAAACGAGATGAAATGGAGAGCAAATTGAGATGATTTTACTCACTTTTTTTAGAAGTTTCATTTGACATCTCAAACTCTCAAAGCTTAAAGAACCTGCAAAAGTCAAAATAAACTCATGTTATTCACATTATTTCATAGCTAAATAGACTTACTGTGTCTATTGACTCGTTTGTGTCTATTTTTACGTTTGAGTATAAAGAAGTTCAACCATTACATTTAACTTAACACCAAGTCACCTCCATGAATTGTAAAAAAGCAATTTCTGAGCAAAAACAAACGCTCCTGTGTGAAGGCATCTACAGTTTGGCACTAAATCTCACTTGAACATGTTCCAGATCTTTATATGAGGCTTTATGTGACAACTTAACTTTATAAAGGCCAACAAACATCCGCTTAACACCGTCTGACTTGAAATAAAACACAAGCAAAGCTTGTTCACTACATCCCTAGACCACTGGCTTTTAACTATTGGGTTGTGACCCAAAAAAATGGGTCAGAGGGCTGTCATTGTGACAAGATTGTAAGGGGAAATAACGGTGCTAGATGCAATTAATAATATCCAACTGACTATACTGTACTATGTTCCATTTTTTGAAAAGGAATAGAAAATGCATCTCATATATTGTACAGTAGATGTCAAATTAGACATACGTCAACATGGACAGATTATGTGATGCCCTCATCCTCAAAAACCAACAAAACTACTCAAGGTAAAAAAACTAAATAAATACAACCCATACTACATTAAATACAAGGGCTTCAAGGGTTCAAAGCTTATAATGTCATAGTAATATCTTAAGAGATTTAAGATTATTTCCCCCCCAATAATCAATTCAGGTACTGTGTTGGGTCGCCACCTCATGTCCAAAGTAAAATGTGTCCTAAAGCAAAACTCTGACCCACATCATGCCAAAGCGATGAAAACACAATGACATCATACTAACATTTAATGATGCCACAAAGAGCTTGAGTAAGTATTAAGGCACGCATGCCAGACTTCCTTCGCTAATTAGTTAGTAATTAGCAAAGAAGGAACCTTTAGTGTGTGCATTGTTAGTGCAGCAACGCAGAACTAACACCCATCGTAGCGAACTGGCACACAGAATAACAGACAATGCCCAAACACGTATTATTATTATTTTGCGAGGCTAATCTCGTATTCAAAGTTTATCAGCTGACCTAGAAACAACACAATGGCAACTTTTGCGTCTTAAGGCCGCTGGGTGAGGACAATGGTGGCATTGAGTGGGTTTGGCTTGAGGGCCACAACAGATGCCTTGACCCAACACAACCTGTTGAAGAACTCAATCACGTCCCATTACGCCTGTCAACGCGGCCGCGCAATTCAGCGGCCTGCTCTCTCTCAGCGCTGATTAAAACGCAGAACTCTCCGTGGAAAGCCAGTCATCAAGTTTGCCATTAAAAACGGCCCTGAGAGAGCGACGAGGCCAATTTGGGATGTGATTAAACTGCACAGACTGTGAAGAAAGCCCTGCGCCCTCGAGTCAAAGACTCGACAAAATAAAGGTTCTTTATTGCCATTGATGGTTTCATGAACCTTTTACACGGAATCTTTCCACTGCACAAAAGATTGTTGGAAAAAGGTTCTAGCTAAATGTTAAAATGTTTCAAAAACTGTTCTTTGAGAAACCAGAAACAGTTCCTCTATGCAAAAACCCTGATTTGGAACGTTTATTTTTAACCCTCTGGTCACTGAAAAAAAAAATAACATTTTAGTTCTTTAGATTTTTTTATTTCATTAGAATGGTACAAAACCTGGCAAAGGTCCTAGTACTTGCTATATGAAGAAACTATGGAAACCTATTTCCACCACAGATATACAGACAAAAGTCAGAATTGTGAGATATAAACATGTAAATGTGAGCTATAAAGTCCAATTTTGAGAGGGAAAAAAGACTCATGTTCTTAGAATTGCGAGTTTAAATCTCACAATTCTAATTTAGTAATTTGCAGTTGCATGTTATAAAGTCAGAATATAAACTCACAATTGTGGAAAAAAAATTCAATTGCGAGATATGAACTCAGAATTTATATCTCGCAATTCTGACTTTATTTCTCAGAATTGTGATTCAATTTCAATAAATTGTTTATTTATCTTAATTATGAGTTTATACAGGTATCACACAATCCTGAGAAAAAACGTCAGTTTTGCGAATTTATATCTTGCAATTTTGACTTTTTTTTTTTTGCATTTGTGAGTTTATATCTTGCAATTTTGACTTCATTTTTCAGAATTGCAAGTAAAAAAGTCAACATAAAATGTCTCAATTACCTTTAGTTCGTTTTATTTATTTATTTTTTTTATTCAGTGGCGAAAACAGGCTCCCACAAGAAACACACACACAAAATAAAATAAAATAAAATAAAATAAAATAAAAATAAATTACAATAAAATAAAATAACATAACATAACATAAAAAGGACATGATCTGACAATTTAAATTGTCCTTAAAAAAAAAAAAAAGACATTTGTACCGTTCGCGGTCAAAAATGACCACATTGGAAATGAATGGGAAGCAAATTTCTTCTAGTGGAAACGTTTGGTACTGCGCCCAAACAAAGTCATACATTTTTTGTGATATCAACCTCAAATTCGGAACACAACTTGTTTAAGATTAAGGCTTTGAATTTCACACAGTTTGAGAATAAAACACGTTTTGGAAAATAAATGTCATATAAAATTTAAAACTAGAACTTTTTGAGCTTTTTTTTTTATAATAACAAATTTAAAATTTGTTTAAAAAGTTTATTTTTTTCCCTGCCTTTTTTTACTTCAAGAAGTATCTTCTTTGAATAGAGACCAAGCCACACTCCAAAGCATCCTAGTTTTATGATGATTTTGGTACTTTAATGTTCAGATCCATGCTTAAAATGTGGTTAACAGGAAATACATGGATCATAACTATTCCATAAATATAATTTATCACCATAAAATCCACTAAAAATACAAAATATTGAATAAAAACATTATCAAACGAAATGGTACTTTTAATTCATTTGAGCACCAATCGAGCATCATCAGAGGGTTAAAAGTACACTGCAGATTTACTATCCTATAACTGAACTTTAAACAAATATGGTTCAGTAGGTCGTCTAGACAAGATTTCTTCTTCGCTGGCATTAATTCAGAGGTTGTTTTTGGCCCAGTAGACTCTTAAACAAATCCAACCTACCATGGGCAAAAAATGTGCCCTCAACCTAAAAAAAAGAAAAAGGGGGCAGGAATGCATGGGAGGGAATTGCGGAGGTATCTGTGGGGAAATTGCACGGAGCCCAGTGGGAATTTCAGCAGACCCAGACAAGTGTCTTCCGAGCCAAGTTCTGAGATTATCATAATGGGAGACAAAGAGAAAATGTCTGAGGTTGGAATCGGTCCCAGCTCAATATTGTGGCCCTTGACTAATGAAACAATAGCCGTCAGACTTCAAGTTGCATGCTCTCCTTTTCAGATGTCAGGAGAACGCGCACGACTCCCAAAAGAAAACTCCAAGCTGTCGCGAGCTCCATCTAGGATATTGCATCGATTGCCTTTTCCATCAAAACCAGGCTCTGCAAATCCGCACGAGCACCGTGTCGGTGGAAAAGCCGGCTTTAATACTCGCAGTCCCGCCTCAAGTGTAATGAGTAAAACAGGCTCCGCGTGTGACGGATGACCTGTGAAATGACCGCTGTCGGTTTATGTGAGGGACATGATGGTTTCAGATATCTGCAAACAACGAGTCAAGCCGTAGATTGATGGCACAGGTACGTGAGGCTGAACGCTTCAAGTGTGTTCGGGGGGAGACAAAGGAGAGACGTGAGGAACTCCAGACGCAAACTCAAGTGCAAGTGCGAGAGACCACCGGGACTCCTGAGAGCTTGTGGAAAGCGCTGAAAAAAGTCAAAAAACAACCTCAATGTGTTCATCACCTGTCTAAAAAGACACCTGAAACTTCACAAAGTACCTGAAAACAAGCATATATAAATATTACAGCCTATTTAGTTCTCCTTAATCCACAACAAACCATTTTTGCCATGTAACATTTGGTTGCTATTCTATTGTCCATGATGTTGTTGAAATGCAAAATAAAAAATAAAATAAAAATATTCAGACGTTAAAAAAACATATATTATCCACTATGTAAACAAGTCACTCGTATTCCAATTATCCATGTAAATCATCCTTTACATGTGCAAAAATGTTTATTTTGGTGCTGTATGCTGATTTTATGCTGATTAATGGCTGAAATGTCAAGTTAGCAACGCCCTAAAAGAATTAAAAAAAGTTTGTCGGCCAGGAAAATAAACTAAATATAAAAAATGCTGTCTTTATGCAATTCTCAGAGATTCTCTATGCTGCACGCAAATTCAGGCTAACTCAAAAACGTACACAAGCTCAGACCTGATGTGATATTTGATCACAGCCACTGCTCACGTCCATATTGATAAATTCCAAGTTTCGCATAGAAACAACCGTACGGCCAATTTTCTGTAGTTCATAAAATTTACGTTCATAAATGAGGCCCACTGTCTCAAAATGTGCTCAGATTGGCCAAAATACCAAAGTCTGCAAGTGAAAACTCAATATGAACCTAAATATTTCTCACTGATTGATCTGAGCTGCTCTTCGCATTTATTTTATAGCTTTAAACTCTTACTGTAGGACAAATATTGACAGTTTTTATCATCTCCTCAAAAATTCTGGGACAAAAATCAAAAATTTGACACTGTAACTGAAAGTGACATGAAGTCTTCTAAGCTAATCTTCTCTAGATTTTAGGAGATCTCAACACTATCTATATATTCATTTATGTAGTTTTAAAGAGAGAATTCACCCAAAAATGAAAATTTGCTGTTAATTTACTCACTTTTTTCTTCAGTAGAACAAGGAAGATTTTTAGCTGAAACTGTGGTCCTTGGAGATTCATAAAATGCAAGTCTGTGGCTGCCCATTTTTGAGAATAAAAAAGCGTATCAAGGAACATGAAATTAATACCTGTGGCTCCCGACGATATATTCAAGTCTTATGAAGCAAAATGATTAATCTATGCAAGAAACTAAACATTATTTACAACATTATTACCTGTAATCCAGAGCCTCAGACAAACAGCGAAATGTGATTCTTTCAGACAATTTGTTTCAATGAACTGGTTTAATTCACTAGTTCATTCTACATTATCATGCAATGGTGTAATGCATCTGCGATTATATTATTAAAGCATTTAATAATGATGTGAAAAGTGGATGTTTTGCATGTCTAAAGCATATAAAGTGAATAAACTCATCTTCATCAGCACACTTTTTCACACAATAATAAATTGAAAAACGTTCATTTGGCCTCTTCTTTCAATTGTTCGGTTCACACATGCGCATATCAGTGGCTCATCTGTCTTTGGTCCAAACTGATTCCTCAGTTCAGTGACTTTTGGAGGAAGTGGAGCGCTGAATGACTTCATAGGATCAGACACGCTGCTATTTTGGCTCATTTAGAGTCTCTCAGTGTCTGAAAGTGAGTTTTGATTGAGTAACTTGTAGATTTGTGCTGCTTGAGGCTATGTACTGTTTCAGATGATTCAGTCTGATTTGGTGAACTGATTCAATTAGCTCACTAAAAAGAATCGTTTCAAAAGTATGATTAGTTCACAAAACGCATCTCACTCCTGAAGCTCTGGATTACTGGTCATGATGTAAATAATAATCGTTTCACATCATAAGACCTCAATATATCAGTATAATTTTGTGTTCCTTGATACGCTTTTATATTCTTAAATACAGGCAGCCGCTGACTTGCATTTTTGGAATCACCAAGAACATCAGCTGTTCTACTGAAGAAAATAAAGGTCACCTACATCTATTAACAACAAAAATTAAATTTTTGAGTGAACCATCCCTTTAAGCTCTGGCTGTATGGCAACGATTGACTGTTTTAACCTCTAATTTTTTTAAAGAAACATCTCAAATTTGACACTATAACTGAAAGCTCCATTAAGCTCTTAAAGAGCAATAAAAATTTTTTCCCCTGGGTAGTTTTTTGAAGTAAAAACATCAATCCATCCTGGAGAAGAAATCAGTGTTTTTACGCACACATGTCCCATCTCGGAGGAAACCGGGGGATTTGAGGAACCATCTGTTGGCCAAAGCCTTTGGGAAGCACACTAATATGGATTTAGGATATTGCTCTCTGCAGGTGGGACAGGAACGGCAGCGGCCTCTTTTTAGAGGGAGGGGCAGAGAGATGAATATTGTTGGTGTGATCCTGGTCTGTATGTATTTTATACGCATCTGAAAGATGAATAAATAAGCTTCCCATTGGTGTACGGTTTGTTAGGATAGGACAATATTTGACTGAGATATAACTATTTGAAAATCTAGAGTCTGAAGGTGCAAAAAACATTTTTTTCAAAATATTGAGAAAATCACATTTATAGTTGTCCAAATGAAGTTCTTAGCAATGCATATTACTAATCAAAATTAAGTTCTGATATATTTACAGTAGAAAATTTACAAAATATCTTTATGAAACATGATCTTTACTTAATATCTTAATGATTTTTGGCATAAAAGAAAGATAGTTAATCTTGACCTATACAATGTATTTTTGGCTATTGCTAAAAATATACCCGTACTAAAATGGTGCAGAAAATGGTGCAACATGTGGCAACATTACTGACCTCTGACCTCTATCAAATGCATCATTTTCAAAGGGATAAGTTGAAACTACCAATTCGCAATGTCATTTTTTGCCATGGAGTCAATTAAAAGAGCTTTTCTAAGGATGTTCACACTTCACTTTACATTCATTCATTTGGTAGATGCTTTTATACAAAGCGACTTTCATTGCATTCTAGGTATAAAGTTTATCAGTTCATGCAAACCCTGAAAAATTTGAGTTCACTTGGGTTGTTTTGTAAAAAGAACCAATTTAAGTGGATTTAAAAGTAAAAAGACTTTGCGTCCATGTTGTAACTGGACCTAAAAGTGGATTCAGATCTGTTTTTGATCCACTTGATAGCACTCTACTCCATTTATTATATATATTACACATTTGTAAAACTGTTTAAGGCTTCATGGTTGGTCGGTCAGTCCATCACAGGTTCAGATCCACCCAAGGTAAAGTGAGGCAAACACATCTTGAAGTGAACAGATTGCCCCCTGCTTGTTGACCTGTCAAATCATTCAGAAATGTGCTGCAGGATTGAAACACTAAGTCAGAATTAGAGGCTTTTGTTTTAGATGCACGACGAGGGGGACGCAAGCAGGTTCTTAACCCTGTGACCCTCCCATATACAACCACCCATCCACCCTCCCTCGTGCCCACCAGTGTCAGTGTTTACGTAACCCACATTTGTTTACAGTACACGCTGCAGCAGAATTAAGGTAATGTATGTGAGAAAACCTGCCTCCCGCTGAACATTTGAACATGGAGATGAGGAGCTTCTTCAACATTACCTTCTAGAGACATTAATGAGTTTGTGTTCAAACACACTTGGGTTATTATAGCTGACTAATAACATAAAAAACGTTATTTGAAATAAAATGTAAATATATCAAAATATATAAATATATTTTTGTCCCTATATGCTAAACAAAATATTATATTTATAAGGCTGTCAAATGATTAATCACATACAAAATAAAAGTTTGAGTCTGCCTAATATGTGTGTGTACTGTGTGTAATTATTATGTATGTATATATATATATATATATATATATATACAGTATATATTTATAGTAAGTATATATTTGAGAAAAATGTATATGTATTTACTATAATTTTTATATTAATTATATTTATTAGGCAAACAATAAAAATTGTATGCGATTAATCATTTGACAGCTGTAAAAAAAATTGTTAAAAAACTCATTTAGTTTAACATGATGTACTAAAAAAAATGAAATGAATAAAAACTATACAGACATATTAAAAAAAAAAAAAAGACAAAAACAATTACTAAAACTGACTGAAATTATAATGAAAACAGATTAATATTAAAATATAATTGTTATTACATATTTTAATATAATATATAATTAATATAATTAATAAATAAAATGAAAAAACTTCATTTAGTCTCACTTTAAACTGAAACTTACACTAATAAAATCTACAGACATGTTTTAAAAACCAAAAATGTATGAAAATGACCACGAAAAAATGCAACAAAAACAGACGAAAATGTCAAAGAATCTAATGATTAAATAATCATATTAGATTATATTTATACTATTTTATTATACTTTTTATAAAATATTTTTTTATTTAAAATTAAAAAAAAAATTAAGACTTACTTTAAATTAAAATAAACTGAAATTTAAAAAACCTATATAGACATTTAAAAAAAAAAAAAAAAACTAAAATTACAATGAAATTGTAAAAAATACTAAATGATAACTACAATAGTCTCTAAATGATAATGGAACAGATAGTAGATAAAAGACAACACAAAAGAACCAGTCTGGTTAATTGCACCTGAAAAGCAACAGACAGTAAATTAATAATGCATGTTTTTTTGCATTGCTTCATTTATGATTCATCAACACACTTTCTAGTAAAATATCTCATGGATTAATGTCGTTTCTTGCTTTGAAGTCTGTAATAAAACTATTAAACTAATGCCAACACATGGCATTGTTGTGCTGGCATAACAGACGCGTGCAAAAACACAAGGAAGATTAATTTAGCGCTTACCCTCTGACAGCTAAACCAGAGGAAATAAACCCTTCTTATGAGATTAATTGCTAAGTTTAAGCCATTAAAATCTTTGTAATCATTTATTGATTCTTGGAATTCATGACGCCAGGTCAAGAGCGCAAAACACAAGTATTAGCAGCAATTCAGTCTGAGCTGTCCGTGACTGAGCCGTCTGTGACAATTGTAAACGTGGCACTAAATATCCAGCACGTATCTGATTTAATTTGTTTTCGGACAGGTCCGCGAGGCTCTTTGTGCAGCGCGAGCGCTGACCTCTCTTTGAGTTATGCATTAGCTTTTGAAGCTCAGCAGACGAGCTCTCTTCAGCAGGGGTCAGCTGAGGGCAAAGATAACAGGAAGTTCAGACCTCCCATATTTGAACTCTTTCTAGTGACCGACAAACCCAATAAATCACGCGAGACGCGAACGGCGCGGGGTCACACACCTGTAATTTAGAATCCACACCACACCCTTTCATATATCTTCAATGTAAGCCAATCTGCCTCAGTGAATTACAGCACAAATTCCTTCTGCAGGCCGTTTCAATGTTAAAACTGAGGAATGTTGACAAGGCTATTGATTAAAAAGCTTGTAATTCTCAAAACCATGAGAATCTTTTGTGAGATATTATACATATAAGATGTCTGTTTATATAAGAATGATATTATTCTTTTCATTTACTGTATTTCACGCATCTGCTCACTTAAATTTCTCTGTAAAATTCATGACTTGAGCACCAAGGGCCGAATGTTTCCCTACAGCGTTTTATAAATAAATCATGAACATCTTGACAAATCTGCACTGTAATGGGCTAGTTTTCTTCCTTAAAGAGTTTAAATTGAACTACTGCTATGTCTCAAAAGGAACTAATGTAAATAGTTGACATGCAGCGAGAGTTTAGAGCTATAAAACGAACAAGGATTGCAGCTCTTCATGAGAAATGTTTGAGTTCATACTGAGATCTCTGACTTCGATCGGTGAGTTTTTGTGCCTCTACTAAAGGCATTTTCACAGTCGCTTTCCTCAGTTTAACCACAGCAATGACCCTGACCCTAAACCCACACTTAAACTCATAAAAATTGCTTAGTCTTGGAAGAAAATTCCAAGTTTGACAAGTCTCTTGTTGTTTTTTCCTTCACCAGCACATTCAAATGCAGAAGAAACGGTTTTATCTTTGACTCTGTCCTAATTTCAAAACAGATGTTTATGAAAGCTGAACTGCATTTTCTTTCACAATACTATGTTAAGACTTCAAAACACTTTCACTATAGTGCATGATTTGTAAACTAATACATTTACGCCACATAACCAGCTCCATATATGGCTTTTCTAACGTGGTAAAATTGCTCGGTAGCGCACCCGGTACAGTGGTGCACTTGAGGTGAGTGCCTGGGTAAAAGTCTTGTGAAACACTTAATTTATTTCTATCTTATTTTTGCTTTTGTTATCATTATTGTTTAACAGTCAGTTATTTTTACAAACATTAACCAGACATTTAATATCCGAAAAACTGTGATACGTAGAACAAAATACTAAAATGTTCATTCCCATTGATCTTATTTACATTCATGAATGCTGATTAATGTACACTGTCCCTTTTTGTGAGATAAATTAAAGATAAACCTGAATACGTTTCAGCGTCCCTCATTGCCAAGAAGCACTGTAATATTATTTTAAAGTCACTCACACTCTAAATAAATAAAATTTAATTAAATTAAAGCACCACATATTTTTTTATAGATCTTTGAGTTATGACAACTTTGAATGAAAATTCAACAAACTACAATTATATAGATTAACTTGTAGCATAAAAACTAAAAAATTGAGTGGTGACATTGTAACCAATTAATCTCATCTATTGCAGATAGTCAACAACTAGCATATTACAGCTGAAGTCAAAAGTTTACATGCACCTTGAAAAATCTGCAAAATGTTAATTATTTTACCAAAATAAGAGGGATCACTCAAAAATACATGTTATTTTTTTATTTAGTACTGATCTGAATAAGATATTTCAAATAAAAGACATGTACATATAGTCCACAAGAGAAAATAATAGTTTATAATAACTGACCCTGTTTAAAAGTTTACATAAACTTGATTCTTAATACTGTGTTGTTGATGATCCACAGCTGTGTTTTTGTGTTTAGTGACAGTTGTTTATGAGAGTTTGTCCTTAACAGTTAAACTGCACGTTGTTCTTCAGAAAAATTCTTCAGGTCCCACAAATTCTTTGGTTTTTCAGCATTTTTATGCATTTTAACCCTTTCCAACAACGTCTGTATGATTTTAAGATCCATCTTTTACACTGCGGACAACAGAGGGACTCATATGCAACTATTACAGAAGGTTCAAACACTCACTGATGCTCCAGAAGGAAACACAATGCATTAAGAGCTGGGGGGATGAAAATTTTCTGAATTTGAAGATCAGGGTAATTTAACTTATTTTGTCTTCTGGGAAATATGTAAGTATCTTGTGTAGCTTCAGTACTGAATGAAAAAATATGATGTTTAGGCAAAATAAGAAAAATGTACACATCCTCATTCCGTTCAAAAGTTTTCACCCCCGGCTCTTAATGCATGGTTTTTCCTTCTGGAGCATCAGTGAGCGTTCAAATCGTCTGTAATAGTTGCATATGAGTCCCTCAGTTGTCCTCAGCGTGAAAAGATGGATCTCAAAATCATACAGTCATTGTTGGAAAGGGTTTAAATACACAAAAATGCTGAAAAACGAAAGAATCTGAAGGATTTATCTGAGGAACAGCAGGCAGTTTAGCTGTTCAGGACAAAGAAGGAGCTCATGAACGATTAGCACTAAATAAAAACAAACAAACAAACAAAAAAACAGCTAACAACACAGTTTTAAGAATCAAGTGTATGTAATCTTTGGAACGGGGTCATTTTTATAAATTATTATAAAGTATTATTTTCTCTAGTGGGCTATATGTAAATGTCTTTTATGTGAAATATCTTATTCAGATCAGTACTAAATAAAAAAAATACATGCATTTTGTGTGATCCCTCTTATTTTGGTAAAATAATTAAAATTTAGCAGATTCTGCAAGGTGTATGTAAACTTTTAACTTCAACTGTACAGGCTAAATTGAACTTACTTAGCATATACTTACTTCAACCTAACAACAAAACACTTTTTTAAAATGTCAAACATAACAGCATTAAACACTAACATGTCTTTCCCTTTACTAAAAAAAATAACACTTAATTGAAACATTTACTCTACTCATCCAGTCCTATGCAAATCATCCTGGGAACTAGAAATCCACTGGTCAATTAGAGTTATCAAGACAATTTAATACAAGTTACTAAAACTTAATTTAAAAATCATTCAATGCAGCAATTAGAGTTTAAATTACACAAGATATTTATTTGAAGTAATGATCAATATTACGTCAACAGAACAACCTAAACTTCAATAAATTTGAAGTTTTCCACTTGCAACCATGCATTTATTTAAATTGTGCTCTTTAAGTTTCTTCGTCGAGCTCACTACGTTTTGGATCAGAGCTGGCATCTCTTTTCTTCGTGGGAGGACAATTAAAACTTTTCACTTTTAATAAGTTAATCATCTCTGAGTCCGGTCAAATCGTAAGTGCGCAAGTGCACGTTTCAGCTGCTTCGCGCACATCTGTGCGTTTCTCACTGTTACCGCGTAACCCCAGCGGTACAGGCGCGGGTCACGGGTCGCAGCACCGGACCCTTTCTTTCACACATCAAGATTAGCCGTGTAAGCGAGCGGTCTAAAATAACTACTGGAGCCTTTTGTGCTCGGCGGAGAAAAGAAAATGTCCCCCTCTCGTATCTTTGTGATCTGTAAACGTCGATTGTCCCCGGCGTGTAGAGAGCTAGAATGTCATTTTATCTGCCTTTTTCCCCCTCAGAAGTGTGTAGATTCGCGAGATCTCGTCGGCACAATGGCTTGTTGTGGCTTCGGCCGGCTCGTTTTGATGTCGGGAGTCGTACGGGGTCGTCGCATCATGCGAAGGACGCATGAACGTACACACACACACATGTACGGCGCGCCATCATGCTAGCACTGATGTGGCATTGTGTTACCTGCATGGCTTTTCTTTGATGTGAGATTGCTTTCACAGGCTAGAGAGCAGGTAACAAAAACAGCGCACTAGACACCTTTTCTACCGCGAACAGTTCAACTGTGAGGAGCATTGTCCATTGTGTGCAACTCGGAGGCACACAATCGAAGACTTTGTGTTGGAATGATTGATACAGAGAAATTTAATCACGTTAACTGGCTGGTGCTTTTAACTGTATCTGTGGCTGTATTGAGAGAGGAGGGACGGTAAACAATGGCCGGCCCTGTGGTTGTGGGCAGCGGGGAGCTGGGTTTCCAGTGCTTAGGTCAGGACACCAGATACCTGCCTTTGCCTTGTAGTTCGCTCCAGGACAAGATTTTTTCCTCCTGAGAGGACATCAATTTAGCAGATTGGCCGGGTATTACGACCCGCTTTGGCCCGGTCGAAACGCCGGGCAGCTGGGAAACGATCCTATTCAGCCCAGGTCTCGGGAACTTAAAGGAGTCGTTCATCCAAAAATGGAACTTTTTAACATGCACTGAAAACTTTTGGTGTAGGATTTACTTTGATACAATTTTCACTCAAATTGCTAGTAAATGTCACTAATAATTACAAAGAAACAGCATGCAAACTACTGAATTAAAATGTGAAATTTTGAAGTAGAACGTACTCTAATAATATTTACATTTTATTTAATGTTTTATGTACAGATTTGAAAAATTATTTTTCACAGTGTGGATTTTTTTTTTTTTTTATATTTACAGTTATTTTCAATACAATGACTAAAATTGGTCAACATCCAAAAATGAGAAAATAAAAAATTATAGTATTTTATATGACAAGTGTGCCATATTCAAAGTCTTCTGAAGATTTATGATTTTTTTTTCATGCACTGAAAACTTTTGGTGTAGGATTTACTTTGATACAATTTTCACTCAAATTGCTAGTAAATGTCACTAATAATAACAAAGTAACAGCATGCAAACTACTAAATAATAAATAAAATGTGAAATTTTGAAGTAGAACGTAATAATATTTAATATTAATACTAATATTCTAATAATATTTACATTTTATTTAATGTTTTATGTACAGATTTGAAAAATCATTTTTCACAGTGAGGTTTTTTATTATACATTTACAAAGTTATTTTCAATAAAAAGACCAAAATTTGTCAAGATCCAAAAATGAGAAAATAAAAAAATAGTAGTATTTTATGTGTGTGCCATATTCAAAGTCTTCTGAAGATACATGACATTTTATGCAAGAAACAGAAACATATGGCTTTTTTTTTTTTTTTTTTTACATGAACTGAAAAATTTTGGTGTAGGATTTACTTTGATACAATTTTCAGTTGAACTGCTACTAAATGTCACTAATAATTACAAAGAAACAGCATGCAAACTACTGAATTAAAATGTGAAATTTTGAAGTAGAACGTACTCTAATAATATTTACATTTCATTTAATGTTTTATGTACAGATTTGAAAAATCATTTTTCAGTGGGGATTTTTTTTTGTATATTTACACAGTTATTTTCAATAAAAAGACTAAAATTTGTCAAGATCCAAAAATGAGAAAATAAAAAAAACATAACAGTATTTTATATGACAAGTGTGCCATATTCAAAGTCTTCTGAAGATGTATGAAATTTTATGCGAGAAACAGAAACATATGCCTTTTTTTTTTTTTTTTTTTTTACATGCACTGAAAACTTCTGGAGTAGGATTTGCTTGAGTGATACAATTTCACTCAAACTGCTAGTAAATGTCACTAATAATTACAAAGAAACAGCATGCAAACTACTAAAATAAACTGTGAAATTTTGAATATAGAAAGACTGAAATAGTATTTACTTGTATAAAGTTCTTCAATAATCTTACATTTTATTAATATTTTATTTAAATCTTTAAAAAAATAATTTTTCACAGTGTGCATTATTTTTTATTTTTACACAGCCATTTTCAATAAAAAAAAAAGAAAATTTGTCAAGATCAAAAAATGAGAAAAAAACAAAATAATAGCACTTCATATGACAAATGTATCATATTCCAAGTCTTCTGAAGCTATATGAAATTTTATGCGAGAAACAGAAACATATGCTGTTTTGTTTTTTACATGCACTGAGAAAAAGGTTTTACTTCAAAATTGAAATTGCTAGAAAATTTCACAAATTATTACAACTAGTAACATTAAAAATTCATCTAAATTAAAAAAAAAAAAATGAAATAGTATTTTCTTGTGTACAGTACTCCAATAACCCATGTTTTATAACTTTTAGTGTGGAATACAAAATGATATTTGCTAAAAAAAAAAAAAAAAAAAATACAATACTCACGTATTTCAGTATTATAAATTTAATAAAGGGTGGAAAAGTTCTGAAACCTTTGCAACCTTATATTTGATGCACAATGAAATCCATAGTATTTAGGATCAAATTCGATCATATGCATTTTATAAATGAGGCCCCAGGGTTTACCAAACTGGGGTTTGTAAGTTGATAAAACATAAAATAAAATTATTTCCACATTTATTTATATATGTAGACATTTATATATTTCCACATTTATTTATTTCACATATATTTATTTTTACATAAAGCGATATACAAATATATATATATATATATATAATATAATAAATGCATATGTAAACCTGCAAAGAAATGCAAAAAGAGCATTTCCACTTATTTTACTTATCTTTAAAACTGACATTTATTAAATATTTTTGGTCAAAAATGGTTCTACCGACAGATAGACATTTCCAAATTCATGTTCGTTTAGAGTTCAAACTCAAATTCCTACATTTCAAAGGCCATTGAAAGCGCTCTGGTCTGGTTCAGACCCCCATTGACGCTGCAACCCTGTTAATGGCAATAAAATCTTTTACATTTCCTTACTCGGCTGTTAAGTTTACTGCGCGCTGCACTTTCAAAGCTGTTGCACGTCCATTACAGTTGTAAAAGCCGGTTAGGCACCCATGTGCCTCTCCCCCCTTCTATGGTTACCGCTAATCCCGTCCCAAAAAGAGAAAGAAAAAACATGACATATAGAGCTGAGAGAGTCTCAGCCTTTCATATTGTGATATGTGATACACAGGGAGTTTTTGAGGAAAGCACAATGTTTATTTTCGCAGAGTCGCCTTTGGGCTTATGGGAGGTTCGTTTGGCATTTGAGAACAGTGTCGGGTGTTCACGATTTAGCAGCTCTTTCCATGTTCGCGGTCTGGGCCTCCTCTGGTCTCGCATACGGGACGTTTCTCATGCCGAGAAGTCACATCTAACATCTACACGGCTAGATAACCACCAAATTGACAACAGACAAGATTTAGAAATCAACTACACTACGGAATGCCAAACCTGCATAAATAATAAATAAATACACAAATAAATATACAAAGAAATATAAATAAAGAAATAAATCTATGAGGATCAGTAAAAATGCAAAAATATTTCTACTTATATTTTCTAATTGATGTATATTATTGATATTATTTTTATATTTTATTTATATGTATTTATTTTCACATAAAATAAATGTGCAGCAAATAAATAAATAATTGCATAAATACATCTACAAAGAAAAATAGTACTTCTATACTTATTTTTACAAATTTGTTTAAAAATGATATTTATTTAGATATGTATTTATGTTGACATTTATATTTACATTTATATTTCACGTATTTATTTTCACATAAAGAAATAGACAAAGAAATACAAAAACAAAAATAAATGAATTAATGCATAAACAAACTTACAAATAAAAAAGAGTATTTCTACTTATTTTACTTGTTTAAAATTTCTATTAAATTTTTTTTTTTCAATTATTTCTACACTTTTTTCTAATTTTTGTAATTTTACTTCCACATTTATTTATTTATATATGTATTTATGTTGACATTTATATTTTTTCCACATTTAGTTATTTTCACATATATTTATTTCTACACGTATTTATTTTCACATAAATAAATATACAAAAAAATATAAAAACTAAAATAAATAAATCCATAAATAAACGTAGAAAGAAATGCAGAGTATTTCTACTTATTGTACTTACGTTTGCAATTGATATTTATATTTTTTCAATTATTTCTACATTTATTCACATTTATTTGTTTATTTATATATGTATTTATATTGACATTTATATTTTGTCCACATTTAGTTATTTCCACATTTATTTATTTTCACATATATTTATTTTCCACACTTATTGATTTTCACATAAATAAATGTACAAAGATATATAAAAACAAAAAAATAAATAATGAATGAATACATACATTTCTTATTTATGTTTAAAATTAATATTCTTTACATATAATATTATTCTTATTTATTTATTTATTTATCATGTTTTTCTACATTTATTTATTTCTACTTTTATTTCCACATGTATTAATTTCTGTCCATACTGAACACCATTTTCCATTAAATGCATCAAAAAAAAAAGTGTATTATTGTTGGAATATGTTTTCACTAGCAATTGAAATAAGTGAAAATTGTTTCTACACCATTTTCTGATTTTTGTTATTCCGTGAAAAACATTTAAATATCTGAATCACAAATTAGAGGTCTTCAATATCTCAACAAGATTAAATGCAAGGAAAATCAAGAAATCTCAGAAATGTCTCAAACCGTGCTCAGATTAGTCTGCAGTCAAAAGATCTCAATATGAACTCAATTCTTTCTCATCAAAATCTTTTCCAGCTCTATAATCCTACTGTACAACACCTACTGACTCATTTGTGCCAAATTGTATTTTTTCCCCAGGATTTTAGAAGAAACATCTTGACACTTTAATATAACTAAGAACTGTATAAGCCATGAAAGAACAAGCTGAAGTGTTCCTGCGGCTGTATAATGAGCGATCAGGTACTGCAGGTCTGATCTACACACACATCGATCAGGTTAACGCGTCTCCATTCAGCGGCTAATCAGATTTCTTAGCTCCTCTAAACCCACTTTGTGAGCTGACTGTGAGGATCAGACGTGCCAGCTGTCATTATCACATGCAGAAGACAACAAAAACAATGTTAGCATTCACTTCATTCACCTGGCCATTGGAGATCATCGTACACCTATTGATTACACCGACACAGATTTCACTCATCAAATGTAAACAGTTTCCTAGAAACCAGAAACACTCATTAAAATAAACCAAGAATCAATTTCTTTGAGAAGCTGATGTTTCTTTAGTTCCTCAGATCAGTGTTTTGGTTTCAATAGCCTACAGTGTGAATCACACAAAACTCATAAGGGGTCATATTTCACCCCAAAAGACCAAATGAAGGATTATATATAGTGTAAAGTATTGGTTTTCTACAAAAAGGTAACACAATTTAAATTAAATTGAAAAGAATGAATGAATGTGTAACTTCAAAAGGTCTTCTATTCGGCTGAGTTTGTCTGTGAGTGAACACATTCCAGAATAATCTGATAACTAGATGAGTAAAGTTTGAGAACAAACTTTAAGTTGTCTTGAGAAAGCCTAGCCTGAAAGTTTGAAGCAGTTGTAAAAGTATGGAAGCAGCTAGCATGATTAGCATGTTACTAGCATGTTGCTAGCATGATTAACAAATTACTAGCATTTGTTAGCACGATTATCATGTTGTTAGTATGTTACTAACATGATTAGCATGTTACTAACATGATTAGAATGCTGTTTCCATGATTAGCAAGTTACTATCATATTGTTAGCATGATTACCAAGGTAGAAGCATGTTGTTAGCATGATTAGCATGTTACTAGCACGTTGCTAGCATGTTTCTATCATGATTAGCAAGTTACTAGCATGATTAGCATGTTGCTAGCATGATTAGCATGTTGCTAGCATGATTAGCATGTTACTGGCATGTTGCTAACATGGTTAGCAAGTAACTACCATGTTGCTAGCATGTTTCTATCATGATTAGCAAAGTTGTTAACATGTTTCTAACATGATTAGCATGTCGCTAACATGTTTCTAGCATGATTAGCAAAGTTGCTAGCATGTTTCTAGCATGATTAGCAAGTTATTAGCATGTTGCTAGCATGTTTCTAACATGATTAGCAAGTTACTAGCATGTTGCTAGCATGATTTAGCTAGATAGATTAGAAATATTAGAAATATTAGATTGAAGCTTAAATGAGTGTAAATGGATTAGAAATAGCACATAGAAGTGAAGCTTCATTGAGTCTCAAGGGATTCTGGGAGTTTGAAGAGTGTTGCTCATTTGAACATTCCGTCAATGTAAGTCTATGGGATTTTTGGTGGTTTTGATAGTCTGGTTCATGAAAACCGTAAGCCGGATCAGTTAGAAAAGATACAGCACACCGAGTCAGACCAGTCTGAAGATCTGGGCCGAGTTTGGTGGTTCTAGCTTGAAAGCTCTAGGAGGAGACAGATACCGAAATTTGGCTCAGAAGAAGAAGAATAATAATCTTAAATAGTAGATCAGTAAGTTGACTTTCTCAAGACAACGTAATAAATAACATGCAGTCACAATGTTGGCTCTTTTACAAATAACGTGACAGATACAAAGCACCAAGACACAGGGGAGAGTAACGCTTCATTGTGTCCGGTGGGTATTTTAATTACCAGATGGAAATGAGGTTAAACCCATATTAAATAGGTTAAGTACTCGTGTTATTCTCCCGTGAGGAGGGTCCACCGGAACTTTGCAGAGTCGCTTTTCGGATCGACCGAGGTGTTTATGTCCCGGATGCGGCCCTGCTTGTTTACATTTATTTAACATTACATGAACGTGGTGTTCTGACAGAAAATGTCAGTTACAAACTATACATCATTAAATTGGCTTGAGAAAGTCAACTTACTGATCTACTATTTAAGATTATTATTATTCTTCTTCTGAGCCAAATTTTGGGATCTGTCTCCTCCTAGAGCTTTTAAAGCTAGAACCACCAAACTCGGTGTGCTGTATCTTTTCTAACTGATCCGGCTTACGGTTTTCGTAAACCAGACTATCAAAAACACCAAAAATCCCATAGACTTACATTGACGGAATGTTCAAATGAGCAACACTCTTCAAACTCCCAGAATCCCTTGAGGCTCAATCAAGCTTCACTTCTATGTGCTATTTCTAATCCATTTACACTCATTTAAGCTTCACTCTAATATTTCTAATATTTTTAATCTGTCTAGCTAAATCATGCTAGCAACATGTTAGTAACATGCTAATCGTGTTAGCAAAATGCTAGTAACATGCTAATCATGCTAGCAACATGCTAGTAACTTGGTAATAATGCTAGCAACAGGCTAATCATGTTAAAAACATGCTACCAACATGCTAATCATGCTAACAACATGCTAGTAACTTGGTAATCATGCTAGCAATGTGCTAGTTACATGCTAATCATACTAGAAACATGCTAACAACATGCTAGTAACATGCTAATCATGCTAGCAACATGCTAGTAACTTGCTAATCATGCTAGCAACAGGCTAATCATGCTAAAAACATGCTACCAACATGCTAATCATGCTAACAACATGCTAGTAACTTGGTAATAATGTTAACAACGTGCTAGTAACATGCTAATCATACTAGCAACATGCTAGCAACTTGTTAATCGTGTTAACAGCATGCCAACCATGTTAGAAACATGTTATCAAAATGCTAGTAACTTGTTAATTGTGTTAGCAACATGCTAATCATGCTAGTAACATGCTAGCAACAAGCCAATCATGTGTGAAACATGCTATCAACATGCTAGTCAGGCTAGAAACATGCTAGTAACTTGCTAATCATGCTAACAACATTCTAGCAATTTGTTAATTATGCTAACAACATGCTAATCATGCTAACAACATTGTAATCAGCCTATAAAAATACAAGTAACAAGCTAATCATGCTAAAACATGTTAACAACATGTTAAATCATGCTAGCTGCTTTCATACTTTTACAACTGCTTCAAACTTTCAGGCTAGGCTTTCTCAAGACAACTTAAAGTTTGTTCTCAAACTTTACTCATCTAGTTATAATGCTATAATACTTAAGCTTTGACGTTTAATCACTGATTTATGGCAAATGTTTGAGCGACTGAAAAACCGATCGTGGCAGGTGCAAAACTTAAGCGAAATTAAACCGCAAATTAACGTTATAATAAACAGCCTCATACCTGTTCGATCATCGGAGCTCTGTTATTCCGTTGGCTTTTAGTCCACTGGTTTGCTCATTTCGAGAGATGTCGACTGATATGTTTACTTAGCATAACTAGCAGCCTTAATCCGCTGGATTGCGTCGATCTAATGAGCGTTAAACGGTAAATCGCTTGTATTATGTTTCATATTTAATTCGTACGCACAGCCAGAGGGCGCGCCGCTCGCGAGCGGTTACGTCCAGCGAAGAAGCGCGAAAGATCATATGACTTATATGGATATCCGTCCGCGCAGTGCCAAATATGGTCATCGGCCTGTTGTTATTATATCGACGAGCAGGTAGGAGCTAAAATCATTATTACAGATTAAATATTAAGTCAGTAGTTTGGTATTTTAATAAGAATGCCGCACTATGTGAAATTCTGTATCTGGTGTTTTGTTGTGAAATGTCCTGTTTACATTAATGTTAGGTGTCTACGCCTGTTGTCAGGTGTAAATGTAGTTTATCATTAATTTTATCTATGAAATCTGATCATTTAAAATGTTATTTTTTGTTATAAAAGGAGTTTTGGTACAATGGAACAGTGGATGACAGATAACAGATGGAACAGGTGTAAAGTATTGACTGGTGTCTTTCTTTGTATTGGTGTAATTTTGTGCTGTACTTTATATTTGGTATATATACATTTTTATATGTACTTCATATATATATATATATATATATATATATATATAGAGAGAGAGAGAGAGAGAGAGAGAGGTTATATATATTTTTTATATTTTTATTTGTATTTTTTTAATGCTATATATATATATATATATATATATATATAGTTTTTTTTAGTAATTAGTGCTATCAAACGATTAATCGCATACAAACACTGTTTTTGTTTGCATAATATATGTTTGTGTAATGTGTATATTTATTATGCATATATAAATACACACACATGCATGTATGTTTTTAAGAAAAATGTTTTGTTTATATATTAAAAATATATATAATATTAATTTTAAAAATATAAATATATGCATGGAAATACTTGTGAATATTTTCAAAATATATACACTATGTTTGTGTATTTATATATGCATAATAAATATACACAGTATACATAAATATATTATGTAAACAATTTTGTGTGTGTGTGATTAATCACGATTAATTATTTGACAGCACTAGAAAACATGGTGGTGTAGTTTAGGAATGTTTATCCAGAATCCACATATAAATCTGCGATATTATAAATCTGATTAAGAAAAGTCCATGTCATGTTTCACCTCAAATTTTTTTTTTTTTTATTTTTTTTTTTTATTGCATTGTAGCATTTCATGACATTTCTTGTCAAATTCTCATATTGTAGTATTGAACTGTAATGAAAACCAACTTACCTACACACAGTAATATATTTGATTTTCTTTTTCTTTTTCTTTGTCTTTCTTTTTTTAAAAGGGTTTTAAAAATCCCTATTATGAAAATTCATCTTAACTAGACAATAATTGATAGAGTCTTTTATTTATTTATTTATTTTTTTAAAGATTTTTCTCTTCTGATCACCAAGCCTGCATTTATTTGAAGTACAGTGTAAACAGAAAAAAATAATATTATAATATTATTTTACTATTTAAAATAACTGTTTTCTATTTGAATATATTTTAAAATGTAATTTATTCCAGTGATTTTCAAAGCATTTTTGCATCATTAATCCAGTCACATGAAGTGATTCAGAAATCATTCTAATATTCTGAGCTGCTGCTCAAAAAACATTTTTATTATTATTATTATGTTAAAAACAGCAGTTTGCAAGTTTTTTTTAATGTAATAAATTATTAGTAATTAAAAAAATATTAATAGTATTTTTTTCAGGTTTCTTTGATGAATAGAAAGTTCAGAAAAACAGCAATTGTTTTGAAATAGAAATCTTTTGTAACATTATAAATGTCTTTATCATCACTTTTGATCGATTTAAAGCATATTTGCTAAATACAAGTATTAATTTCTTTCCCCCCCCAAAAAAAAGAAATTATACTGACTCCAGGCTTTTAAATGGTATAGTGTATAATGTTACAAAAGATCTAGATCTTTCTAATCATTAAAGAATCCTGTAAAATTAAAAATACTGTTTTTGCTGTACAAAAAACTTTAGACTTATAGTGTGTGTGTATATATTGTATATTGCATTGTGACAAAAGTGTGTGTGTGTTGCTTTAGGGGAATGTGTTTAATATGAAAATAATGTCAAAAAAAGTACATTTTAGATTAAATAAGACAGGTTATGTGACATTCACCTTTATATTTGAGCTCATACATGAACAACAAAAAAAAAAGCATTTTATGTCAGATTGAATTATGTCCTGTTACTTGCAAGTATCCTCAGATATCTTTTCTCATTAAACCGCAACACGTGCTTCTCCACGTATGTCTAAAACGTGTGCCTTATGGCACTGGAGGTTTCATTAAAAACCATGACGGGGAAAGAAAAGATTTAGATGTTGCCTGGACACTGGCGGGGCAGAAGGTCAAGCACGGGTCAGTTCTCCATCCCCCCGACCGCACGACCACTCTGCGAATCCCCCTGCCTAATCAAAACCAATGTGATGTGAACTTGCACCCTTGATGAAAGAACGAAAGGAACGTTCCTCTGATACGTCCTTGCAGCTTTAGTCAATTTCCTGTGAGCTCGAGAGAAGCGAACGTCCGCTCGCACACACGGAGGAGTGATATATGGGATCCACCAGATCCAATTTGTCTTGTGCGCTGGAGCCGTTGGGTTACACTGGTCAGAACAGAGCTGGACTCCAGCTGGATTCGACAGGCATTGATTTAAGACCTGATTGAGCGAGATTAGCCAGAGACCGGCTCTGTGAGTTTAGATGTGAGCATTATTTAATGCACTGGGGGTTCAGGTACTCGTGAAGGCTTTTGTGAATGAACTTGAAGCTGGTATGTGAAACACATGCCACATTTACTCAGGATTGTTCTAGAAAGCCCTAATATTGGGTCGATGAGTTTTGCAGTGTCCCCAAACACCTATAAATGTTTTACCAGCAGTGTACAGTATGCAGTGTATATATTGAAAAGTGGTGGTGAAAAGTTTGGAATAATTAATAATTATTCATTTTTTAAATTGATCAAAAATACAAGTAAAATTGTGGGAAAAAAGTGTTAAAAATATTATTATTTAAAACAGCTGTTTTCTGTGTGAATATAATTTATTCCTGCAATCAAAGCTGAATTTTCAGCATCATTACTCCGGTCTTCAGTGTCACATGATCCTTCAGAAATCATTCTAATATGCTGATTTGCTTAAGAAACACTTCTGATTGTTATCAGTGTTGAAAAGAGTTGTGCTGCACAATATTTTTGTGGAAACTGTGATACATTTGATCTTTCATGATTCGTTGATGAATAGAAAGTTCAAAGAACAGCATATATTTGAAACAGAAACATTGTAACATTATAAACGGAAACATTTGTAACATTTTAAATGTCTTTACTGTAACTGTCACATTTAATTGCACTTTTAGAATGTTGCGAATGTATATAATGTTACAAATGTTTCTGTTTATTGTTACATTGTTTCCATTTCAAATGAATGCTGTTCTTTTGGACCTTCTATTCATCAAAGAACCCTGGAAAAGAAAAGGCATCATGGCATTAGAACACTGTAGAATTCGTCACAGAGTCTCCAGCAGCTTTCATGCTAAAATCATTCAGCTGAACTAACAAGAATCCAGAAACCTTTCACTTTCAGTCATATTCGTTATAGATCTGTCTTCCAAAAACACTAATGCACTGTTAACAAGAAATATATTAATAATAATAATATAAAATAATAAATTTTTAACTGTTCTGCTCACCAAGGCTGCATTTATTTGAATCAAAAATACAGTGAAAATAATGAAATATTATTACAATACAAAATAACTGTTTTCTGTGTGAACATATTGTGAAACTTAATTTATTCCTGTGATCAAAGCTAAATTTTTTAGCATCATTACTCCAGTCTTCAGTGTCACATGATCTTTCTAATATACTGATTTGCTGCTCAAGAAACGTTTCTGATTATTAACAATGTTGAAAACAGTTGTGCTGCTCAATATGAATAGAAATAGAAATAGAAAGTTCAAAAGAACTCTTTTGTAACGTTATCAGTGTCTTTACTGTCACTTTTGATCAACTTAATGCATCCTTATTTTTAAATCCTACTTAATCCAAACCTTTGAATATATTTCAACGTTGAATATATTGGTGACATTCAGAATTTTTTTATGCATGACTTAAGCATCCAAATATTTTCCCAAGCAAATGATGTTTTCTGATGTCCGTCTCTAATGGAAAGAAAACAGGCGACTCAAGGCAGCGTTCACACCATCGAAGTGTGAAACACACAGAACACAGACACAAACACAAACTTCAACACATGCAAATGATTTTCAGTGAGTCACTCCAACAATTAACTGTTGTGACTCACTAAATCCTTTCGTTTCTGCTGTAGATGACCACAGATTGATGTTGTTTGCCATTATAGTGAACAATGAATTTTATGACTGCTTTAATTGAAACCAACAGGGTTCTGGAAGCAAAAATCCCATTCATATTCTCCATAAAGAAATGTACCTCATGGCATTTCTGTGTTAATGTAAACACAGTTTTAACTGACGTCTTGAGTGTCATTGCTGTGTTGAAATTGAGGTAATGAGATGCACTTCTACCCCTCCAGCCTGAACGAGGCCTGTGAAAACCCAACAATCATGCAATCCCCCAGAGGGCCCCTGAGGGCCCCAACGCATGCTGCATGAGTGCTCGTGTTGTAGTGGATTACAGCTCTCATTACTGTGGTACTGGGCCCCAAATCACTGCAAAATATGAATGCGCAACAGTAAATGTTTATCTGAAGAACATATGAGTTGTTTTTGCCCATGCAAAAAAAAAAAAGGAGAAATGTAGCATTACATCACTTGCTCAGTGAATGGGTGCCGTCAGAATGAGAATTTAAACAGCTGATAAAAACATCACAATAATCCACAAGCAATCCACACCACTCCAGTCCATCAATTAACGTCTTGTGAAGCCGAAAGCTGTGTGTTTTTAAGAAACAAATTCATCAAGACATTTTTGACTAAAAAAAAAACATAGTACATAAAACATAACAATGCTTCCTCCAGTGATGAAGTCCATCTTCTGTTGTCTCTCACACTAAAGTTAACCCATATATTTGTACAGATTTCTCTCCTGATTCAGACCAGACCACTTTTTCACTGGATGAAGCATTTTTATGGTTTATGGACTCGTATTTTAGCTAAAAGCAACAGTTTGCAGTTTAAAACGTCTTGATGGATTTGCTTTTGGTTTCTCAAGATGTTAACTGATGGACTGGAGTGGTGTGGATTGATTGTGGATTACTGTGATGTTTTTGTCAGCTGTTTGAACTCTCCTTCTGACGGCACCCATTCACATCCATTAGTGAGCAAGTAATACAGTGCTACATTTCTCAGAATCTGATGAGGTCTCTTCGATGACCTGATGGTGAGGAATGTTCTGTTAACATATTACTGTTAACTCATTACTGTGGTACTGGGCCCAGAAAACAGTAAATGTTTATCTGAAGAACATATTGTTTTTGCCCATGCAAAACATCACTTGCTCACAAATGGATCCTCCATAGTGAATGGGTGCCGTCAGAATGAAAGTCCGAACAGCTGACAAAAACATCACAAGCGATCCACACCACTCCAGTCCATCAATTAATATCTTGAGAAGCCAAAAGATGTGTGTAAAAACAAATTTATCATTAAGACATTTTTAACTAAAATACCATAGTACATAATACATAACAACGCTTCCTCCAGTGATAAAGTCCATCTTCTGTTGTCTCTTAAATTAATCAACCCATATATTTGTTTAGAGAAGCTTTGGACTGCTTTGGCAGTCTGCACTTAATCTGTGCAGATTTCTCTCCTGATTCAGAACAGATGATTTTTCACTGAGGAAGCGTTGCATGGATTATGGACTCGTATTTTAGCTGAAAGCAACAGTAAAAAGATGTTAGCTGAAGGACTGGAGTGGTGTGGATTACTTGTGTGATGTTTTTATCAGCTGTTTGGACTGTCATTCTGACGGCACCCATTCACTATAGAGCATCCATTGGTGAGCAAGTGATGCAATGATACAATTCTCCAAATCTGATGAAGAAACAAACTCATCTTTGATGACCTGAGGGTAAGGAATGTTTTGTTAACACATTTATACTTTCATTCTTGTGAAATGCAATAATTGTGCACATACTTTATTAATATGTTAACGTAAACAGGGCTAATGCGCTTTGACCTGCTTGGCCATTGTCACGGTTTGGCATCAGTTCAATCACGTGAAGATAAATCGATAATATGAAACGATCCGCTACTTCTGTATCTTCACGTGGTCGTAACACCCTAGCGAACAAAAAAAATTGTGCCGCTCAAAATGTATAGTAATGACGTAGATTGAATGATTTATGATGAATCCGAATGGGCGACCTCATTTCCAATAGGCGAAAGAAATCATTCAGGCTTTGACAAAAGGGAGTTTTGTTGCAGTTAAATCGCAGGTCCTTTTGTTCCTCTGTCACGACACTTGACGGACAAAAGTCCAGGGATCACATTTTTTGGGAGGACTGACTATAATTACGGAGGGCACACAGAGGTACTGTCAGCCCTCGGGCCGCAGCGGAGGTGAACTTGAAATTACCACAATAACAAGAGAAGAGATGAAAAGGAAAGAGAAAATTAGAACCTATTTAAAGCGCCGTCGAGTGCGGGAAACGATCCAGCATCGTCCGTATAGCTTTCGTTGTGAAGAAGTGACGTATGACCCTCAAACAGCACGCTCGCTCTTAAAGGTGCGGTCACGCTAGACTTTGGGCCCCATTCACTTACATTCACATGGGAACGCGAGCATCTGCATAGACAATGAAGTTTGGTGAACTCTGACCTGTAAATATGAAACTAGATGATGTAAATATCACATTTGGACTGGGCAATTAGAACAAGCATGACTTTCATTGCATGTTATGCAATGTTGTGAGAAAGTGACTGATTCAATTTTAACTGAGAGACTCGTATAGCTTTTATTAATAGTTTGATAAAGTTAGTAACACTTTACAGTAAGGTGTCATTTGTTAACATTAGTTAATGTATTAACTAACATAAATGAACAATGAACAATACATTTATTACACTATTTATGAATCTTAATGTTAGTTAATAAAAATACTGTTCTTTGTTTGTTCATGTTAGTTCACAGTGCATTACCTAATGTTAACAAACAACTTTTGATTTTCATAATGCGTTAGTAAATGCTGAAATTAACATTAAGCTTAATAAATGATGTACAAATATTGTTCATCCTTAGTTCATGTTAACTAATGTTAACTAATGAACCTTATTGTAAAGTGTACCTATACATTTTATATTTTGTTTTCATTTTAATATTAGTTTTAGTTTCTTAGTCGTAATTTTGTTGTTTTTTTGTGTGTGAATACAATATACAGTATGTGTAGTATTTATTTATTTTTATTGTAGTTGTAGTTATTTTAATGCATCAAGTTAAACTAAATAAAATGAGAAACTTGACAACTAGCTGAAATTATATATATTTTAGTTGCTTGAAAACATAAATATTTATTTATTTATTTATTTATTTATTTATTTATCTTAACGTGCATGTTTTTTTTTCCTGGTTTGAGTTTTAATTACAATAATAGTGCAATCAACAATCAATAAATAATATAAATAAATAAATATCATTTTATATTTCTATATTATTAAGTTTTATATAATTTTTTTTTATTTTAGTTTTAGTTATTTTAATGCATCAAGTTAAACTAAAAATGAGAAAGTTGACTAGCTGAAATGATATGTATTTTTTTGGTTGCTTGAAAGCATACATGTTAACTGAAATAAGTATATATATTCATGTGTTTATTGGTTTATTTATTCATTTATTCATTTACATTTTATTTATTATTTATGTATTTATTAATTTTTCCTGGTTTACACAATACACAATTGTTTATGTCGTGATTATATATTGAGAAAGAATATATAACTATATGTGACTGATTTGTGCACATGAAAATACTGCTAATGATTTTTTTTTACTGCTAATTTAAAACTAAAATTATTTTTGCATGTAAATGTTTTTAAAAATTTATTTCCAAGTGTAATTACTTGGTCACGCATCACAATATTGACTCATTTATTACATCTGTATATTTTTGGCAGGTTTTTAAACAAATTTATTTGTCTATGTTGATGTTATTTTAATAGAAATACTATTATTAATGGCCGATTCATGTTCTCAGTGCATAAAATGTTACTTTTGATGATTTTAAAATTTGTGTTCGTCTAGTAAATGTTGAAATTAACATTAAGTTGAATAAAGAAGTGTTTTTCATTGCAATGGTTCTAATGATAACAAGTGAACATTAATGTACAGCATTACTAATGACTTTTATATCAGGTTCATTTATCCTGCTCCGAAATATTGATCAGTTGCCAATAACCAAAAGATTGTTTTTGAATTATTAAATGTTGACTGTGGGGTAAAGTGTGCCGATAATGAGCACCATATGGACCGTACCAATAAAAATGGCAGGAAGGGGGCAGGCTTAAACTGAGGTTTCATTAGTCCTGTGCGATCTGCAGGTGGAGGAGGCCGCGAGCGAGTGCGTGTGTGCGTGTGCGTGTTTTCGACGGGCATGATGCTCTGCCCCCTGTTTTGTGGTGGGTTGAGGGTCGATCAGGGGGGTTTAAGGCAGAAGGTCTCTCGTTAATCAGAATTAGGCAGTGGCGAGGGGCAAAGCGGCCGCTGCAGCGCTCTAATCCCTGAACGCCTCTTAATCGTCTCTGCTCCAACAGTCACAGATTCAGCTGGCCGCTCCACCTCCTCAGATCAAGCACGCTGATTAGCGACGATGGCCCTACAGAGACAGAAAGAGCATGAGAGGGGGCCAAGGGCGGCTAATTTAAATAACAACGCCAGGATAAGCACCCTTGTTCACTCTGAAATATCTAATATGTACAATACAACAAGGGGTTCCAGCAAGGGGTTTTCATAGCAATGCCATGGAAGAACCATTTTGGTTCCATTTTGGTTTCCCAAAGAACCTTCAGAAAACGGTTCTCTTTTCAGAACCATTTTTATCTTAGTGTGAAGAACCTTTTGATCAATGGAGAGATTCTGTAGATCTTAAAGGTTCTTCATGGAACCTTAAACGCCAGTAAATTCTTTAGTTTTTAAAAGAACGTTTGAGGAATATTTTTTAATTTAAAGGAACCATTCATCCATAAATGAGACTCATGCACCATAATCCAAGACTTCTGAAGTGGTACTTATGCAAACCGGAATTGAGAATAACTATTCGCTGATGCTCTGAAATCTGTATTGAGTAGTTTAACCACGGTATTTGTAGTAAAACTGTGGTTTTTACTAGATTAAAACCATGATTAATTTTCTTAAGAGATTTGTATTTGTGTATTCTTTCTTTCTTTTTTCTTCACTTTGTTTTTCTAATTGCACTTAAAGCTTTGATGTTCTGTACTATTTAATAAAAAAGAAATTAAGAAGTCAGAAAAAAGATTTGTGATACATGCTCCAAAGTCCCTGAATTAAAGATTCGCAAACGTGCACTAAAGTCTCGATCTGAATCAAATGATTCGCACTCTAAAGATCCAATCTGAATCAAAAGATTTGTGAACCTGCTTTGAAGTTCCGATCTAAATCAAATGATTCACGAATCATCATTTCAGATCAGGACTTAGGACCGTGAATCGTGACTCATTCAGTTCGCAAAATGATTTGCAAACCCACTCTGAAGTTCCGATCTGAATCAAATGATTCGCTAGTATAGGTACAGTATAGTATAGCATAGTATATCTGAGTGCTTCAAAACAGTGAATCATTTTGGTTGAACTGATTCTGAGTTTCGAAAAGTACTCTTTTACTGTAGTAAAAGCATGGTTAATTTTCTTAAGGGATTTGTATTTGTGTATTTTTTCTTTCTTTTTTCCTTGTTTTGTCTATATAATTGCACTGTCTTAAAGGTTTGATGATCCATACTGTTAAAAAAGAAATTAGAAAAAAGAGATTCACGAAACACGCTCCAAAGTCCCTATCTGTATCAAAGATTTGTGAACCCCCACTGAAGTACCGATCTGAATCAAATGATTCTCACCCCGAAGAGCCGACCTGAATCAAAAGATTCACAAACCTGCTCTGAAGTTCTGATCTGAATCAAATGATTCACAAACCTGCTCCAGAGTTCCAATATAAATATATAGTGATTCATGAATCATCATTTCAGATCAGGACTTCGAAGTGAGAATCGCAAATCATTCAATTTGAGAAATGATTTGTGATCCCACTCTGAAGTTCCCATCTGAATCAAATGATTTGCGAACTGCCCCGAAGTCCCTACCTAAACTAAATGATTTGTAAAATGCGATTTAAAGTCCCGAAGTCTGAATCAAATGATTCGCTATACGTGATCCGATTGGAGTGCTTCAAAACTGATTCAGAGTTTTGAAAAGTACCCTTTTACTATATTAAAACCATGGTTAATTAAAGTCCCGATCTGAATCAAATGATTCACACTCCAAAGAGCCAATCTGAATCAAATGATTCGTGCTCTGCGCTCCGAAGTCCTGATCTGAATCAAATGATTCGCGAACCCCTCCGAAGTCCCGACGTGAACTAAATGATTCGTGAAACATGATTTGAAGTCCCAAAATTTGAATCAAATTATTTGCGATACGTAATCCGAATGGAGTTATATACGTGCTTTTTAAAAACATTTTAAGTGATGTCAAAATTAAAAAATGAATGGCTCTTTTGATCTGGTTTTTGTCAGTGAATCGCTTGAATGGAATGATTGGAGTCACAAGTTTTTTTGTTTTTTTTTCTATTATTTACTTAGTAAGTAAGTATTCAGTATATTATCATATTTTAAAATATTTAAGTCTTAGGGGTTAAGCTGACGAAAATAGTTTGGAATGTTTTTGGGCCGTCCAGCTATTTACAGCCAGATGACTGCATGACTTTAGCATGTTTACGTAAGGACTTTAAAAGCCTTAAAGGAGGCACTCTAAACCATTCATGACTTTCAACACTACAAGTACCAGGCGAATCATGGTAAAAGCAGTGGGATTAGAAGAATCGTGCTTGCAGAAGCATGCAGCATTCATTGTGCCTGTGCATTTAAGAGCATTTATAAGCACAGGTTGCATGTGTGTTAGTGCATGTATTTGTAAGTTTGTAAGAGAATAAGTTTAGCTTACTCTCACCTTCATGTGGCTTAGACTTAACATTTAGCCTAATAGAGACTAATTAAAGCCAATCAACAACAGCTGCTTGGCCTTTTGAACCAAAACCTTTAAAGACCTTAAGCGTACTACAGCTACTTTGCGTAGCAAAACATTGACCGTTAGCATTATCCTTTCAATAACAAACTGCTTTGAGGTTTTACTGAGTCAGGCGCCTGGTCATTAGATCAGGAAATTTGTCTTAAAAGAGACGAAAAAAAGAGACGATTACATTTTATTGCAAAAAAATTATATATATATAAAGCCTTTTATTTCAGCTAGCTGCCAAAGCAACATTTTTGATTTTCAAATTTTCATTTTGCTTTCTATATCTAAAATTGAAATAAAATGAATAAAAATTATATCGACATTTTTAAAAATAAATAAATAAATAGAAACAACAAAAGCACAACAAAATTGCTACAACTTTAACTAAAAAATTAAAATGAATAAGTACACAATTATATGGTAACTAAAAATAAATCTGAAATAAAATGGGCAAAAACTTTATAAACGTATTTTAAAAATAAATAATAAAAATGACAAAATAAAATTGCTAAAACTTTAAATAAAATTAATATGAAAAATGCAAAAAAACTGTATAGACATGATAAAAAATAAGAATGAAATTGCAAAAATATAAAAATAAAAATGGTTATTTTAAAATAGTGTCTTGATGATAATACGAAACTTTCAAACTCATTTAATGCACTTGGCAGATGCCTTTATCCAAAGCAACTTAAATGTTTAAGGTCTATTTTATAAGTTTGCATGTTCAATGGGAATTGCATGTCATATTCTATTACAAAACTATATTTATTTAGTGCATGTTATTACCAGTTATAATTATCTGACAATGTAGCAATAACAGAAAATCCAAAAAAGCAATTGACACATTTTTCCTTCAGGTCTCTGTTTTTTTTTCTTGAATGTGATGTGATGTGTAGTGTTGGCTGTAACTTTGCAGTGAGGAATTAGTCATCTAAAGTAGTGCTTTAATGAGATTCGTTCAGCTTTGCTGTAGTTAAGATTGTACAAGGACAAACAGCTAATCAGGCAAATGTTCAGCTTACGTTCATGCAAACACCAGTGTTATTTTAGTATTATTTTATATGCTATTATACATTATACAATATAATTTTTGAATATTTTGAATATTTTTTTTGTGTTTATTTTAATTTTAGATTAACTTAAATTAACTAATAGATTAACAATTTTTTGTACTGGGCTTTTACTTTTTACTTTTTTATTTTTTTTTTAAATATTTTTAAAATGTTTTTTAGTTTAATTTAATTTAATTTAATTTAATTTATTCTCATTTTATTTATTTATTTATTTATTTTAAATGAGTAATTTTAGTCCTTCAACTTAAACTAAACAAATATTAAAACTGAGATAAGTTTAAATGGTTTTAAAAAAGGTTTTAAATTTCTATTTTATATTCTAAGTGGGTCATTTTGGGGCAGAATAAGCTGTGAGATTGACCAGATTGATGCCGGTAGTCAGACGTTTGGTTATGTGAGACTACACTCATGTTCTTTCAGTTTATCTTAAGTTGTACTGGTGTGTGTTTTAGTGTTGAAAGCCTCTCAGAACGTATCACACTTCATGTCTTAAGAAAAGCAGTACGATTACATAAGTAAAGTGAGGAATTGTCACTTTACAAGCTCTCCGCACTCGTGCCAACACCTGAACTTTAGCGCTCCGCAATAAACCTGCAAAAGATCAACACACACACTCACATAAAACCCCACAGCTGAGGGCCTGTTTACACTCTCAATCCAGCGGCTGATTTCTAATGTAATTAAACATGATCCATGGGCCGCGCTGGCACAGAAATCACCCGTAAAGCTCCGTTTTGGAGCCGCAGCTTGACAGAAAGAAATGACAGGAATTCCTGCAGCTGCTGAGATTTTAGAATGTTGTGGGTGGTTGCCAGGGAGTTGCTAAGGTATTTTTTTATTTTTTTTTTTAAAAAACACTTTGGCATGTGGTTGCTGAGGCGACCAGGGTGATTGACAGGGCGTTACTACGGTGTAATGAGTTGTTGCTAAGTGGTTGCTAGAGTGTTCTTGGTAAGTTTGTTTGACATTTAGTGAAGTGCTGAGGGTGTTAATTTTTTGCTTAAGTCACAGTTTTTGTCTGTCCTTTAAAATAAGTCAATATTTTGTTATGATATTCATTCTTTTGAGTTGTTTTAACTTGACTTTTTAGTTATTTGTCTTTTTAGTTTACACACACACACACAAATAGAAAATTGAATCAACTGTGACTTTTGATTTTTTGGATCAACAAGAGATTTTTGAAGATTTTTATTTATTTAGTTATGTATTTATTTATATACAAGATCCTCATTCTAAAATTATATAAAATGTAAAATGTATATTATTATTATTATTATAATATATAATATTAAATGACTATATAATAATTTTACTATATTATAATCTATTATATTCTTTTTAATTCTATTGTATAATGAATATGTTTTATTAATTACACATTTACATTTTACATTATTACAAATATATATTACACATTAATTTATTCTATATATTTTAGACATAATTCCTGTACAATAGAATTATATATTATATAATAGATTATAATATAGTAAAATAATTAGTCAATTAATATTAGATAATATTATTATAATAATTATATACATTTTTTATATTTTATAATGAGCATCTCATGTGTGTGTGTATAATTCCATTGTATAGGAAATATGTCTAAAATATATAAAATGAATGTGTAATATATGTGTGTGTGTGTGTGTGTAATAATATAAAATGTGAATGTGTAATGTATAATTCTATTAACTCAAACATTTCATGTAATGATAAAAAAAAAAAAATTCATATAATTAAAAAAAACGTAATTTGAAAGGTAAATAAAAAAAAATTAATTAATCCAAATCATAAAAATGATCCTTGTTGTAAAAAATATGTATTATGTTTTATAATATAAAACTTAATTTAAACATGCATTAGCATTTAACAAAAAAGTGAAAAATGGGCAAAAAAAAATGGCAGGAAAAATCCTGATTATATAGGAGATCCTTATTCTGAAATGACATAAAGAATTATATGTTAATATTATACATATACATATACATATAATTAAATAATAAAATAAGTTTCCTCATTGTCCTTAATTTTCAAAACAAAAAATTTTAGTATTTTTTTTTATATCCATTTTGATATGCAATTGTTGTTTAATTGAGAATATATAGCTATAGTATATAGTATATAGCTAAGTAGCTGTTAGAAAATCACTAAACTGTCTGCAGAAGTCTGATCGCTCAACTTCAATACTAAGTGTTAGAGGTTTGATTAAACAAACCCCAACATTCACACTAGTAGCAGCGATGCTTGACTTGGTAAACAGCCCTAATAAGCGTCAAGGAGCGCAGATGGATCTCCCATCATGTTTATAGAGGCGCTGGGCTGCCGAATTCCTCCTGATCTTATCTGCTCATCACGTCCCACATCCAGGTCGGACGGCATCTGCATTCGTCCTTTTTAAGGGAAGCGATCATTTACCCTAGTGTCAACATTATGACAGGCAGGTTTGCAGTTCCTGACGGGAAACTACGTTGTGTTTTGGAAATCGTGGAGACTGCTCAGGATGCCCAGAATCGCAAACAAACAAAATGCTGAGATGTTTAGGAATGCAAAGTGGATGCATTGTCAAGAGCGGGTCAGGAACGGTCAGAGCGTCTGGAATTCATTGAGCCTCTGGAATCTTAAAAGTGCTATCTCACACCACAAGACCTTAAATACATCAGCAATAGCATACGTCTCGCACGGGGACCTGGATATTGTCACTGCTCCGGACGAGCGTGCACACGAACACGCTTTTTAAGGGCCGGTTCCTCTTAGATTCAGCTGTAGCCGGGGTCAGAGCTCTCAGGTTACTCAACGTGACCTCCTTCCCCCCGACAAACACACGCACGTACACACACTTGTACGTGGACTTGAGCTCTAATGCGAGAGCTTTCAGGACAGATGAGAGGGGAAAAGAATGTGAAAAGGTTTCTGGATTCTTGTTAGTTCAGCTGAATGATTTTAGCATGAAAGCTGCTGGAAACTGTGATGAATTCAACAGTGTTCTAATGCCATGATACTTTTCAGCGTTCTTTGTTGAATAGAAGCTCCAAAAGAGCAGCATTTATATGAAATGGAAACAATGTAACAATAAACAGAAACATTTGTAACATTATATACATTTCCAGCATTCTAAAAGTGCAATTAAATGTGACAGTTACAGTAAAGACATTTAAAATGTTACAATGTTTCTGTTCCAAATAAATGCTGTTCTTTAAACTTTCTATTCATCAAAGAATCACGAAAGATAAAATGTATCAGTTTCCACAAAAATATTGTGCAGCACAACTCTTTTCAACATTGATAATAATCAGAAGTGTTTCTTAAGAAGCAAATCCGCATATTAGAATGATTTCTGAAGGATCATGTGACAGTGAAGACTGGAGTAATGATGCTGAAGATCACAGAAATAAATGACATCTTAACAGATATTCACAAGGAAAATGCTTGTTTTAAACTGTAATAATATTTCAGAATTTTTACTATATTTTTGATCAAATAAATGCAGCTTTGGTGAACGTGTAAGGCTTTCTTTTAGCTTTCAAATGCAACAAGTATTTTCATAATATTTTTCAGCTTTATATCAATTAAAAAAAGTATTTTCATAGTTTTAGTTTTAGCACAAAAATTACCCATCGGCTTTAAATTAAATTGATTACAAGAATAAATTACGTTTCATCATATGTTCACACAGAAAACGGTTGTTTTGTATTGTAATAATATTTTTTAAGTTTCAACAGTGTTCTAGTCCCATGATACCTTTTGTTTTTCAGGGTTATTTGATGAATAAGAACAGCATTTATTTGAAATGGAAACAGTGTAACAATATAAACAAACATTTGTAACATTATATACATTTCCAACATTCTAAAAGTGCAATTAAATGTGACAGTGACAGTAAAGACATTTTAAATAAATGCTGTTCTTTGAACTTTCGTTGCATTAAGGAATCCTGAAAGATAAAATGTATCACAGTTTCCACAAAAATATGACTTCAACTGATAATAATCAGAAGTCTTTCTTGAGAAGAAAATCAGCATATTAAAATGATTTCTGAAGAATCATGTGAAACTGAAGACTGGAGTAATGATGCTGAAAATTCAGCTTTGATCACAGAAATAAATTACATTTTACTATATATTCACATGGAAAGCAGCCATTTTAAATTGTAATAATATTTCAGAATTTGTACTGTATTTTTGATCAAATAAATGCAGCCTTGGTGAGCAGAAGAGACTTTAAAAATAAATAAATAAATAAATAAATAAACTTATGAATAGAAGTGTACACTTTTAATGCATTTTCATTTTTATTTCAGTGTTTTTAGGTTATTAAATATTATAATACAATTATAAAAATTATAAAAATAATGTAATGTATCAAATTTCAGACAGAAACACCTTTTTTTGTCTTGTCTAGAGTTTCTCACACAAACTGGAATAGATAGATAGATAGACAGATGGATATATGGATGAGAAGTTCATCATTACACCCTTAGTTTCTCCCTCTCTCTGTGTCTCTCATCCAGACGTGAGCGTGTTTCCGATCGCTGTATCTGTGGAAATGTGAGGAATTCAAAGCGTTCGCTGCTCTCATTTCCAAAGCCCTGCGGACAGCAGAGGCTCATTTCCTCCGATAGCGCTGAAGGTATTTTAGACATGTCCTCATGAGGGATCAGGAGCGTCTAGCTAACGCGGGTTCGTCGGCAGTCGCGACGTCTGCTAATATAATGTCTGTAACCGTCGGCCTGCCAGGTGGACTGTAAAAAATCAGGCTCCTGAACAAACAAAACACACGTGAGAGGCATTTTATGGACGAGTGTGATGTCAGGCTGAAATCATGACGATCTGGCTGTGAGCGGCCCTGCTTTCCCTCAGGGGAAACGATTTTTATCGGTGTTAAATCCGTGATAACCTTCTCCCTGTCACAACAGTATCAAAATATCAGGCAGGAATAACGTCTGCAGATGGAAAACAGGTCCAGGCTGCAGAAACAATCCTTCTGGAGATATCCAGAGATATTCTGCTCTCAGGTTGCTCCTTTAATGCGCGTCTGTGGGGTTTTTCACCTGTTTTATGGTCCAGCAGATTAATCTGATCGCTTAGTGAAGTAAAAAGACACATGATTTGAAGAATCATTCATGTCTGAGGCACAAAAACTGCTACAAAACTTGCTTTTTCACATGCGAATGCACCATTTGATGAAAGTATAATGGTTTGCAAACAACAATGGCACAGGAGAAAGATTCTTAACATGTAAACAATGTTATTTTGGTATATATATAAGGTACATATATAAGACTTCTTTGTTGTTTTTCCACAAAAAAATAAAATTAAATAGTTTTCTGTTTAATTTAATTGCATTTTTGTTTTAGTTGTTCTGAGCAAAAAATAAATATCTTACATTTTTCCCTAATTTACAGAAGACACCCACTAAAATGTCATTCAGTGTAACGATCTTGTCAGGCATATTTACAACAAAAATCAATTTATGACATATTACAAGACAAATTACCTTCTCCCCAAATAATAATTAGTTGTAATTCTACATTTGTAAAATTTGCCACTATCCTGGGTTTTACCCATGTCAGTAAACATTTTTTTACTCATTTAAAATGAAAATTTAATATGCTTCCTTATTCTTTCATATATTTTAATATGTATAAGTCAGAATAAGTATGTTGTTTGAATTTTTACATAAATATTGTGTTACACTGAATGACAGCGTAACATTATTTCAACAAATTTTTTTACATTTTTTCAAAAAACGTATTTGAAACCTTATATACATATATACGTGTGTGTGTGTGTTATATATATATATATATATATATATATATATATATATATACACACATATATATATATATATATATACATATACATATACACATACATACATATATACATATATATATAATTAATGTTTATTAAATATATTAAATTAATTTACATTTTTTAGCATAAGAGACTTATTTTCAGTTATTTTATAATTTTTTAATATTAACAGTTTTATATTTTATATGTATCAGTTATTTTTAAATGTATCTTTATATTTTCATTTTTAATTTTCATTTCGGTTTAAGTCAGTTCTTTCTTCTTTTAACCAGTAAATTAAAAAAAAACAGTAATTATGGATATTTAATCTAATATTTATTTCATTTAATTTCAGTCTTCTTACCAAATAAAACGTCACGCATATATACTACTGTTCAAAAGTTTGAGGTCAGTAAGATTTATTTTTAATAATTAATTCTTTAATTTCCCATTTCCATTTCAAATATGCTGTTCTTTTGAACTTTGTTCATCAGAATCCTGAAAAATAAAATGTATTGCAGTTTCCACAAAAAATTTGGGCAGCACAACTGTTTTCAACATTGATAATAATCAGAAATGTTTGTTGAGCAGCAAATCAGCATATTAGAATGATTTCTGAAAGATCATGTGACATTGAAGACAGGAGTAAAGATGCTGAAAATTCAGCTTTGATCACAGAAATAAATTACATCTTAACAGATATTCACATGAAAAATGGTTGTTTTAAATTGTAATAATATTTCAGAATTTTTACTGTATTTTTGATCAAATAAATGCAGGCTTGGTGAACACGTAAGGCTTTCTTTCAACTTTCAAGTGCAACAAATATTCTCATAAAATGTTTTAAAAAAATCAATTAAAAAAAGTATTTTAATAGTTTTAGTTTTAGCAAAAAATTACCCATCAGCTTTAAATTATCTTTATGTTTTCCTTCATTTCAGGTCTGATCATCTACTGTACGCAAAACACAAAGACACCGATGTGAGAAGATTGGTTTGGACGCTTTTTCTCTCAACATCCGTCCACTCCCAGGAAACGTTGTTGTTTTATTCAGGCTGATAAGCTGCTCCCAGCTGGACGCGCATACAGTGACTCCCGCGGCGGAGATCGGGTCCTCACAGGAGAGCCCGTGAATGCAGGTGTGACGTTTGGATCGGGAGGAGAAGAGGTGACACAGAGGTTAGTGAGATGAGTCTCGATTAGCTGGACGGCTTTTTTCAGGCTTGCGGTCTCTGAGGCCTTCCTCGCCGAACAAGAGGAGCGCAGAGAACAAAAGGAGGAGCCACGTACGGGACGTCCCTGCGCGCTCACCTTTCTTTCCTTCTCACGTTCCGCAGTCAGCGGTTTCACAGCTTGCACAAAAGAGATGCGCTGCCGTAGACCTCATAACACAGAGCCTTTACTTTCAGAAAGAGTAGGAATAGTTTACTCATTAATGAACCTTAGCTGAAAATATCCTCATTCTCAGGCCATCCGAGATGTAGATTAGTTTGTTTCTTCATCAGATTTGGAGAAATGTAGCGTTACATCACTTGCTCACCATTGGAAGTGAATGGGTGCCGTCAGAATGAGAGTCCAAACAGCTGATAAAAACATCACAATAATCCACAAGTATTCCACTCCACTCTACTCCATCAGTCAACATCTTAAGAAACCAAAAGCTGTGTGTTTGTAAGAAACAAATCTATTATTAAGGTTTTTAACTTAAAACCGTCCCTTCTGGCTGAAATGCGAGTCCATGGTCCATAATAATGCTTCCTGCAGTGAATTTACAAGATTAAACAGTGTCCGATTTCCTCGACTGAAAGTGTTTTGGGAGTATAAACGAGACGAGTGAAGTATGTTTTACAAGAAAATACCATTTCAGTCTTTTCTTCCAAACGTCATGTTTTGCAGTTTCTTTGTAACTGTTTGTTAAATTTACTAGATGACAAAAAGGTGTTATTTTAAAGAAAAGTTCACCCAAAAACTTTAATTTGCTGAAAAAATCCTCATCCTCAGGCCATTCGAGATGTAGATTAGTTTGTTTCTTCATCAGATTTGGATAAATGTAGCATTTCATGACTTGCTCACCAATGGATGTGAATGGGTGCCGTCAGAATGAGAGTCCAAACAGCTGATTAAAACATCACAATAATCCACAAGTAATCCACACCACTCGACTCCATCAGTCAACATCTTAAGAAACCAAAAGCTGTGTGTTTGTAAGAAACAAACTTATCATTAAGATGTTTTTAACTTCAAACTGTCCCTTCTGGCTAAAATGCGAGTCCATGATGCATAATAATGCTTCTTCCAGTGAATTTACAAGATTACACAGTGTCAGATTTCCTCGACTGAAAGTGTTTTGGGAGTATAAATGAGACGAGTGAAGTATGTTTTACAAGAAAATACTATTTCAGTCTTTTCTACTTTAAAACGTCATGTTTTGCAGCTTCTTTGTAACTGTTTGTTAAATTTACTAGATGATTAGATGTTATTTTAAAGGAAAAGTTCACCCAAAAATTGAAATTTGCTGAAAATTTCATCATCCTCAGGCTATCCAAGATGTAGATGAGTTTATTTTTCATCAGATTTGGAGAAATGTAGCACTTCATGACTTGCTCACCAATGGATGTGAATGGGTGCCGTCAGAATGAAAGTCCAAACAGCTGATAAAAACATCACAATTATCCACAAGTAATCCACACCACTCCAGTCCATCAGTTCACATCTTGAGAAGCCAAAACCTGTGTTTGTAAGAAACAAATCCATCAAGATGTTTTTAACTAAAATACGAGTCCATAATTCATAATAACGCTTCCTCCAGTGAAAAAATCCATCTCCTCTTGTCTCTCACATCAAAATCCTGCCACATATTTGTTTAGAGCTGTTTTGGACTAAACGGTGCTTGATCTATGGAGATTTCTCTCCTGATTCAGATAAGAATTCACTGGAGGAAGCATTATTATGGATTATGGACTGGCATTTTAGCCAGAAGCAACGGTTTGAAGTTAAAAACGTCTTAATGATAGGTTTGTTTCTTACGAACAGACAGCTTTTGGCTTCTCAAGATGTTAATGGATGGACTGGAGTGGTGTGGATTACTGTGATGTTTTTATCAGCTATTTGGGCTCTCATTCTGACGGCACCCGTTCACATCGATTGGCAAGCAAGTGATGGAATGACACATTTCTACACATCTGATGAATTATTTCTTTGCAAAGGTTGCATTTCTAAAATGGATTGCCAGGGAATTCATGTCGCTTCAGATAAAAGTACTGCTAAATGCATGAATATGAAGGTGTTTTTTGAGTTTTTGTTGCAAACCAGGTGTGAAAGCAACATTCTGTGGGAATGTTTGCAACCCGTTCTAACTTGTGCAAGTGAACCGTTATTGATGACGATTAATTAACATCTTGACGTGCTTTAGGTCACATATTATAGTTGGTCTTAGAGAGCAGCTTGCATTCTTTGCATTTGTTGCAGTGCATCCGTGACAGACGAATGTGCATGGTGAATCCAAACCAAATACATCAGTAACATAATGAAACTGAAATCTAGTTACTGTGTAGTGTTAAACAGCTGCTACTAGTACTCAAATAAAGTGCATTTACATGCACTTCATGCAATTCAGTCGAACTAAAGCAATATGGCTTAATATGTGGTGCAAACAAATATTCAATTACGCATAGCTGTTACATTATACAATATCAAGCAATTATGAATAAATTTATGCATGCAATGTTTTATTTCTTTATAATGTCATGTAAACACTTTAGTCAGAGTAAAATCACACCAGTTCAGTTTTTAAAAAGTTGAACCGTCAGAGTTTGATGCGATTGCAAATATTCAATTCTGCATTAAAAACGTTAAAATATGCAATCTCAAACAACTATGCATGTACACTACCAGTCTTTTTTTTTTTTTTTGGACAGTACGTTTTTAATGTTTTTTTAAAGAGATTTACAGAAATGAATACTTTTATTTAGCAAGGGTGCTTTAAATTGATGATAAAGACATTTGTAATGTTACATAAGATTTCTATTTCACATAAATGCTGTTCTTCAAAATGCTGAATATTCAATTATGAATTGCCATTACATTATATAATATTAAACCATGCAATGCATACAATAATTTGACTTTTTATGATGTTGTGTAAACCTTTAAAGTAAAATTGCAAGTGCATCTGATTTTTTTTTAAAAGTTGGACTAACAGACGCACAACGACTGTTTAATCAAATATTCAATTATGCATTGCCGGTACATTATGCAGTGTCAAACAATTATGCATTGAGTCATTTATATGTTCTGTAGCTTAACTACACAAAAACCTGCTTACAGCAGTGTACAGCTACTGTGCATTTATGACACAAATGCCATTCAAATCTAAAGGTACAATGTAAAATACAAGAGATTTGAATGCTGATTTATACAATCATACAAGTGTCTACAGTTGAGGTGAAATATTTACATACACCTTGTAGAATCTCCAAAATGTAAATTATTTTACCAAAATAGGAGGGATCATGCAAAATGCATGTTATTTTTTGTTTAGTGCTGACCTGAATAAGATATTCCACATAAAAGATGTTTACATATAGTCCACAAGAGAAAATAATAGTTAAATTTATAAAAATTACCCTGTTTAAAAGTTTACATACACTTGGTTCTCAATGCTGTGTTGTACCGGGGGGGTGAAAACTTTTGAATAGAATGAAGATGTGTGCATTTTCTTCTTTTGTCTAAATATCTATTTTTTTTTTCCATTTAGTACTGCCCTTCAGAAGCTACAGAAGATACTTAGATGTTTCCCAGAAGACAAAATAAGTTAAATTTAGCCTGATCTTCAAATTCAAAAGTTTTCACCCCCCGGCTCTGAATGCAACGTGTTTCCTTTTTGCGCATCAGTGAGTGTTTGAACCTTCTGTAATAGTTGCATATGAGTCCCTCAGTTGTCCTCAGTGTGAAAAGATGGATCTCAAAATCATACAGTCATTGTTGGAAAAGGTTCAAACACACAAAAATGCTGAAAAACCAAGAATTTATGAGACCTAAAGAACAGCAGGCAGTTTAACTGCTCAAGGACAAACAAGGGGCTCATAAACAACTATCACTAAACAAGAAACACAGCTGTGGATCATTCAGGAACAACACAGTATATTAAGAATCAACCATATGTAAACTTTTGAACAGGGTCATTTTTATAAATTCAACTATTATTTTCTCTTGGACTATATGTAAACCATATGTGAAATGTCTTATTCAGGTCAGTACTAAATAAAAAATAACATGTATATTGTATTACCCCTCTTATTTTGGTAAAATGAACATTTTGCAGATTCTGCAAGGTGTATGTAAACTGTATATGACAGTAAAAAGACAAATTATTGAACCCATGATTATGCATGATTGTTTGATATAATGTAGCAGCAATGCATAATTGATTATTTGATGGACTGAACTTGGGTTGTGCATCTATTCTGACCTTTGGAGCAAATACACAACCGTTGCTTCTGGTCAAAATGCGAATCCTCTATCCATAATAGCGCTTACTCCAGTGAAAAGGTCATCTGGTCTGAATAAGGAGAGAAATCTGCACAGATCAAGCACCGTTTACAAGCCAAAACAGCTTTAAACAAATACGTGGGTGGATTTTGATGTGAGAGACAACAGGAGATGGACTTTTTCACTGGAGGAAGCATTATTATGGATAATGGACTCGTATTTTGGCCAGAAGCTCTGTAGGAGATGAGGGGTTAAATGCACAACTCACTTCACAAGTCATTCTTCTGAAAGACAGAATCGAAACACGACCTAGTCAGACTCAAATCTGAATCTTTCTGCCGCTTTGCAGAGGAACGAGGCCAGATGGGCGACGCTTCCGTACCGCCAACAAAGCTGCGAGCGTGAGTCAGTGTAACACGGCGGACGCTGCGGCACGACCGGCCGTTTGTTCACGCTGACGCTCCCCGAACCCTCTCCAAACACACAATGGGAGGGGGTCACAAAGCCAGTCCACAGCAAGAGCTGCTGAATAAATCATACGGCCGTCCGGGACGAAGGGAGGGAGGAGGGTGCAGGTTTTGGCCCTGAAGTGCAGAGGGGCCAGATATGAGAGGGGGGGGTCAGAGGTCGTAGCCCTTCATGTCGGTGAACACTTCACAAAGAGCCTCACACCCCGTCTACACTGAGAGCGGACGACGCGACGGCCCGACAGAAACAAAAAGAATGTTCCCGCTAGAATGGTTAAAGTGGTCTGCGCTCAAGCACGTTTCAGAAACATTCCATTTTTAGGTTAGAATGTTCGTGGGAGTAGAATGTTTAAATGTTACAGAAATGTGACAACTTTTAGAATTCAAAAAAGTTTCTTTGTAACAGTCAGTTTCATTACAGATTTCAATACAGTTTTTTTTAAATAACTTATCAGATACAATAAAATACAACTGAACTATTAATAATATTTAAAAAATGATAAATAAAAAAATAAAGCAAACCTTTAATAAACATTGAAACACTGCATCAAGAACATTTTTTCCAAACACTGCGAAATCTTTTTGAATCTGAATTGTCATTTGCAAATGTTTTTTTTTACAATAAAATACCAATAAACTATAAATAAATAAATGAATAATAACTCAAAGAAAATTAAATCAAGCAAATCTTTGCTTGCATCAAGAACACTTTCTCCTAACATTGTAAAAACTTTTAGCAAATACTTTTTTAGCAAAATTTTTACAAATGTTATTTTAAGAATGAAACTAACATTTACACAACCTCAGTGTAACACTACATAACGTATCCTTTGATACTATGCTTACATTTTTATTTTGTTGCACTGATTAATTTTAGTGTTATTTTAGTGCCATAGTTTTTTTTTTTTATATATATTTTTTAATTTGTATATTTTCTGTTTTTATTTTCATTTTAGTTAAAATTTTATTTTTGATTTTTTTTATTATTAATTTTTAAAATATTGTTTTTATTAATTTTTACTTAACTAGCTAGAATAAAAGTTCTTTAAAAAATTATTTCAGTTAAATATCAGTTCAATCTTCAAAAGTTTTTATAGTGTTAGACAACTATAATAACCCTGCTTTTGCATTTTATTTTATTTTCATGTTTTTTATTTTTAGCATTGCATGTTTTATTCATTGCATTTGTTGACAGCTTCAATTATCAGAATGAGTAAATTTGCATTATTTATTACATTTATTATTACATTTTGATTTTGTTGCAATGATTAATTTTATTTAGGGTGAAAGTTTCAATGATTTATAACAACTGTATCATTTTACTTTTCATCAGTGTTATTTTACTACCATATAGTTTTTTTGTTTGTTTGTTTTTCATTTTAATTTTAGTTAGTTTTAGTATTTTTATGATTAGTTTTAAAAAAATGTTTTCTGTATATTTTTGTTTTCATTTTAATTTTAGTTAAAGTTTTAGTATTTTTTTTTATATAAAATATGCCTAGATTGTTTTTTATTCATTTTTACTTAACTAGCTAGAATAAAAGTTTTTAATTTTTTTTTTTTTTAAGGATCAAGCTTCAAACGTTTTTATTTATTTATTTATTTTTATTATTATTATTTTATTGTTAGATGACTATAATAACCCTGCTTTGCATTTTATTTCATTTTCATGAAATTTCATGTTTGTTATTTCAGTTGTTTTCATTTGCAGCGCTGCATGTTTGCATTGCTGACGGCTTTGTTAATTATCAGCATCATTAAGTTTTGTTTCTTGTCTCGCTCGTGGTGTGTCGAGCGGGTCTGTAATGCTCGGTGGGACGGGCTGTGATTCATACACCTGTCATGGGTAAATACACCGGAGCAAGAGGTCACTCGCCAATTTGTTTAGTGGTAGGGGTCTTGAACAGCGCACTCTCCAGAGGACCACAATAATACCCGTTTATGTGTGTGTGTGTTTAGCTTAACCAGTCATTAAAGACAAAATAGCTGAACTTGAATAACTAAACTCAACACCAGCTCTCTTATATGAAATCCTCATGTCAATTCATGCAGAATAATATCATAAAATAGACAATAAGCAGCTGTGTCTTCATTTTGATAAAGCTGGTTGGATCAGCTCTTTGCATTCATGTCTCAGGTGAATGAAACTGGGCTTCTCTCTGTGGAAAAGTGGGTAAAAATGCCAAATGGAGAACAAAAACACGTTTACTTTTTCAACTCTCATGACCTGAGAGGTTCAACTTCTCCATTTTTTTCTTTCTCTAATTCTCTTACTCGGTTACATTTAAATCCACAAATCCACACATGCTCACAAAAGTCATTGTTTTTTGTTGTCAGTTTGTCATTTAAAAAAAATTGAATTATTTAAAAAAAAAAAAAATATATATATATATATATATATATTTAAATAATTAAATTATATATATATATTAAATTTATATATATATATATATATATATATACACATTATTTATTTATTTATTTATTTATTTATTTTATTTTATTTTATTTTATTTTATTTATTTATTTTTTGCCATCTTAGATTTTGGCCCATTTTGGTCTTTGGACATTCAAGTTCAAAGTCTGTCTCAACATCAAGCTCTTTTAGGACCTGCATCTCTAGCGCCACCTAATGTTCATCAACACCAGCATACTCTCACTAAACTAGAGACTTTTGCATTTCTATACTCTAATTAAACTGTCATACTGGAGTCTAATGACGTTATGTGAAAATATAATTGTTTGAAATTATATACTGCATATTATTTCTCACGTTTTATTTTTCATAATATTTAAATAGGCAGTGCAGTCCATTGCAAACACAGCCCGTGTTTCATCTTTATCTATTTGAGTCCTGTAAACTAGCTCCCCATTTAATTCAGTTGACCCGTTATTAACAAAGTTTAGAATAATGCTTTAGAATAATAAAGTATAAAATATTATGTGTCTGTTTTTACAGTCTCGTGCGGTTCGTCGTGTGAGTTTCTCAGATGACCTCTGTGTTTGAGCTGTTTGAAGTGCCCATTAAATGCAAGCCAGTTTTACGCCCCTTATTTGTTACACACAGCCAGTAAAACGGACAGGAAGACCTTTAGAGGCTGTTTTTGTGCCGCTGGAGGCCAGAATGAGCTGACAAATGTTTGACAGAAATGCCGAGGTGAGATTTCAGAGGTCAGTCGAGGTACAGACAACAGCACATTAATAATCTACTGTTGTTATTGCTGTACCGTGTAGAATGTTGTTTAAACATCAATGAAATGTAACAACTTTTCACATTCAAAGTTACTTTGTGTTGGTCCAATAGTGAAAGCAGAAAGCACGAGCTGTCTTAGCTGTAGTTTTATGCATTCTTAATAAAAAATTTTAGGCTTTCAGAGCCTTTTGGGGACATTTGCGGTATCATTATTATTATCATTATTATTTTATATTTTTTTAAAGTATAAAAATACAAGGTTTCTTAGTTGTAGTTTTGAGAGATGTATTTATTTGTTTATTAATTTTATATATTTAATAAATATTTATGTTTTAGCTGTTTGGGGTCATTTGCATTATTATTACTACCATGATTATTATTTTTTGTTTACTTTTCTGTAATACATTTTTCAAGTATAAAAATGCAAGTTGTCTTAGTTGTACTTTTGGGACATTTCTTTATTTGTTTGTTTGTTTTACATTTTTAATATAACGTTGTAAGATAATATAACAATGAAAGTTTTCTTAGCTGTTTGGGGACATTTGCGTTATTATTATTATTGTCATGAATTTATTTTATTTTTATTTTTTAAACTACTTTCTTTAAAAGTAAGAATGCAAGTTTTCTTAGTTTTAGTTTTGGGACATTTATTTATTTGTTTATTTTTTTACATGTCTAATATAAAAGATATATATTTTTTAAGTTTTAAACATGTAAGTTATTATTATTATTATTATTATTATCATCATCATGATTATTATTTTTTGTTTACTTTTCTTTAATACATTTTTATAAAAAAAATAATTGTATTCATTAAACTACTTTTAATGCACGTTTAGATGTGTTGTGAGATATATACCGGGGTTATTACAGCTTTAAAAAAAAAAGTAAAACTGAAAAAAAAAAAAACCCTAGAAAATATATTTATTTAAAATATAATATAATAATATATATATATATATATATATATATATATATTACTATTTTCTTAAAGTTCAGTTCAAGTCACAATTTTTTTTAATTGTTGTTTTAGTGTTAGTGCTTAAATAAGCCTGCTGTGCATTTTATTTAATATATTTTTACATATATTTCAGCAAGTTGCCAAGGTAGCATTTGTCATTTTAATTTAGTTTAACATGGTGCAAAATAACCACAACTAAAACTGAAGTAAATAATAATAAATAATAAAATATATATATATATATGAAAAAAATGCACAACAAAATTAATAAAACTTTACTAAAGCTTTAGAAAATATACAAATAAAAACAGATTTAAAATGTATATTTTAATAATAATACTAAAATAGCACTGGTATACACACTAAATAGCAAATCACTTTTGGACAATTACAAAGAAACCTTTTTGAATTTAACAAGTTGTTATGTTTTGCTAATGTTGTCATTTCATTTACATAATGCACAATATGCAGTAAATAAGTTGTGGCTAAAAATTGAACATTAAATGTGATTTACATTAAATGTGACTTTTTAATCAACCTTAAAAAGTGAGTGTTCATGCTTAAACTAAAGTTAAGTTACGTTGGATATTTAAGTTATCTCAACTAATGTTCAGTTTGTTATAACTCATTTTTAAGAGCTTTCTTTGTGAACTTCATCATCTGTGAAGTTGCATGATCTGCTGCATGAGCTGTGCTAAATTCATGTTGTTGTGTCGCCCCCTACAGGACAGCAGCATCTCTACATGTGGACAGAAACCACCTGCACTACCTGCAGCACAGCAAAATGTTGCTAAAATCACAATGGGACACATTACGTTTGTGAGTAAACCTTTTTTCCCACATGCAAACACGGCTCGTCAGACTGTGCTGCTGAAGCTGTAATATCTGTCGTCTCAGAGGCGGGTTTGTGGGGATTTGTGAGAACAATGCTGCTCTTGAGTGCAGTCACGGGGGTTAAACTCCCTCCCGTGGACGCTTCTCTCGGCCTGTGAGCCCCGACAATGAGCTGGGCGGAAGATCTACCGGCAGTCCCGACTGTGCCGCTTCCACCCAGAGCCGCCCGAAAGCCCAGCTTGTCTTTATCAGTGATCTTTAATCCCTCATTCATCCGCGGAGCCCCGTCATTCTGCACAAACGCCCCGAAACCACACTCGCCCCGTCCGATCCGTTCAGCTGCGCTGCTGCCCCTCGGTGGCTGCTCATGTAGGGATCGACTCGGACTCTGTCTCAGATGTTTCTCCTGAAAAAAGAGTGTTTTTCATCAGTATTTTTGTCTTATTTTCTAGTAAAAAATATATAAACATCCTTAAATCAAGATACAGTTACTTGAGAAGTAAAGCACATGAGATATTACATTTAGTTTTCTGACAAATTTGAGTTTTTGCTTTGGTTAGAAAAATAATTCCCATTCAATTAAGTTGATTTTCCTGATCCCATTAGCAGATAATTGTATACAATAATTGTAACAACAACAACAAATAAAATGGCTGAAAAGGAAAGTTGTTTTAGAGGTGAAATTTTATGCATTTTAATAAAAACACAATAATAATAATAATAATAAAAGTATAAACTAAAACTTAAACATATGTACATATTAAAGAAAACAATAATTAAACAAATAATATAATTATAATAATATAATTGTAAAATTATAAAGTATATTATTAACAATGATTGTATTATTATTATTATTATTATTATTATTAGGTTAGTGGATCATATTGAAAATTTATATAATGCTATTTTAGTATCATTGACGTACACTAAAACAAATTAAAAATAAAAATTGTATTTATTAATTATTTTATGTACTTTTTTATTTTTGAGTTCTGACCAGTGTTTTCGTATCATTGAGATACTATTTTTATAAATATTTTAAATTTGTTTTTTATTTTTGTATTTGTATTATAAAAAGATAATAAAAATACAGTTGTAAACTGTAAAAAAAAAAATATATATGATTATAATATATTCATATGTTTTATATATATATTCATATTATATATTCATATGCATTTTTTGTTTAATATGCTATAAGTTTTTGTATATACTGTAAAAAAAAAAAATATATATATATATATATATATATTTTTTTTTTAATTAAAGTGCATAAAATAAAATTTCACCTCTGAAACAACTTTCCTTTATAGCTATTCTTTGTTAGTTTGTTGTTGTTTTAAAAATAAAAATACAACTGTAAACTGTAAAAAAAAAATACAATTTTATATATATGTATATATATATAATATAATTTTGCATATATATTTATTATTTTTGATCATTTTTTCTTTAATATGAACCTGTTCTATTTTTTGTATATACTTTTAAAAAAATCTATATATATTTATATATATATTAAATAATATATATATATATATATATATATATTAAAATGCATAAACTAAAATTTCACCTCTGAAACAACTTTCCTTTCAGCTTGTTTGTTTGTTTGTTTTTGTTGTTGTTTTGATTAAAATGTATAAGTTTTTGCTTTTTTTTTTTTTTTTACAAACTAAAGCATTTAAACTTTTTTATAAACTAAAACTTACAAAGAAATTTAAATTAAAAGGTGGACTAAGTGCATTTTGATGTAAAACTATAAAAAAAGAAATTTATAATATAATTTATAAACCAAATCTTACATGGAAATTTTAATTTAGAGGTGGAGTTAGGTACATTTTAATGAAAAATATAAAATTCAAATATATCAAAATGATCAAATATAAAAAATAAGTATAAAAATATAATAATTGTTTTATTATAATAAAATAATAGTACTATTTTAGAATTTATAAGCTAAAATTTACACTGGAATTCAGATTTACTGTGGTGCTACATAGTGACCTCGGTGGAAGCAGAAAGTGTTACAGTTGTTATATTTTATGCATTTACAAGAAAAAAAGGGCAAGTGATGAATTATTCACAAAAATGCTATCTCTCAGGCAAATATTTTTGGAACGAGCAGGCATTTTTCATGCACAGTCGCTTGTCAATCAGACCCTGGTGGCGTTCTGCGGGTTCTGCCCCAGTGATAGTTGGCTTTCGCTGAAGGTGCCATCGGCCTCATCGTCCCGCTGAGAGCGTCAGGATGTGCCGCTGTGGCTCTCTGTGGGCGAACGGATGAGAAAACCGTCCAAAACCCAATGAAACCGCGGCGCTATTCACCTGACACTCATGCTAACGACGACTCAAACGCGCTGCCAAGAGAAGCGTCTCATTAAACACAGACTTCATGAAGCTGCGAGCCACAAAAAAGCAGTACAGTTTAGTGATCCGCTCACATTCTCATGAGTGACTATTAAACCTGCATCTCACTGAACTGTCACCAACTGCAGCGCTCAAACTATTTCAAATTTAGTGAACTCCATCATAATGCACAATGTTTCCATCTAACATGTATTTTGAGCTGCAGCTCGTCATATTAATGGAGCCTTTTGGAGTCGAAATATCAAACCGAATCAATTGAGTGAGTCATTTACGCTGGAACCGCTCCGATTGATTCAAACTCGTGACTTCGATCGTTCGTTTCAAGCGATTCACTAGCAAAAAACAGATCAAAAGAGCCATTCAGTTTCCAATATCCACATCGCTTGTAATGATTTCAAAAAGCATGTAGTGATGGGTGGAATGGAGATTTTTGAAACTCCGAATCGCAAAATGTTTCGAAGCTCTCCAATCGGATCGCGAATCATTTCAGATCGGGACTTCAAAGGGCGTATCGCGAACCATTTGATTCAGATCGGTGCTTAAAAATACTGATCGCGAATCATTTGATTCAGATTGGGATTTCGGAGCGGGTTCGCGAATCATTTCACAAATTGAATGATTTATCATTCAACATTTATTGTTTTCTTTTAAGAAAAGTTTTAGCAGTTTAAATGCGTCCTTTATAAATATGTCTATATAGATTCTGTGAATTTTAATGTATTAATTTTAGTCATTTGATTCAAAAACGGGACTTCAAATTGGGACTTAAAAGCATGTAACGCAAATCATTTTATTCAGATCGCGAGTTCAAAACGTGTATTGTGAATCATTTGATTCAGATCGGAACTTCGGAGCGGGTTCGCAAGTCATTTCACAAACTGAATGATTTATCATTCAACCTTTTTTTATTATTTTCTTAAAAAAAAAAAGTTTTAGCAATTTAGATGTGTCCTTTATAAAAATGTCTATGTAGATTTTGTAAATTTTAATGTATTAATTTTAGTCATTTGATTCAGATCCAAACTTCCAATCGGGACTTCAAAGCGCGTATCGCGAACCATTTGATTCAGATCGGAACTTCATTCAAATCATTTCGTGAATTGGATGATTTATCATTCAACATTATCATTTTATTTTTAAGATTTTTTTTTTTACATTTTAATGCATACTTTATATAAATGTCTATATAGGTTTTGTCAACTTTAATTTATTAATTTTAATTTAAATTTAGGTTAAAATGATAAATGTTGCTTTGGCAATTAGCTAAAATAAAATAGGCTTACATAAAATAATTTTTAATTTTTGCATTTCTTAAAATATTCTATTTAATATTTACTTGGTTTCAAGTAATAATGTTAAAAAACGTTTTTAGGGTTCAAGGGTTCAAGCGCTTTAAGGCATTTAAGCACACATGAAAAAAGACATTATTTAGCAAGCCTGTAACCACCTAAATCAATGATTTAAACAAGCATTTTGGGCAAACACAGGTAATTTGCCATGGAATTTTTATTTATTTATTTACGTTTATAACTGTGATAGCGACAGCTGTGGTCCGATTGGCCTAAAACTTTGCATGCTTGTTTAGAATCACCTGTCCCACGTGTTCAGCAGGATTTGTGAGGTTTTGAGTTTTCCTTTAGGTTTTAGGGTTAAATTCGGCCAGGCCCTATTTCTAAACAAGCCAAATATTTCTTCCCAAAGGGTAAATTTTATTTTATTTTTTTAATAGTTATAGAGAGTCTAGAGAATTGTACTGTAGTGTTTTTTTTCCAGATTGAGCGAAAAAGTTGTAAAGTTGTCCAAAATGAGGAGTTCTATCATATGATACAAATATTGAGTGTATATGCAAAACATTTACAATTGTTTACGCCCTTGAAAAATGCGATATTGCCCTCCCCAGTGGCCGATTTCTTTCAAATTTCTCAAAGACCTTTGGGGCCGTGAGTCAAACAGGCCCACCAAGTTTAGTTCCGATCAGCCTCTGTTAACCTTGTCTAACAGGTGCTCAAACGTCATCGGCCATTGGCGGCCTTGTTTTTTTTTTATGAAATATGCAAATGTCCTTATAGACACTTGTGGCACTTTGGACCACGACAATGCATAGCAATTTTCATATTGATAGGAAAAAGGTTGCGTGTTTATAGCCATTTTTATGGTTTTTCTGTCTTATAGCGCCACCAAGTGGCCAAGCTTTTTTGAACATTTTGTCACCCCTTTGCGAAAGTTCGACTAGGATTAGTTCACAAAAGTAGGTTTCTCAAAAAATTCAAAATACCCAAAAATTTCTCCAGGTTAATGACCGAATCTCAGGCATGTGTTTTGACTGGCGTGAGCTAAGGATTCCAACGACATATGACACTTGAGCGACTGACAGTTTAAGAGTTATGAGCAATTTTGTACTTCTGTTCGCTGTAGTGTCCCCGTCAGACCGATTGGGGCGAGCATTGGTCACGTTGTAGGCGGTGTGAGTACTACCATCCCTCCAAGTTTCAAGTCTGTACGACTTACGGTTTGGCCTGCACGATCAGTTTTAATTCGACCATTCTAAAAATTACAATAGGATCCCAATTGAATCCCTAATAATAATAATCATTTTTTTTTACATCTTTTTAACAATTTAACAAACGATTTGATTGACAGCAGTGGTTTTTAGAGGTAAAGTTGTCCGGAATGAGGAGTTCTATCATATGATACAAATATCGCATGTATGTGTGAAAAAACGTGCGAATGTTTACGCCCTTGAAAAATGCGATATTGCCCTCCCCAGTGGCTGATTTCTTTCAAATTTCTCAAAGACCTTTGCGGCCGCGTGTCAAACAGGCCCACCAAGTTTAGTTCCGATCGGCCTTCGTTAACCTTGTCTAACAGGTACTCAAACGTCATCGGCCATTGGCGGCCATGTTTGTTTTGTTTTTTTAGATTTTTGGAATGTCCTTATAGACACTTGCGGCACTTTGGACCACGACAATGTATAGCGATTTTCATATTGATAGGACAAAAGTTTGCGTACAGCCATTGTTATGGTTTTTCGTCTTATAGTGCCATCAAGTGGCCAAACTCCGCATTTTTTTCCTCTGACCTCATATTAAGCTCTAACATAGGTGTTCTGACTTTGGCGAAGATATCTCATTCCGTTCACAGTTATAGGCATTATACTAAAAGTGGCCCCACCCTTTTCGAACATTTTGTCACCCCTTTGCGAAAGTTCGACTAGAATTAGTTCACAAAGATAGGTTTTTTTAAAAAAACACAATTTGTTGAGTCATCTTAAAATAATTTGTTACCCTCCTGCCTTAAATTTTAAGTTCAGTCAACTAAAATAAGTTTAGTCAACTTGAAATGTTAAGTTGTACGAAGTAACAACTTAGATATTTGTGTTTGCTAAACTTAACTGATATATCTCGAATATCTAAGTTGTCACTTAGTATAACTTAACATTTCAAGTTGAAAAAACTTTTTTGAGTTGACTGAACTTAAAATTTGAAGGCAGCCAGGTGACAAATTATTTTAAGTTGACTCAACAAATAGTTTTTTACAGTGTAGAGTATGTGTTTTGTTCGGCGTGAGCCAAGGATTCCAACGACATAAGACACTTGAGCCTGCAAGCAATTTTGTACTTCTGTTCGCTGTAGCGCCCCCGTCTGGCCGATTGGGGGAGCATTGGTCACATTGTAGGCGGTGTGAGTACTACCATCCCTCCAACTTTCAAGTCTCTACGACTTACGGTTTGGTCAGTTTTACGTGGAGATCGTTGATTTGACCATTCTATTATACAATTATAATAGGGTTTAATATTAAGTAACACCTGTGAGATCATGAGAAGAACTGACAACAATCCACTAAAAGTCACCGAAACGGCAGCTGATTGAGTAAAAATGACATTTACAAAGAAAAAAGTTTCCGTTTGTGAAGTTATTCTTGAAAATCTTTGTGTTTTCAGTGTTTGAGGTCAACAGACCCGTCGATCAGCTCTTTCTGATGAGGCTCCCCCTGGAGTCAGACGGCATTCTGGGATACGCGGAGCCGACAGTGGCAGCTGAACTGATGAAGGCACATTTCCTGCAGACGCTGGAGGACTTTAGTTCTGTCCCAGCAGTCACACACCGTGTCCTTAATGTCTCATTCAGCCGCTCTCACGGCACCGCTGGGACCCGCAGGAACAGGAAGAGCAGAGCTGTCTGTGCTGACAAATACAGGAGGTACAAACACCAGAATAAACAGCACAAGATCTTCACCACCACTATAGATTCATAGGAGAGAAAACGACCTGGAAACTAGTTCTTTATTGAGTAGAGATGTCAGTGATTCTGTTGAGCTCATCTTCAGGGATGGTTTTAGGGTTTAAGGTCACATTTTATGGGTATTTTTGGTATATGATCACACTACTTTTTGATTCAGGGTTGAGTTTTTAATGTAAAATGCGAGATAAGCGTTTATAACATACATGTGGAAAAATATCTAATTAAACATATAGTTTTGAAGCAGTTATGGGGTCAAGCATCAGATGCAAAAACAGAGCAAAAACTATGATTTTAGGAAAATGTGTTCAGGGTATGATCGTAAGTTAAATATACAAAATCATTACATTTTTGCCGTCCATCAGTGTCGTTTGCAAACAAATCATTTATTGATGATGATTTGATATGATTTATACATATTTGAAATTGCCAGAAAAAATAGGTGAAATAGGTCTAAATTTAAAACAGCAGGTACATAGCTCACCAATTTTTATTTTTTATTTATTTAATTTTTTATATATATATTTTATTATTTTTTGTGTATGTTGTAGAAACATTAATATATTACAGTACTTATTATTTATTTTTAAATTTACGTTGAATTATTTTGTATTTATAATTATTTTTTATTTTTTTAATTTTCTTTTTTCATTTAAATTTTATTTAAAATGTTTAGGATTTTTGACATTTTTATAGGCTTTTGGTATTTTAAAAAATATGCCTTTTTTAAGTTTAGGATATTTTAGTTAATAAAATTATAAATAAAAATATAAAATAATTTATTTATAAATAAGTTAGTCCCTATTAACAGGGTTTTTATAAATTATATATCTAAATTTAACTAAACAGAAACAAAACATTAAACATTTTTGTGAACTGAAGCTAAAATTTAATTTAATTTAATTTAGTTTAATTTAATTTAATATGAAATGGAAAAACTTAAACTAAATAAGCACTAAAACTGCTAATTGAAAATAAATAAAATAAATGAAACTTAATTGTAATATTTAAAAAATACAAAATACAATACAAAAATGGCATAAAACGTGCATAACAAAATAATTTAAATGTATTTATCTTTCTTTGTGTAAGTAAAATAAAATATAAGAATTATAATAATTTATTTATAAAATTATAGAGAAATGAAAAATACAATTGTTCAGTTGTATTAATATCAAGTAATGTTAAAGAAATCAACAATAACTACAGTAATAAATACTAGAGAATATTTTTTGTTAGTTCCTGAAAACAGAATTATTATAAATATTACTTTTAATTTTAATATTATAATTAAACCTTCTTAACTTTAACTAAACTAAACCTAAATCCATTTGGCTGAAATAAAAGTTAAAAATTAAAATAAATAAAAATGATAAATGTTGCCTTGGCAATCAAAAGAAATATAGTTTAGAAGTAAGTTGAAGTTAACCCAATATGTTATATTTAAAAAGAATGCAATCTAATAAAAATAATAAAAGCACATAAGAAAATTAACTCAAATTAAAATGAAAAATGAAAATAAATAAAATAATAAATAATGCTAAAATAACACTGGATGTCAGTCAGTGTAGTTTTTAATTTTAACAAAGATGTTTTAATATAAAGTGTTTAATGTCTTATCGCAGGGCCTGTTTTCTCCAAGGATCCGGGACGATCCCATCCTGTCCGTGTTCCTGGAAATCAATCGGCTGTATGAAATGTAGGTGTGTTGAGGTCGATGTCATCTGGCTGTAACGCTTCCACACTAATGAAGTGCTTTTGCACGGATTAAAGCTGCGATCCGCACATCCATCCAGACGCGTTTCCACCTTCATCTCATGCCTGCGCTGTGAGGTCACGGCGAATCCCACCCCGGAGCGTCCGAACGGACACGTCATCCATTAGAGGCGTATCATGACGGCCAAATCTAAATCAATTAGAGATGAAGCCCAGAGGTCAGGGGGGTCAGCGCTGGGATGAGGCGTTCATTATGAGCGCAGCATATCTGATTTAATACACCGCTGCAACGGGAAGCCGCTCGGGAAAACTGCGGATATTAAAGGTCAAATGTCATCCAGCATGTGGGCCAGAGATAAAGTTACTGTGAAATACTCCGAAAAAGATGGAAAATGTTCCCTTTGTGGACCATATATATGGAGAAAGACATCAGGCACGTCTAGAATCCAGCGTTTTATCAGTGTTTCCCGTGATATTCCACAATTCTGTGCATGCAATTATTTGTGCCAAAGTTTGGAATATATGTGATTTTTGCCTGCATTTATTTGATGAAAAATACAGTAAAAACAATATTTCAAAAATTTCAAAAATATTTTTAAAATATTATTTTAGGTTTATTTTAGTTTCAGTTGTTTTAGTGCTTTATTCATCTTTGTTAAAGTTAATAAAAACACAGTTTAATATAATTTTTTTATTAATATCAACTAATGTTACCAGATACAACTTTTGATGTGTAAAATTGTATTTATGTTGAAATTAACATTAATTAGAATAATAAATGCTTGAGAAATATTGTTGTTAGTTCATGTTAACAGGATTATTGTAAATTATAAAAATATGTTTTACTAATCTAAACCAAAATCTATTAAAAACCCCTTTTTTACATTGTAGTAAAGCTGAAATAAATTAAAATAAGTAATATAAAATATAAAATAAAATTTCAAAAAAGAAAATTACAAATGTTGCCTTACAACTAATAGCTGAAATAAGTTTTAAGTTTAAGCACTAAAACTGCTAACTGAAAATAAATAAATACAAAAAATATTATTTTTAGATTATTTTTAAAAATATTAAAAATATATTTATATAGAAAATTACAAATGTTGGCTTATAACTAATAACTGAAATAAGTTTAAGCTGAAGCACTAAAACTGCTAACTGGAAATAAATAAATAAATAAATACAAAAAAATATTATTTTTTAAATTTTTTACAATTATTTTTAAAAATATTAAAAATATATTTATATAAAAAATTACAAATGTTGCCTTATAACTAATAACTGAAATAAGTTTAAGTTGAAGCACTTAAACTGCTAACTTGAAATAAACAAATAAATAAATAAAATAAATAAATAAAAATTATATTTTAAATTATATATATATATATATGTGTGTGTGTGTGTGTGTGTGTGTATGTGTATATATATATATAATTTAAACCTCAATAGTAATATTTTAAAAAGAACAAAAACTTATAAAAACAAGCACAGAAAACTAGGAAAGGTTAAGCAAAAAATTGAAAGAACTGAAAATATAATAATAAAAATTAATTTAAAATATAATAATAAAATCTATAATAGTAGGTTATAAATAATGCTAAAATGACACTGCATGTTAACTAAGCATAAATATCCCTTTTTTAATTAAAATAAAATTTCTAGCTACAATAAGTTCTATGTATTCCTTAATCATGCATGAATTTATCTCTAAAACTCACTTTAATTTCTTCCAGGTGTGACGTCACGAAGCTGGACTGAAATCAATTTCCCGTCAAGCAAAGTTTTTGGATAAGTACGTCTTTTCATTTCAATGCATTTATAAACAAATAATTTATTAAACGTAGTTTGTCAGTTTTCTGCATTTTTTTTTTTTTGCTAACATCAAGCACCAGGTCCTTGTAAACACTAGATGGCGCTGCCGCATAACTCGGACCTTGTGCACATCAGTGATGATCGTTCAGTCCGTCAATCTGATGCTGATGTGAAATCTGATTCTGACAGCACGCTCATTGGAAGGTCTTGTGGACGTTGAAGGATTTTCTGTGCTGTCAGACGTATTTCAATAGAAGAAAAAGGTTAGTAAAAAATCACAAAACACAAGCAGTGGGAGGTGAGCGATATCAACTTGATTTAAAACTCATAAAATACATCATGGGACAAATAATTAGTCTGTGTTTTGTGGTTATCAGGCACTTTATTAAAAAAGAAACTGATGACTTAAGAAAAAGAGACCAGGGAGAACAAATTACCATCATACTCAAAGAAGAAAAATGAGCTGTAGAAGAGACCGGGGCAAGTTGTCACACCTTTTTTACTCCATTAAATATAATTTTTCAATTTAAAATTGAATTTCTGTGTAAACACAAATCTTAGAGTCTTGATTACAAAAAGCTACGGAACATTTCCACCATTGCTGCTTAGGAAAAAATGATTACAGTTCATTTAACATGTGCAGACTATATGGGGCATGTTGTCACATTTGAAATCTGCCATTAATAAGCTGAAATAAACTTCAAAATAACTATAATTATAATTATAGCTTGTGAAATAATAATAATCAGAGCTTGTGTTGATCTAAAATGCATAAATTCATCTTGAGAACACAGTTCAACATTTAGTCTGTAACATAAATCTGTATAATTGAATTGGGATGGTATTGGGTTTTTATTTGAATGCACTGAATTATTAACAAAACAAAACATTCTAATGCAGATTTGAATTCAGTGTTAGAAACCAACAAACAAAACCATTAGAAAATAACCATTTGATTTAACTGATCTTAAAACACTTATCCGTGTGACAACTAGCCCCGGTCTCTTTTAATGCATAAATAATTCAAAAAATGCGTTATTAAAACTAGTGTTTTAAAAAGTGAAAAAAATCTTGTGCACTTCCAGGAAGCTACCCTTACAAAGGCTAAAAGACACATATTTGTCCCTCATTCACCCCCCCCCCCCCTAAATGCCACATTAGCATCTTAAAAACTACATTTTAGTACATTAAAGTACAGTGTAAAGGTCCCGCCCCAGTGTCAGATTTGTGCCTTTTTTCCTAAGAGTGTAGAGTTGCATGATCACTAGCTAGTGCACTAAACATGAGCTCATATGGCGAGCCGAAGCGGTGATGTCATTATTAGGGCTGTATACAGCATGCAACGGCTTCTCTCCTTTTTATTACACACGGTCCCCATGTTCACCACAAATGCAATTAAGATTACTGACCTAAAAGACACTTATTGCACTAAAACATCAGATTTAAAATGTGCATTTGTGCATTTCTAAGCACATCTCAAAAGCATGTTGTATCATTAATATAAAATTAAAATACAAATGTCCAGTACTGCTATTTTAAATTCTAATCATGCAATTTTAGTTCATATTTGTTTGTGTGTTACAAAGCATGTCAGAAATCATTTTATGCATTAATTAAAAGTAGTAAAGAAATCTCACTTTTCAGCCTCTGTGCATGAAAATTGCACACGTTAAAAATGTGTTTAGTGCATTAAAGCTAAGTGTAACTACAGTACTAAAATAACCTGGTTTTAATGGTTATTTAAGCATAATCTATTTTAGTCCCGCGGCTCACGTCTAATTAAGCGTAATTAATTGTTGTTTTATCTGCCGTAAACTTCACACGAATTAGTTTTGACCCCATTTCCATTTTCTATTCGAAATACAGACCCACAGAAAAGTGATAAATGAGGCTGATGAGATCTGGGACAAAATGCATCGATATTGATGGTCTGTTTTCTCGCTTTCAGCACTGTGATATAAAATAAAATAAAAATAAATAAATAATTATAATTAAATATAAATGCACCTTTAAATAAATAAATGCATGTTTAAAATAAGTTCTAAAATTTTTTTACGTGTTCAAAAAGTTCAAAACTTTTCACGCAGTGTTTGATTTTAACATGACCTTGTAGAAAAACTTGATGTAAGTTTTGTCAGCGCGATCATTCTGTGAAGCCCGACCCATCAGAGAGAGAGGGAGAAAGAGAGAGAGAGAGGGAGAGAGAGAGAGAGTATTGAAAACAGATCACCCGGGGGGTCTCACCGCAAACAGTCGCTCTCACAAACTCTTCTGGCGTTTTTATCCCCCAAACTTGTCCGTTCCGATTCCGCGCTCGTCGCTCTTGTTGTTGCCGTCGCGGCCGCGATGCTTCCGCAGATGAAAACTTCATTCGTTCGCTCTCAGTGATGGACCGTAAAAGTTAGGAGAAGAATCCGAGAGTGTCCGCCGAACTTTGCGAACGGTTCTCGCGCTCAGAGCCGCCTCAGATCCCCGCTCGCGTTTTGATGGATGTTCGCGGGACGCGCTTCTGTTTTCTGGAGCCACAAAGTTTCCAGTGAAGAAAGAGTTTGATCGTGTTTGCGCGAGTTTGGAGGTTCGATTCACTCTTCGGAGCCGGTAAGTGATTTATATAAACGCTTTTAGAAATGCCTTTTAAAATGTATTGTTATTATATTTTTTTTTAAATGGAGTTGCGTGAAAATCATGCATGCAACTTTTTTTTTTCTGGTGCACAAAACGAGTTAATTTTGGGAGTTAAATTGCATTGCAGATGCGAGCTATAGAGTTGCTTTTCGACTCTTGTTTGACTCCTGACACTGGAATCCCAAACATTCTGCTGCAATTTGATCCATATGGGGGAAGATGTGATCAGAAGGTGCCAGGCACCAATCCTAAACACATCTAGTCATCCAAGCGTGCTAGATTATTCATAAAGGCCTGTGCGTTTAATTTTTCATAATCCAGTCTTAGTGCATGTGCAATTCTAAAGTTTTAAAGTTTAAACTAGTGGAGGAAACGCATGCATTTTTGCATGTAAAATAAAAAGTAGTTGTTTATTGTAGAAAAGCTTGTTTTGTATTGATACAGCCTTGAGTAAATAGTGTAATAGAGGCTAATGAATGCAAACAGAAGTTCAGAGAGCTTTTGAGAGTCCAACGACCTGATGTTTGCTCTTCAGACGTTCTTTCTCTGTTTACTGCTTTTTTCACTCAAATACAATCGATTTCTGCGATTTGTGTAGCGGCCGTTACGCCGCTTGTTGTGTGCTAAAAATTCACTGAGATGTATAAGACCAAGAGCCATAACAAGCTCCAAAAAAAAAAAGCTCTAATTGGCCCATTTAAATCCTGGAGGAAAAAGCAAAAAGCATTCGGTGGGAGTGAGTTCACATCCATTAGCATGAGAAAACAGTTTTAGTGCATTTGCCATTGTGCGCGATGAAGAGTTCTAGCAGTCAGAATAAAGGATGTGAAAGAACGATGGGCCCATTCAGGATTATTCAGGTCCGGCCGAGCTGACGGTCACCGGGGCCCCGGGGCCGCAGGGGCCTCTTTCATCTCCCCCCGGAGCCTTTTTCACACGTCCCGCTCTCTCAGTGTCCGTCAAGCCCTTTCTCACTGGAGAAGAATTTAATGAAGCGAACGGTGCGAAAGCAGAGGAGCTGAAAATACGGCGGGCCTGAATGGAAACTGAGTAAAACTCCCCGCCGAGACGATTCAGAAGTTAAGACAAGAGCGAGAGCGAGTCGGCATTCACGTCGCCACCAATTAACGCCAAAGAAAGCCTCGCCGGTTCCAGGTGAACAAACCGTGGAATAATCACTTAAAGCTGCGACTAAAACGTGCCAGATGTCTGGAGCGCTGCACATAGTTCCAGGCTATTTGCGGAGGAATTTCAGGCCCGTTTCCAAATTTAACATAATGATTTAGGGCAATTAAGCATTTGCAATAAAAAGGCCACTTTTCCTGTGTTGAAATATGCATTTCTAGCTCTCAGAAGTGACACCCGCTTCAAACTCATTGGAGTTTGATGACTATTAACGTCCCGTTCTGAAGGGCTTCGCTCGGTCCTGTTAGCGGGATTGTCTTAAGACTCTTTAAGGACCGCAGGGAGCTCTTTTTTCCCCCTCTTGTTTGTCTTGCTAAGACTCCAAAGCACAATAGTCTTTCTCACAGGAGTATATAGGGTCAGTCCGCTGTCAATAGGTCAAGAAATCCAGGGGAAGTCGAGCTCCTCTGAAGTTCCTCCATTGTGGCGCTTGAATAGAGTCGCTGACCCCTGAAAACGTGTGTTGTTTTATACCAAACAAAAGATACTGCTGGAGTTTTATTATCTTCTTATTGTTGTACCTGCTTGACCGTCAACAAAACGTTATTTGCTGACGATGCTTGTTTTAATCACCTCCTGTTGATTGCATTGCGCCATTCGTTTAAACTTTTAAGAACGTGATTTTGTCTATTCCTTCCATCTGTGATGCGCGAACGGCGTTTCGGCTTCAACCAATCAGTTTGCAAGGCGCCGCCCTATTTACCAGCGTAACCAATGATAAACATTAAATGTTTAGAAGCTGATAATGTGTTTTCGTGATTGATCACTGCTGTCTTCTAATTAGTTGCAAAACTCTCAGCAACGTAATTATTTGTGGCTCCGCTTCGCTATACGGGCCTGAGACGGTACTAAACCCGTAACCTGTATTTAATGTCATCTGGGTTGTGTTTTCTTTGACCTCATGTGGTTTTATTGATGGTTTGTGAGGATGAGGCCGTCACGCAACCTGTCCATGTTCCCATCGGTCTGATTTGAGTTTCTTCTATGTGTTACATGAAAATATTGAGTTTGATTAGGGGGAAAAAGTTTTTATAGGTTTATAGGTACATTTATAGGTTATTTTAATATTTAAAAAAATTAAAAAGCAATTATTACTCAACATTATCCTGGATAGCATTGATTTAAAACACAACAATTATGTATTTTCAGGTTTAAATGCATATATAATTATATATGCATAGCTGTAATAGATAAAAATTGTTTTATAAATGTATAATAAATGTATAGGTTATTACAGATATTTTTAAAAATAATTATATCTCAATCTTATGCTGAATAACATTGATTTTAAACCTAAAAATTATGTATTTTTGGACTTAAATGCATATGTAATTATATATGCAATGCATAGCTACAATAGATAAAAATCGTTTTATAAATGTATAATACATTTATAGGTTATTTTATTATTTATTATTTATTATTAATCAACATCATGCTAGATAGCATTGATTTTAAACACAAAAATGATGTATTTTAGGCCTTAAATGCGTGTTCTATCATATACTACAATACATAAAAATTGTTTTATAAATATATAATACATGTATAGGTTATTTTAATATTTAAAAATATAAAAAAGCAATTATTATTTAATATTGTGCTGGATAGCATTGATTTTAAACCCAACGATTATGTTTTTTCGGGCTTAAATATATAATTATGTATGCATAGCAATAGATAAAAATAGTTTTATAAATGTATAATAAATGTATAGGTTATTTTAATATTTAAAAATATAAAAAAGTAATTATTACTCAATATAATGCAGGATAGCATTGGTTTTAAACCCAAAAGTTATGTATTTTGGGGCTTAAATGCATGTTTAATGATATATGCATAGCTACAAAAGATAAAAATTGTTTTGTTAATATTTAAAAATATAAAAAAGCAATTCTTACTCAACATTAAGGTGGATATCACTGATTTTAAACCCCAAAATTCTGTATTTTTGGGCGTCAAATGCATGTATAATTATATATGCATAGCTACAATAGGAAGAATATGTGTATATATGTGTGAATAATATATATATATTTATTATTTGATAAAATACTGGAAATTATTTACATTAAACCCCAAAAGTAAAGTAAATAAATAAGCAAACAAACAAATAAATAAAGATTTATTTTATTAATAAAATAATGTATACATTTGATAAGTTACATAAAATTAAGTATTTCTGTATAGTATTTATTTTGCTACTCTAGCATTTTTTTAAGCATTTGGCATTGTGTTGTTATTCTCCTCTCTGTGACCGTATCAAAACAGGCCTGACTTGTATTTTTGGTTTGAGGGCTGCTGTACAATATCATGTGATATTTCATCTCAGTGATGATGTTCAGTGCTCTGAATGGAGATGCAGCTTGAGAAGCTGATGCTGGTTTTGGTAGTTGTGAAGTTTCTTTGCTGTCTGTCCTGCAGAAGAACAGGATCTTTGAAGTGTCAGTGTGAATCTGCCGCTCATGTAAACTGCATCTCTGGCTTTGATTGGCCGCGTCTGTGCCGTGGGGTTGTGGAATCGCTCTGGATATTGTTCACACGTCACGCTGCGCTTCCTCTGTGGTTTTTGCACTCTGTGCCGGTGGGTTTGTGGGCTTTGCTGTGGTGAATCATACAGAGAGGCATTATGAAATTCTGTTTTCCAGTATTTTGTTGCTTATATGCTTTCTCACTAAAACAAGTGTTGGTTTCTGTTGATATTTTGTAGCAGTGCAACTTAATCAAGCGTCGTCATTAAATACAATTTTGATTTTACAAAGAAAAGCTGGTGAGTTTGTCAACTCTGTCAATGTTATAGACAAACTGTATGGGTTGACAGATAACAATTTACAATTTCATTTTACTCATAATCAGCAAAAAAATTAAAACCATACCTATATAATAATAATAATACTATATATATATATATATATATTATTATATAATATATTATTATTAAAATATTAAAAATACACATATTTTTTTATATATATATTTTTATATATATAAAAATGTATATATTTATATTTTATTATTTATATTAATATCTTTTATTATTTATATTCATACATATATATTATTATTATTATTATTAATAACACCAATAATAATTTATTATTAAAATATTTAAAATACACTTATACTATTTTGAATATTAATTATTTTAATATGTATATTTACATATATTATTAAATAAGTGAATAGACAATATAATACAACTAAATAGCCAGTTTATTATGTATTATCTATTATTTTATTATATATATAAAAAAATATTATTTTTAAAATATATTATTAATTAAAAATGTATTTATTTATTTATTTATTGTGGTCTTTCTCTCCATTCAGTTTAGTCTCCAGTAATTGTAAAAAAAAAAAAAAAAAATCTCATATTTGTCTTACAGGGTAACAGATTTAAAGCTGAATTTATTTATGTATTTATTTATATGATATGATATATTAGTATAAGAACATTTTCAGAATATATTTCTAATAACCATAATTTTTATTTAATACATTATTTTATAATGCATTAAGAAATAACAGTTAATTACATAATGTTATATATGTATAGCTAATATATCAAAATAAATACTTAATTTTAAATGTAATTAATGATTATTTTTGACTTTAAAAATATCTATTACATTATTAGTTAGAAATTAAATATTTGTATATGTGACCCTGGACCACAAAACCAGTCATAAACATAATTTTTTAAAAAAATTGAGATTTATACATGTGCAAAAAAATCAAATAATTGAGAAAATTACCTTTAAAGTACATTACCAATCAATAATTAAGTTTTGATCAATTTGCGGTGGAAAATGTACAAAATATCTTAATGGAACATGATATTTACTTAATATCCTAATGATTTTTGACGTAAAAGAAAATTTGATCATTTAGACCAATACAATGTGTTTTTTGGCCTTTGCTTTGACTGTTTTTGTGGTCCAGGGGCACATATAGTATTTATTTTGCTACTTTTTTTATTAGTAATTACCATAATGGTCATTAATAGATATGAAATGTTGCCTAAATTACAGAATGAGCTCTAAACATACGTTTTGGCTTAATGTTCAGCTTTTGGTGTGCGTTGAAAACCTCCCGCTGTACTGAAGAACTGCATTAGAGTGGACTAATTCAACGACTCCGAGCTCTTGGGAAAAGATCCCGCATTCGTGCCTTCGTCAAGCGGAGACAATCACGCGTCAAGCACCATCTCATTACGCAGACTGAAATCAGAGAAAGGCCATCACGCGCCACGAGACGCTTTGAAATCAAAGATCGGCGGGCCGCCGGGGCCAGGAGATGCTCGGCTCGCTATGAGATGTGATGGGGATCCGTAGCGCCTCTCGGCTGGCTTTGATTCGGGACTTAATGAATTCCTGAAGGGATGCGGTAACCGGATGATACTCCTTTAATACCTAAAGAACTCCTGACAGCGGAGAGCCGTGGGTTTATGCGCACGGATCATCGTCGCTGATAGAATCGTGCATGTTTCAGACAAATGCCTGATAGCAGAAAATCCCCGGCGGTTTGTCAAGGGTTTGGCTCGCGGCCTAGCGCCGGTTCAGACGTGTTTAACAGCTCCGGACACGCAGTGCAGATGTTTACATTATTGAGATTCAGTTATTGTAAAACAGACAGTGCTCTGTGGTTTATTTGTCTGCCATTGGAGCACGTTTGCTCACCGTTAGGTCCGGGCGATGACACTTTGTTAGGCCTTTGCGATCACAGGGTTGGAGGTCAAGACCTGCTTGAGTCTGCTGGTTTTTCTCTGTAACTACAGATACTTAAATATCAACTTTCTGTCAGATGTTTCTCTAAAAATAGACCCAAATGTCACTTGATAAGATCATTTGATGAGAAATGGTTGAGTTCATGGTGAAATCTCTGACTTATCATTGCAGACTTTGGTGTCTTGGAAAATTTGAAAGATAAGGAAAAGTTTCAGACGTTATTGAGATCTGAGATATTATTTTTTTATTTTATTTTATTTTATTTTATTTTATTTTATTTTATTATTATTATTTTTTCATTTCATTTCATTTCATTTTTATTTTATTTTATTTTATTTTATTTTTTAAATTTATTTATTTTATTTTATTTCGTTTTTATTTTATTTTATTTAATTTAAATATAACAGTATATTTAAAATGTCAAGAATAAGATTTCAAAATAAAAGCAGTTTGCATTTAACATTATTTAATAATATGTTTTAAAATAAATTATATTAATTTTTACTTGTATAATATAATGTTGTTAATAATATTTTCAAAATATATTTATAATAATCAAAATTTTAATAATAATAATATATAATAATTAATAATAATATTTATTTTATTTCTTATTTTTATTTATTTTAATTTAAAATAAAAATCATGATTATTTTGTAATGTGTGCATAAAAATGTGAACTTTTTTTAAAACTAAAATATACATATTTTTATTTATTTTAATTTAGAATATTACATTAATGTTTTTTTATTTCTTTCTATAATTTATTGTATAATACATGCACAAAATTGTTAGAATTTATTAAATATGAAAATGTAGAATTTATTTATAATTTATTCAAATATATTATATAAATATACTTTATAATATATCATATTATTTGTAATTTGTACAAATTTTATTTTATAATAAATACGCAAAAATTTAAATATATTTTAATATTTTTTATTGTTTACTATGTGCAAAAACAGCTAGAATTTTTAATATACAATTTATATACTATATAATAATAAAAATATATATGAAATTATTGTATTGCTATATACGAAATATGTTTTTAACAATAATAATGTTATATAATGTTCACATAAACAGCTATCATTTTTAGTTTAGAAATATTTTATAAACATTATATACAATTATACATGTATATAATTTATAATTGAACATATAATTGAATTTATAAATGAGCATGTTTATTTTCACTTTAATAGTAATTAAAAGAACCTATTCATTGCCATTCAAGTGAAATTACTACACATTTGAGCGTGAGAAAAATGCTCGTTTTAGAAGAAAATTTCAAACAGAAATCTTCAGTTGTTAATATTTTACAGTTTACTTTTAAAATACATTAACATTTAAATCAGCTTTTCAGCTTGAGTGTAAACTACTCTCAGCCACTGCCGTCTCAACACTAAAAGCTGACACAACCACCCGTGTAAGTGGTTGAGAAGCCGGTAGAAGAGGCTCCTCGCTGCTCAATAACAACAGAGAGGAAGTTTACATTACAGTGCTGGTGTCAAAGCACAAGTGTCTCTTAAAAACACCATTTGGCCGGCGGATCAAAGCGTGCTGTTAAAAACCCCCGTGACGTCCGTCGCCGAGGCTCATCCCGCCGCGGGCGTCTGGAGCCGCGGGCCGTGCGGCGGTGGCACATGCGAGATGTAATGGCTTTGACGGCTGATTTAAGAAGACGGGAGGAATCCTCCGGCCCTGAACTTCAGCGGGGGCTGCAATCGCAACATCTGTTCGGCATTGGCCTGCTCCGATGGAGATCGTCCACAGGATATTGCACTTAGCAGCGGGGGGTGTGATCTGAGCCGCGGGGCTCCGCTATCACCCAAACTCACTGAAACCGCATTAGACTATGGAAGGCCGACAGGGTCAAAAGTCTTTAAACTGAACATGTGGAATTTGTTTTGAATGCGATTTTGAATGTGCTTCTGTATGTGTAGAAAATATCTGAAAAACATTTGAACGTGTTTCTCAATGCTTGCATTGAGAATATTAATATTTTCAAAATATATTTATAAAATCGTAATTTTAATAATATGATAATAATATAATAAAAACGATTTTTTGAATTATTTATTTTTTTTCATTTTAAAATAAAAATGATTACTATTTTATAATGTGTGCATAAAAATGTAAATAATTTATATAAACAAAAATATACATATTTTATTTGATCATTTATTAACATTAATATATTAAAATGTAATTTTAGAATATTACATTGATTTTTTTATGTCTTTATATAAGTTATTGTATAATATATGCATGATGTAGAATGTAGAATTTATTTTATCATTTATTCAAATATATTATATAAATATAATTCATAATATATTATATTATTTGTCATTTTTTACATACTTTATTTTAGAATATATACACATTTTTTATATATATTTTAATGATAATATATAATAATAATAATAATAATATATAACAATAAAATGTTGTTTATTTTATTTATTATTTTTATTATTTATTTATTTTATTTTAAAATAATTATTTTATAATGTGTGCATAAAAATGTAAATTTATAAAAACAAAAATATACATATTTTTATTTTATAATTTATTAACATATCTTAATATATTAAAATGTAATTTAGAATATTACATTCATATTTTTTTCTTTAACTGGAAATTTTGTAAAAATAAATGTTTTTTGAATTATATTCTATAAATATAATAAATATAGTTTATAAAATGTCATATTATTTGTTTGTTTTTTTACACACTTTATTTTATAATATATGCACAAAAATCTAAAATATATTTTAATAATAATTTTTATTGTTTAATTTAATGTTTTTATTGTGCAAAAACATATATACTAAATATGTCCGAACTAGGGGATATAAACTTGCATTTGCGAGAAAAAAGTCAGATTTGTAAGATAAAATAAATAAATGTTGTGTAAACTGTTAATATTAATAGACTTAAATATAATGTCATGCTGTAACTGTAGAGTTAATGTATCATTGTGTTGCATATGTAAATATAATCTCAAATTTCTTACATTCTGTTTAAAGACTTTTGACCCTGTCGGCCTTCCATATGGAGCCTCGGTCCCGTCCAGACTCACGTGAGTCACTGCTGTCTGCTAATGTCTCGTTTGTAACTCCAGCGATGTCTCCTGATGTCCACCGCTTGTGACTCAGCTTCACTCGCTTATGAGTAATATTCCCTGGAATTTGCTAGTTATTATCCTGACGGACTCAAGCTCTGTAAATCAAAGAGGAATGCAATAGTCTGTCGAAACGATACAGAATCGGCGGCTCTGATGCGTCACGTGATTCGTGAAAATTCAACTCCACTTTTTTTTCTTTTGAAAACTCCAGTCATTTTTGTCAGCCGTTACAAGAGTTGAAATCATCAACTTTAAACTTTAAATATATATATGTAAATATAACATATTCATTTAAATATATATGAATATGAATAGAAAGAAAATTAGTAAATTGATTCATAAATAAATTAAAAATGCCATGTATACCGTTCCAAATAGTGTGTGTATATATGTATTAAAACATTTAATGTACATTTTTTAAAAATATATGCTTAAATACGTAACACATTTTATGTGTATTTATTATCTATTAAAACTTAAATATCAATTAATTAATTCATTGATAAAAATGCCTATATATATATATATATATATATATATATATATATATAAAATGTATGTATATAAAATGTAAAAATAAATTATCTATTAAAACTTAAACGTTACATAATTAATTAAATATATATATATATAAATTGATTAATATATATATATATGTTTTGTGTGTGTGTGTGTGTGTGTGTATATAACTATTTATAAATATAATGTACATTTAAAAATATAGAATTAATTATGTAACACATTTTATGTGGTGTGTGTATGCATTTATGTTATATATTTCAACTAAATGAATTAATACCTTGATTAAAAATGGCAATATGTAATATAAAAAAACTATATATATGTGTGTGTGTGTGTGTGTGTGTGTATTTTTCTATTATATATATATTTTTTAAAAAGTGCAAATATATTTTTAAGTATATATATATATATAATATATTATTTACAAATATATTGTACATTATTTATTTTATAAACAATTTTATTTTTATATATATATATATGTATGTTATATATTAAAGAATAAACATTTAAACTAAGTAATATATGTTTTGTAATTATTAAAAAAACATTTTATTATATGTTGTGTGTTTTATATGTTTTTTAAAAATATATTTATGCATGGTATTATGTTTATTTTTTTTTGCATTCATATAGACTTTTACAGGCGATCTAAAAATCAGAAATCTCGATATAAACTCAAACATTTCTCATCGGATTCTCACAAGACGATCTTTGTTTCCCTTTGACTCGTTTATGTTTTTTTACGTCTCTTAAGGAACATTGAGACAAAGTTGAATCTTGACAAGTGCAAACTCCTTAAAGTCTAGTGAGCGATGAAAGATGTTTTCCTGTAGGAATCTTCCATCTGAACGGATGAGTCTGAGATCTTTCGCTGTGTGTGATGAAGTGTGGAGTTCGTCTCTGTGTGTTTGTGCGTTTGTAAGATCCACGAAGCTGAGGAAACGCACTTCAGCCCAACGCTTGAAGGATTGCGGCGCTTGAGCGCTAGCGAGAGATCTGGGATTTGGCTCGGTGACCTTTCAGGGTCTGTCAGAGTCATTTGTTTGTGGGACGGCTGCGCTGTAATTATTCAGCAGGGGTTCGGTGAGTAAATCAGTGTGAGGAGCCAAACGGCTCTCCTGAAACTCAGCGCACCTGCAGCATGGAGACATTCGTTTCTGAGACGTCTCGCTCCTTCAAACCCCACCCGTCCTCGTGGATTCACTTCTAGGACTAAGATGCTTTTTTTCTCTCTCTCTCTCAGTTTCTCAGACTGAAGTTGCACACCGAGTGTGTTTGATGTGTTCATCCGTGTTGTTTTTTAAGATTCATCTCCACTAATTATGTGGGCATGAGTGTTTTTCATCTTGTGCTCAAGATGAATAAAAAGTTTTTGTACTTCTTTAGTATTTTTTAATGCTGTGCATAAAACTAAAATCGTTGCTAAAGCTCTTACATGCATTGCACCGCGATTGCAAATCAAGTTCAGACTAATGTTGCAATGTTATTTTGAGATGCTATTATCAATTTTATTAATATTTTGAATGAGTTATTATTTTCTATTTTCGTTTTCATTTTAATTATGAGGTTTTAGTAATTTTGTTTTTGTCAAAAACCTACTAGCTATTTCTAGTTTACAGAATTATGCTGAACAAAATATGGTAGAAAGACTTTAATTTATATTGAAACACTGAAAAAATGTCAATACACCAGATTATTAAAGATTTTTATTATTATTATTATTATTATGTTGAATGAGTGAAATAGCTGGATGAGAATTTATTTATTTATTTATTTATTTATTTATTTATTTATTTATTTTCTGTCTTAATATTATGAAAAATATAAAATGTAAATTATTTGTTTAAACGCATATATTTAACATTTAAGTTCAAGCTTTTCCAGAAGTTGGTTTAATACAAAAAATAAACAAATAAGTAAAAATAGTATTTAACAGTATTTTACAGTAAAATTACCTGAAATATAAAAATAGCTGGATATGAATTTATTTATTTAATTTCTGTCCTAATATTATGAAAAATATAAAACGTAAATTATTTGTTTAAACACATATACTTATTTTCCAGAAGTTGAGGTTTAATACAAAAAAATAAATAAAAATATTTTTGACAGTATTTTACAGTAAAATTACCTGAAATATAAAAATTTGTTTGTTTTCTGTCTTAATACTATGAAAAGCGAAAAATAAATAATTATTAAATTATTATACGTTATATAATATTAATATATTATTTATAATTTATACTATTAATTATTTGTTTAAATGCATATATTTAACATTTAAGTTAATATTAAAGTATTTAACATTTATTTATTTATTTTAAGGTTTAATACCAAAAAAAAATTATATTTACCCAAAATTTACAATTAACAATATTTATCAGTAAAATTACCTGAAATGTGAAATGACTGCATGAGACTTTTATTTATTTTTTATTTATTTATTTTCTATCTTAATATTATGGAAAACAATAAATAAATAAATGTAAAATCAATTTTTTGTTTAAATACATATATTTAACATTCAAGTTAACATTTAATATTTATTCATTTCTTATTTATATATTTATTTGTTCTTTCTTTAATTATTCTTAGATATTTATTTATTTATTTATTTATTTTATTATTATTATTATTTTTTTTTTTTTTCAGAAGTTGAGTTTATGTAAAATGTACATTTAAGTTAACAATATTTTACAGTAAAATTACCTCAAATTAGTTTTTCACTATAGCATAAAGGGACTTCAACAGGTTTTACTGTTAAAATTACAATGATTTTTACAGCATTGTCTAAGAGCCAACATGGCAGCTGTTTGCAACAGTTTCCACTCTCAGCATTTCTGTTTGATAGACTTTGTTATAGCCCTGTGTGTTGTCTTTGTTTCTTTGTTTTAACTATTTTTGCATGAGAACATTACAGAGGTTTTCTTGTTACGAGCAGCAAAGCAGCACACGGATCCTCTTTGGCCTTTTAAACGCTGCTGTAAGTCGTCGTCTCATAATTACGGTAATTCAGACGCAGTTTCACCCGGAGAACACGCGAGGCCGGAGGACAGGCTCGGGTTTGATAGCAAACAGCTGGATCTCCTCTGGATTTACGGTGCGTTTTCACACAGGAAATGACCTGCGACACATGTGCCCTCGCTAGGGGGCTTTACTGAACAGCTGCCCACCTGCGAATGAGAAAACGCTTCATCCGAAACCTACTCGACACACTGACCTCTTTCAGAAAAGCACAAGTGATTAGACAATGCGTCTGAAGTCCAGATTGAGAGGTTCAGGGTCTGTTTGTTTGCTGCTCATCTTTAGCGGTCGGTTGAAGAATGAGCGGCTAAAACAAACAGGTCGTTGATGTGAGCTCAGTGAGGTCTGGAGGGGGAAGTGTGGAGTTAAGTTGTTCATTATCTTTGGCTGAAGTCTGTATTGTGTCTCTGATGGCTGTTCAATGGCTGTTTGTGTATCTGAAGACACCAGCGGAGATCAGCGTTATTTGCTCTCGGAGATCCTGCGGGGCGTCAGAAGCTCATTAGAAATGTAAATGACGATTGTTCTCTGGCGTTATGCGTTACAATAGCTAATTAACAATTCTTAAGGGATTTATTTTATTTGAAAAGTAGTTTGGTTAGTATATAGAGCTGACTGAAAAGGAAGGATGATGCTTAATATATCTCAGTATTTATTTATTTATTTATTTGTCAAAGTTTCCTCATTTATTTTTTTAATGTTTTTTTTTTTTTAAATATTTATTTATGTATAATTAATGAACAGTTACTATTTTAGATCGACAAACTGTCTTTTACAAGATTTCCATTTGTAATTAAAGTTAAATAAAATAAATAAATAAAAAAAAAAAATCAAAAATTCATTTTTTTTTTTAAAAAGTAAATTTTTATTTTTAATTTGACTATAAAGTAATTGTGTTTTTAATTTAATACTCTCTTTTTTATTTTAACATATTACCCCAGTTTATTATTATTTTTATTTTAAAAATAAAAAACTAAATAAATGAAGTCCAATGATATTATTATCACTATTATTAATGTATTTTTCACCAGGCTAAAAAACGTATGCGCACCCCTGGATAAAAATCATGTTAAATAATAAATATTTAATATGAATTATATATAATATTTTAAGTAACTTACATCACTTAAATATCTAAATATTATATATTTATTTGTAAAATCGTTCATTTATTTATTTAATATATTTAATAATATTTATGTATATAATTAAAATAAGTTAATATCATTTCAATATGTTAATAAATATTATATATATTAATATTTAATATTAAGTAATATTAATATTTTAAGTAATTGACATCATTTAAGTATCTAAATAATATTTTTGTTTAATAAATAATCTAAATAATATTTAATTTAATATGATGTTTGTAATACTAATAATAATAATATTAATTATTTAATTATTTGGTATAGTATAGAATTCATTATACATTATTTCCCGTATAGATTTATTTGTAAAGTCGTTTATTTATTTAATTTTATTTATTTATTTATTTTATTTAATATATTAATAAATATTTAATATAATAATATTTAATATTAAGTAATTTAAATATTTAAATAATATGAATAGAAAATAGAAATATATATATATTATAAATAAATAAATAAATAAATATAATAAATATTGCAATTATTTAAATATTTAAAATAATAATAATTTTAAAATATTAATTTAAAATGATTTATATAATAATAATGTCTAATAATATAATAATAATCTGTCTATATTATTCAGTCCAGAGATTGTGAATATTTGAGATTTAATGAATCATTAAATCAGAGTTTTAAATCAGTTTATTTTAGTTGAATGGTGAACTGTGAAATGTCTTTGTTTGTGGTAAATTCTCACTGATGTTTGAAGCTTTAATCCTTTGATCACAGACTTTCTCACTTACCGTCAGCAGCTAAACAAAAGCTTTTAACCACACGACTGCTGAGAGAAAGACATGAACTGATCTCAGGTCAGAGCTGTTATTTCAGTGGCTGTAATTAACGAGGTGGGCTGGTAAAGCGGGAGTTCATTTGCTCGACTGATCTGTGCTAATGAATAAGACGACGTCTTCACAGATTCACAGAGAAACGCCGCTCACACCTGTTCGAGCCGCTCGTAAAGAACACACACATCCGTCCGTCAGACGTCTTCAAGAGCCAAACAAACCAGACAAAGGTTTAACAGACTCCACTGGACGAAGTTTGAGCCGCTGGAGTTCATAGATGAAGTTTTTCCATCAACTTTTTGATCAGTTTTTTAGCTTCACTTACATAGTACATTCAAATAATAATTTAGCATTGCTTTTAGCAATCATGTGTCTTTCTGACCAGTTTTAGTTTATTTTTCATTAAATGCAAAAGGAGATTTTTAGTGTTTACAATGAATTTCTGAGGTCTTCTGTGTCACACATTGAAAGTGGCTTGTGATTTATACTGTCAAGTGCTGGAAAAAAAACACACAAAATTGATTAAATATCATGTAATTTGTCCTTGTGTGTTATATTGGAGGAAAATAACACAGAATATGTGTCAAAATATTTTTTTATTCTGTCAAATTCTATATATAATTTCTATACATTTATTTATTTGCTCATACATTTATTTATGTTTTATTTATTTATAAAATTATATATTGAAAATTAAATAGTATGAAAATAGGTTCTAACATTAACAAATAATTTTAATAATAATTATTATATTAAATATTTTAAATAAATTAAATAATTAGATTTAAATGTAATAAATAAATTATATTATATATTAAAATTAAAATATAAAAATAGGTTTGAGCATATATTTTCAACATAATATATAATATTAATAATAATTGTTATTTTAAATAATTTTAGACTTTAAGTTAAAAAAATAAATGTAATTAGTAGTAATTATTAGTAGTATAGTTATATTAAGTGATTATATACTCTTAGTCTCTATAACAATAAATATATAAAAATCATATTATGTTAATAATTAAATATTGTTAAATAACAATAATATTTGTAGTAATTATTGTAATTATTCTGTGATTATTTAATGTAATTATTCTTCTTAATAATATTAATAAAAATAAATAAAAATAATATATATTAATAATGAAATATTTTAAAATATTTAATTTGTGTATCATAAAAATAAATATTTGTAATAAATAATAAATTCATTTAAATTCTTTATTTAAATACTAAAAATATTTTTTAGCTTTTGCAATGAATGTCAGAGGTGCTTTTTCAAGATATGTGTATATTGTTTTGTTTTGTTTTGTTTTTTTCTTGTTAATAGACAAAAACAAAAGTAGTAAACATGAAGATAAAGATTAGAGACTGTACAAATAAAATAAAGGAGCCTGGGAGTACAGGACATATACAATAATCTTAGAAAGGAAAATATATATAAATTCTTAAAAGCACATGAATGTAAAAATGAGGAATTTCTCCATGTCATAGAAATGTCTTGTGATTTATGTTGTCAGGCTGCAAACAAAGCATAAAGATGAGTCCTTGTGTGTTATTTTCTGAAGTTATATGATGCTGTTACACTACACTGATCATTTTTGGAGGTCAAAAGTTCAAGTGAAATGTTCAGTGTAAGCAATGGAGGACGTTAAATCACAGGAGTCTTGTGACTGTGGCGGTTAAAGCGCGGTCAGGATCGGCGTGAGGCCTGTTGTTAGCGTTAGCTTTCGTGACCATCTGTCTGTTTGGTCTTTGACACCCGTGTTATCCCGTCGTACGGGTCCCGCGGTGATCACGCGGCTCCGGGCTCCGCAGGGGGCGTCTCTTTGACCCGCGCCGTCCCGTCCCGGGATCTCTAATGCTCTTTATGCTCACAGAGGTGTTCGTCTTTCACTCATTTCAGTCAAACCGCAAGGACAAAGACTCAGAAACCCACAGTGTGACGTACAGTAGAGTACACTAGATAGATCACATCGGTGCTGTCTGTTAAGTGTGCGCTAGGACTGAGAGATACGATGGTTAAAGTTTAGTCAGCTCTTGTACTGAATTCATGATTCTGGTTCTGTCTCATAATACAAAATTATTTTGACTCTTTTTTGATTTATGTCAGGCTGATTCATCATACTTCATTTAAAATATGTTTTTCTTACTTAAAAAAAAAAAGTATTTAAATTGCATTCAATTTAAATGTAAGTAAATGCAATTAAATAATGAATAAATTCATAATAATAATTAAGTAATTTAAATTATTTATTTAAAATAGCAAATATAATTTGTAGTAATATTTATGTAATATTTAATACAGTTATTCTGTAATTATTTAATATAGTCATTAAATCAATTTCATTAAATGCAAAAGGAGATTTTTCAATTGAAACATCATTTTACTTAAGTATTTAAATTGCTGGTTTATCAAAATTAGGGTTACGAATAAACCAAAATAAACTGAGTAATTAAATTATTGTCAAGCTGTGGAAAAAGCACAAAAACTGATCAAATATCATAGAAATTCATTGTTGTGTATTCTTGGAGGAAAGTAAGCAAAACAGGGTCAGTATGTGTGTAAAAATATATTTTTATTCTGTCAAATTCTATATATAATACATTTTTATTTATACAATTATTTGTATTATATTTAAAAAAATAAATATTTTGAAAATAGCTTCAAGCTATAATATTTAATATTAATTATTATTATATGTAATATTTTCAGTCAATTAAGTAATTTAATTTAAATTAAAAAATAAATTATTTAATTATTTATATTATATAAATAGGTTATTAATAATTTTACATTTAATATTTTAAATTAAATCTTAAAATATAAATTTTAAAATATAAATCTAATTAGTAGTAATTATTTTGTGATTATTCATTCTTAGTCTCAATGAAAATAAATATATACAAATCATATTATGTATTAATAATTAAATATGGTTAAATAATATAATATTTGTAATTATTCTGTGATTATTTAATGTAAATATTCTTCTCAGTAAATATAAATAAAAATCATATATATTAATAATGAAATATTTAAATATTTAATGAATAAACCAAAATAAATTGAATGATTGAACTATTCATTAATTTAAATAATATAAATAATTACTTATGTAATTTAATTTTTTATTTATTTAATTTAGTAATTAAAATTCTTTATTTAAGATGGTAAATATAATTTGTAAGAATGATAATTCTATAATTATTGAATATAATCTTTTTTTTTAAATTAAAAATAAGTATTTAAATTGGGGTTAATAAACCTAAGTGAATTGAATAATTGAATTATTAATATAAAATACAAAACTTAATTTAATTATTTGATTTATTTGATTAATTTAAATCTTTATTTCAAATAGTAAATATAATTTGTAAGAATGATAATTCTATAATTATTTAATATAATCATTAAATCATTTTTACTGAAGTATTAGGGTTAAAAAAGTTTTAAAAAAAAATCTTAAATATAAAATCAGAATTAACATTTTTTTTGTTTGTTTTTGTTTTTTTAATTCAAAAATAAATATATAATGATACATACTATCATTCAATAGTTAGAAATAGTTTTTTTTATTTGATAGAAGTCCTTTTGCATTATTTGATCAAGAAATATTGCAAAATATTATTACAGTTTAAAATAGCTGTTTCCATGCAAATATATTGTAAAATGTCATTTATTTTGGTGATGCAAAGCTGAATTTTGAGCATCAGTGTCACATGATCGATCAGAAATCTTTCTAATATGCTGATTTGCTGCTTGATTATTCTTCCAAAAACATTAGAAATGGAATGATTCCAAACAGCCAGTGTTTTACAATGTATTACAATGATATAAAACAAAGTGATGTAAGATTTTGGCCGCAGCATGAGTTTAAACTGCCAGCATGAGGAATATTCGCAGCTCAGATTCTCCGATTGTAAAGACGGATGCTGTGATTTCAGTGCAGGATGAATGTAAAGGTGAATGTAGGGTCAGATAACTGGCTTACGGGATTTATGGAGCGTTTTCATCATCCTGACGGCAGCGTTACGCCCTGATTTGGGCCTGTAAAATTTATAGCCTTAAAAACTATGAGAGGATGATGACGACGTCAAGATGTTTTAACTCAATGCAATGCATGCGCTGATGAAAGAGCAGGAATATGAGCTGGATTCAGGCTGACTGTATAGAGGTGCATTCGGTTTGTGTCGGCGATAGTCGGTGCCCGCGGCCGTGTGGAGCATCGCTGTTGGCGAAGGAAAGCGGAAACAGATGCCGTCCAGGATCACGCGTGTGTTCCTCCGTTAATCGGCTTACCTTGCATTAAACACCGAGAGAACGAGACGGCTGAGTGACTAAACAAATCTGCTTCTGTTCACTCAAGCCATTTCAATAAAGCCGGGATGCAGAAGACCGAGTCCTGGGTTTATGATTTAGATCAGTTGTATGCGTATTGATCTGTGGTCAAGCATCACTGTTAGTATTGATCATACTTGATGGGTTGAGTTAAACTAACCTCTAACACTGGTAAAGTTCAGTGTGCGTCGTCTTGCAGTGTATTTTTATAATAAGATCAGAATGTCAGATTTGAGGTTGGACCCTTTAAATGAAGAAGTAAGCAAACAATCAGAACACCCTAGACAATGCATAGCAACGCCCTGACAACCACCTAACTGTTGTTATATTATGTTATATATTTCATATGGTTTCATAGATATATATATATATATATAATATTTTCATGTTAATTTTATTTTTGTTTCATTTTTAGTAGTTTTGTGTATTTATTGTATTTGATTATTTTTCATCTATTTTATTTGTATGTATTTTTTTATTTTATTTCATTTTATATTTTAGCTTTTTATTTCACATATTAAAATTTTATTTCATAATTTACCTTCTTTTCGCTTAGATTTTTATTTCATTTTTTCATTATTTTTTCATTTCATTATTCATTTTTATATTTAATATTTCTTTCTTTTTTATATTTAATTGCATTTCATTTGATAATATTTTAATATGTTTTATTTTATGTATTATTTTGTTTTTTATTTTATAATTAATTTCATTTTATTTATATTTTTATTTCATTTTTAAAATTTTATTTTATATTTTTTCATTTTATTTATATTTTAGGGTTTTTTTTCATTTTTGATTTTATATTATTTTTATACATTTTATATATTATTTTGTTTTATTTATATTTATTTGTTATTTTATTTATCTTATATTTAATTTCATTTTATTTTTAGATATTTATATATTGTTTAAGTTTTAATTCCATTCTTCTCATTTAGATTTTTATATTTTATTTCATTTTTCAAATTTTATTTTATACATATTTTTTTCATTTCATTATTATTTTGTGTTGTATGTTGTTTTATATTTTTTATATTTAATTTAATTTTATATTATTTTTATATATTTTATGTATTTTTTATTTGTATTTATTTATTTTTCCCTTATATAATTTAATTTTATTTCTAATATATTTTATATATATTTATGTATTTTTATTTGTATTAATTTTATTTATCTATTTTTTCGTATTTTATATTTTCTATGTGTAATATATGTACGCGTGTGATTTAGTTTTTTATTTAATTTTTTGATATTTATTTGCATTTAATTTTATAATACTTTTATGTTTTATATTTAATTTAATTTTTATTTAAATCTTTTAGATTTTGTTTCATTTTATTTTAAATATTTTATTTTATATTTTATTTCATTTTTAGTTAATTGTACATAATATTTCTTTCGGATTTTATTTCTTTGCTCTGCTTTATTAATACATTTCCATGCATATTTTAGATGACACCTCTGTCTCTCTCTCACAGAATACATCAGAATGGAGGCCAGCGTTCCCACCACCGAGAAGAAGGACTGTAAGACGTCTTCTCTGGATGGAAACAGCTTCAGCGAGCTGCCCAAAAAACCTTCCCCATCATCCCTGGCCAGAGGTACGAACCCGTCCGCTCGCTTTCCCTTCCTACTTTTCCAGTGATTTTCTCAAATCTCATTGGTGCATATGTATATTCAAATTCGCTGCATCATTGGTTCTTGCAAATCACGTGACCAATTGCATCGCACACAGTTTAAATGAGATGTAAGCAGATGATGTTTTGAGTCTTTCTAAGGTTATTTATCACACCAGACGAGAGCTTAAAGACTCCAGTGAGCCGAGAAAGAGAATATGCCCATGAAATATGCATTTTAAAGATAAAATATGGCGCTCGCGGTGCCGGCCGTCCCTGATAAGCCGGGCCGAAAGCCCACGAGAGTCAAAGGTGAGGCTCCGTCGGGCCTGATGTGAATCCTAAATGCACGTTCATTAATAGCAGGCGACCACGAGTCGCCCTCGTGCAAACGACACGTAACGACGGGACGAGCCGAGGGCTTTTAGCGCCGTGTTTGCTCTGAGATTAATCAAGACTTACACGCACGCGGACGAACGGACGGATAGAAAGCGCTCGAGCATGTTTAAAACATGTCTTTAGGACCGCGATAAAAGCGCTGAATAATGAGGCCCAAAGACCTTGTTCGTTCCTCCAGAGTATAAGTGTTATGAATTAGTTAAAATGGCAGCGGCGGACGACACGTGCCAACGTCCACCTTTGAAATGGAAATACCTTTTGGTTTTGGGGCTTTTTTTCAAGATTCATGAAGGAATTTGGTGGCCTGCCATTGTAAAGGAAAGAAAAATCCATGATTTGTTGAAGAAAGGAGCGGAAAAATAGGCCACACAGTGGCAACAAGACAGTTGAACGGCATAATTCATAGACTGTGATTTTCACTCCTACATGATTCATATGATTCGTTTTGAACCGCGGGGGGAAATTATGACCGAGACTGAAGTCGAAGTAGAATTTGAGATCCTAACTTTGTTTGATCCAACTAAGAAACGCTATTGAAGGCATCAGATGGAGGTTTTATAGCTTGGATTTTTCTCTTTCGTTGCTCACGAGGCAGTATTCGATATTACTGAAAACTTGCTCTCAGATGTTTTTTCTCAGGTTTCTTAAGAAGAACAGATGTGTTGTTGATATTTTAGGAGTTTAAAGCTGTAAAAGTCATGATGAGAAGTGTTTGAGATCAATTTGAGACGTAATCTTGGCACTTTGAGACATTGTTGAAACTCTAGAAGACAAAAAAACATTAAAACTCCATTCGGCTGTTGAAAGATTGCATTTTAGTAGATAGATGAAGCTAAAAAAAATTATAAACAAGGATGAGCCCTTTAGTATTAATTAGTGATGTTATTAACTGTTAAAAATAGTAGAAGTAGTAAAAAAAAAAAAAAAGTCAAAAAAGTTGTAGTAAAAATTAAAAAGATATTTGGCTGTTGAAAAAAAAAATACATTTTAGTAGACACACTATTTTAAAATATTATTTATTTATTTTAAATATTATTAAATATTATTCATTTTTAAAAAGGGATGAGCCCTGTAATATTAATTAGTGTTCTTATTGTTGAAAAAAAAACTTCAGTAAGAAAAACAAAAGGAACTTTTTAAAAATGATTAAAATAAATACATTAAAAAAAATAAGTAGTAAAAAATAGTAATTTAAAAAATGGTAAGTAGTAAACAAAATAGTTTAAAAAAGAAAAAGTATTAAATAAAAATAGTAAAAATTAAATAGAACTCATTATATCTACATTTGGTTGTTGAAAAAGTACATTTTCATTATTTTTTAATATTTATTTATTTATTTAATTTTAAATATTATTAAATATTATTCATTTTTAAAAAGGGATGAGCCCTGTAATATTAATTAGTGTTCTTATTGTTGAAAAAAAAAACTTCAATAAGAAAAACAAAAGGAACAGTTTAAAAAAGGGTTAAAAAAAAAGTAGTGAAAAATAGTAAGTAGGGGGAAAAAAGTAGTTTAAAAAATAGTGAGTAGTAAACAAAATAGTTTAAAAAAGAAAAGGTATTAAATAAAAATAGTAAAAATTAAATAGAGCTCATTATATCTAAATTTGGTTGTTGAAATAATTTTTTATTATTTTAAAATATTTATTTACATATTATTAAAAAAAATAAGAAAAACAATTAAGAAACATTAAAATATTTTTTTATATTTTTATTTAGTATAATTATATTATATTATATATTATTATATATTATAATTATATTAATTTTATTTTATTTATGTATTCCACTTTAAAATTGATTAAATATTGAGCCCTGCAATATTAACTAGTGTTCTTATTGTTAAATAAAACTTAAATAAATAAAAAAATAATAATTATAATAAATCTAAACATTACATAATACATTATTATTAGACGAAAAACTAAAGAAACTATTTAAAATAAATAAAATAAACAAGTTTGATTTGAAAGACTGTTTAAAACTGTAGTATACATAAGTATTAAAAACAAAAACAAATAAAATGGCAAGACCCATTTATAAATATAAAACTATAAATATAAACAAACTATAAATATAAAAATACTGAAATATATTTATATAAAATTATATTTATTTAAAATGTAACTAAAATGAACCAAAATTATTTTTTATTAGATGCTTAGTATTTAGTATCATATTTAGTTTGTTTTAAAATGTTTCTTGTTTTGCTATGTATTTCATATTTTATTTTTTATTTTTATTATATTTTAATTTAATTTTGTCATTTTATTTGTTGTACGTTTTATTTTATTTAATTTTTTATTTAGTTTTTATCTCTTTTATTATATATATATTATTTCATTTAAACTGAATTAAAACTGCATGTATTTAGGGAGCAATTGCAAGCTATGCCAGACAGTCTTAAAATACATTTTCTTTATTAACCTCATTGCCGTATAAGAGAAACAACTGAGCTCTTACAGAGATCTCTCATATGGTAATCTGATTATATACCATGGTACTGAATGCTTGCCATATTCATACACTTTCACACTCAGATCTGGACGTTGCCGATCGCAAACTTTGAGTATCTCAGTGCTTTGGGGTCATCAAACCCCGTCCAGAGAGGAAAGAGTGTGACAGCAGAAGAGAGCGAGCATGTTTAAAACATGTCCGTGGACCCGTGATAAAAGTTGTCTATAATGAGGCCGAAAGAGCTTGTTCTTACCTCCAGAGTATAAATGTTATGAATTAGTGAAGGCGGCCCGTCTGAGACGCTGCCGTAACGCCACCTTTGAAATGCTGATTCTGCTTTCTGATTAATGAAAGACTTTGGTGGCCTGCCATTATTTCAAACAGTCATTAATTGTGTATCAAAGAATGCCATGAAATGGGGACGTTTGTGATTGCAGTGTGAACGCTGTTTGGTTTTCGCTCTGAGAGACTCCGGACGGATGAATATTGAACACGGACTAACAGGTAGTTTTGATTTGAGTGTTTTTTTTAGCAGAAAACCACCGCAAACCCCAGATCAGAACCGCTGAGGGCTTCCAATCGGAGCTGAAACGAATTAAAACTACTTTTAACGAGGCCTGCAGCGCTGTGTTGATAGAAGCTCCTCTGTTTGTTCAGCGTCTGTAGTATTTCTGAATGAAAACGCTTCTGATGTGACTGCGGTCATAGATATTACATAGAGAAATCCTCCTCATAAAATGTGTTCTCTCTTTATGTGTAACCAAAAAATACAAAAAAAATAATAAAATAAAATAAAATAAAAATATTAAATGAAACATAGGTGAAAAGTAGAAACTGAGTTTGTTAAAGGACTAAAATTATTTAAATATGGTATTACTTAATTATTAAAAAATATATATATATATTCAAAATAATAAAATTTTTTTTAAAATGAATTAAAACTATATAGACATTAAAAAATATAAAAGCTCATAATAAAATGACTTAACTTGGCTAAATGGCTAAAATAAGTCTTTTGCACTTATCTTTTTTAAATACTTAAAACTTTTTTGTTTTTAATCAGGAAATCATCCAACGATAATAATAATTAAAACGGTTCTTATTTTCTTTTACTTTAACTTGATGCAGGGAAATAAATACAACTGAAATAAAAATGAAACATATTTAACAAAACTACAAAACGATAAAACTAATAAAAATGACACACAGCGAAATTACTAAAACTTCAACCAAAATTAACATGCCAGCAGAAAATATAAAAAAATAAAATAATATAACAATATTAGATGAAACTGAATAACTGAAATAAGTTTGTTGAAGGACTAAAATTACTTAAATAAAATGTATTTTAAAAATTACTTAATTTATTAAATTAATTAAAGATAAAAGCATGTAATAAAAATTGCAAATTTTAACAAAAATCCTCTTTTGTTCTTAACTTTTTTTAATACTTAATACTTTTTTTTTTCAGGCAAAAACATTACTACATTGAGACAAAATTACTACAACTTTAACCAAAAGAGCAGAAAATATAAAAAATAAAATCTAATTGAAAATATTAACAAAAACTATACTGCTAAAATAACACTGGAAGCTATAAAATAAAATAAAATAAAAAATGAAAAGTAGAAATATTTTATAACTATAAGTATTAAAAAGTATTAAAAAAAGTTAAAAGCAAATAATAAAATGACTAAAATTCAAACAAAAATCATCTTTTGCACTTAACTTTTTTTAATGCTTAAAAAAAATTACATAAAATCTAATTCAAAATATTAACAAAAACTATTCTACTAAAATAACACTGGAACAAATTAAAATAATGTTTTTCATCTTTGACATTTATAACAACAAAATATTTAGAGTTTTTGGCTTAAAAAAAAAGAAAAAAATATGACTTTTTTTCTTGTGTAAAACACAAAAGCAGATATTTTGAAAAAAGTTTCAGTGTTTTGTTTTTGTCCATAATGTTTGGTTATTAGATTTTTCAAAATATCTTGGAAAAAAAAATCATAAATGTTTGTAACAACTTCAGAGTGAGTAAATGATGGCTAAATGTTCATTTTTGGGTTAACTAAACCCAGCTTCAGCAAGAAACGCCAGTCCACATACTAGAAACCAGCATAAACCAGCACGTCTGGAAGTCTAGTCTGGTCTGTTCAGCAGGTCTGGTTTAGTCCTACTCGATCTCTAAATAAATGCACGGCAGTTTAACGGCGGACAGAGGCTCAGCTGTTCGCCAGCATTTGGCGACAGAGCAATTACTTATCGCTTTAATCCGGTTTATTATCCCAGCCCTCAGACTCTGATAAGTGAATATGCAGCGCGGGGCCCGAGAGACGAGGTCCTTGAACCCGGGATCGCATTCCCTGGAGCCCGGAGTCGCCGCGTTTAATATACGGTGGCGTTCGGCGGCTTTACGGTCGGCGTGGAGTTTACAACAGTCAGCGGAGCCGTTGTCACCTAAGTCATGCCCACCGCGAAGACGCCGCTATTAAAGCGCTCTGTTTTACACGCCTGTCCGCCGTTATTTATCCCCGACGCTTTCCTCTCTATCAGAGAACACGGCTAATGCAGACTTTTAATATGTTATTTACACATAAAAAAACAAGCTATTTGTGTGAGGAGGGGAAAATAAATGGGCCGCCGCTCCCCTCGGCTCCGTTATATCTGAGTTTAACAATCTGGATTGCTAATAGAACCATTTATCACGAGAGCCGGTCATTTGTTTTATGTTAGGGGCCTGGGGCCCGCTCTCGCAGACCTCTATGGAAATGCGAGCGCGAATTATGAACCCGAGCTCGACTCGCCTGATTTAAAAGGGAAAACAATGCATGTATTCAATTAAAATGCGAGCAGGTGTCCGAGAGGTGTCTCTGCGGTGCGTTTTACTGACGCCGACGCGTGGGGTTATAAATGCGGTCGGGACGCGAACTCGTGCGCGACGACCTTGGCGAACGGTGCCGTCCGACTGCGATTTGCATGTTGTGTTTACATGGATGCGTTTGGCAGATGCTTTTATCACATTGCATTCGTGATATATCAGTTCATGCATTCTCCGCAGGGCCTGAAATTAACACTTGCCAAACGCCACGTGTGAATTGGTTAGTTGGTTGTTTTTTTTTTGTTTTTGTTTTGTATTAAGTTAAGCAATGCCTGAGAATGAGAGTTATTGTAACTTATAACATGCATTTGTAAATGCAATATGCACCAAATGTCTTCACAAGTTTTTAATGAGAATGAACAATTTCCCTGCAATTTTATGCCAAAATAAAAGCAAAATAAATAAATAAATAATGATTATAATAATAATAATCTAAATTATATATAAAAATATTTTGTCAAAATATAATATAAATAATAAATTGTTATAAATCATATTTATTATATTTATTTATTTAATTTATTATTAGTATTATTATTATCAAATTATTAGTAGTATTATTATTAGTATTAATAATATTAAATTCTTTACGATTCAATAATATTATTGTTACGAATCTAGTCGGTGAGCTGCAGACCGCTCACCACCAGACGTCGCTCTCGCCTTTTTGTCACGCACGGACTGTCACACTACACCCCGGACTACACTCCCCATCAGCCATTGCACTTCACCCCCGTCCAATCAGAGACAGTATAAATACCCCGGTCTTCCTGTCACTCTTCGCCGAGTATCGAATTGTGTTCTTCATTCATACAAAGCGTTTTTCCTTGTTAGTCTGTGTCTAGTTTCCTTGTTTTTGTCCATTCGGAACTCTCGCCTGTCTGACCACTCTTTTGCCTAGCCCTTTACGGATTACGTTCGCCGCTGTATCGACCCTCGCCTGCTATATGGACTATTCTTCACCTTGCTGTCCAAATACCTGTTTGCCGTTGTTTGACCCTGCCTGCCTGACCATGTCTATGTCACGTCCCTTCAATAAAAGTATGCAGATGGATCCGCTCGTCTCTCGTCTCGTTCCCACTGTGACAGAATACTCGGCCACAAAAGAATCCAGCAGCTTTTCACCCGGACATTCGGCAGATATGGACTTTGACTTCACTCTCTTCAGGATCAAACAGGGACAACGTTCACTCAACCAGTACATCCGTGAGTTCTTAGCCCTAGCTAACTATTCTACTCTCCCGGACTGCACCATAATTGAGATCTTTTGTGATGGCGTGAATGAGCCGTTAAAAGCAAGGCTGAGACGCGAGGGTCCGCGCTCTTCGCTAGTGGCTTTCATGAACTTTGCGTTTATGTGTGTGTGGGCTCGCCGTGTACTGTGGGAGTCGCGGAGGAGGAACGCGACAACGCGGACATGGTAGCCGCGAACCCCTCTCGCAGATTGGCGGTCACGCCGGATCGCGACCCCACAAACACGTTTGCCGCCTGGATCGCCCGTGAAATGGCGGCCGTGCAGGAGCGCGCTCAAGCAATGGCGGCGACAGCGGTGCCCGTTCACAAGATGGCGGCAGCGCGCGGCGCGCGCTCACAAGATGGCGGCGACGGCGGAGTCTGTTCACAAGATGGCGGCGGAAACAGAGCTCCGTCACGTCACAGCTGCCATACCAGAGCTAGATGGAGTTACAGCTGCATTTCCTGAGTCAAGTCAAGCTTCCAAGTCAGGTCAAGTTGCAGCTGTACGTCCTGAGTTAAGTCAAGTTCCCAAGTCAAGTCAAGTTGCAGCTGTGTTTCCTGTGTCAAGTCAAGTCAGAGCCATCGCACCTATCTCAAGTCACGTTACAGCCATCTTTCCTGAGCCAAGTACAGTCAAGATGGCTGCCACGCCAGAGCCACTGCACAGGTTGGCCGCCGTCTCCAAGCCACTCCTCAAGATGGCCGTCATCCCAGAGCCGGTTCACAAGATGGCCGCCATCCCCAAATCTGTTCACAAGATGGCAGCCCTCCCACAGCCCGCTCACATGATGGCCCACGTGCTGGACTCACCTCTAATAGCTGTATGGGCAGCCAAGATGGAGCTCCGTCACGTTACAGCTGCTGTTCCTGCAAAAACAAGTCAGGACACCGCTTCATTTCCAGTGTCAAGTCAAGCGTCTCCCAGGCCAAACCAAGCTAAGGCTGCTCTTCCAGAGCCAAGTCAAATTGCAGGTGCATCTTCTGAGTCAAGTCAAGCTCCAGCTGCCACTCCAAGGTCAAGTCAGGCCTCCAAGTCCGGTCAAGCCTTTAAATCCGATCAAGCTTCCAAGTCTGGCCCAGCAACAGGGTCAGGTCAAGACACAGTCGCTGTTCTCCACGAGTCAAGCCAATACACTGCTGTTCTCTACGAGTCAAGCCAACACACTGCTGTTCCTCACGAGTCACGCCAAGTCACAGCTGTGCACCACGAGTTCAGCCAGGAGCCGAGCCAAGTTACTGCTGTTGTTCCAGAGCCAAGTCACGTTACAGCTGTCATTCCCGAACTAAGTCACGTTACAGCTGTCGTTCCTGAAACAAGCCAGGCCAAAGCTGATCTTCATGAGCCAAGCCAGGTCACAGCAGATCTTCGTGAGTCAAGTCCAGTTTCCAAGTCCTGTTTTAATGCAGCTTCAGCCTCCAGTCAAGCTTCAGCCTCCAACCAAGCTTCCGAGTCAGGCCAAGCCAATACTGTGATTCCAGAGTCAAGCAAGTTCACTGCTGCTGCGTCAGAGTCCAGTCAATCCTCCAAGTCACGCAACGTCAGGGCTGTCGTTTCTGAGTCGAGTAAGGTCTCAACCGACATTCCCGAGTCAAGTAAGGTCACAGCTGGTCTCCGTGAACCACGTCAAGTCACAACTGAGCTTCATAAACCTAGTCTTGTCTCGCTCACCCACCCAGAGCCAGGTCTTGTCTCGTCAGACCGCTCCGAGCCTAGTCACGTTTCATCAGACCGCCCAGAGCCCGGTCACGTCTCGTCTGACCACCCAGAGCCTTACCAGGCCTCGTTCGACGGCCCAGAGTCAAGTCATGCCCCGTCCGACTACCCCAAGTCAAGCCACATCTCGTTTGACCTCCCAAGACCACGACCTATCGGGATAGCCAGTGCATTGGGCCCACCACAACCTCCCGCTGCTGCTCTACCTTTAATGGCGATTGCCATCTGGTGTGTGTGGGCTGCACACTGTGCCCCTGAGGCCACGCCTGCTCATAAGTCAGCCCCTGAGGTCGCGTCTGCTCACAAGCCAGCTCCAGAGGCCACGTCTGCTCACAAGTCAGCTCCTGAGGCCACGTCTGCTCACAAGCCTGCTTCTGAGGTCACGTCTGCTCACAAGCCAGCTCCAGAGGCCACGACAGCTCACAAGTCTCCTCCAGAGCTCCCGTCTGGTCACAAGCCTGCTCCAGAGCTCCCGTCTGGTCACAGGCCTGCTCCAGAGCTCCCCTCGGTCGGAGAAGCCGCGCCAATACCTCCTGAGGTGTCAGCTTCGGCTGTAGATCCTCCCTTGGAGGTGGCGTCCCCTTACAAGCTCTCTGCTTCTCCCCCTATTCTGTCTGCCTCCTCTGTCCCTGCTTTCCCCAGGTCCCAGACCGTGACGCGGCCTCCTGCTCCGCCCCGGAGGGCCGCTGCGCCTCCTGCTCCGCCCCGGAGGGCCGCTGCGCCTCCTGTTCTGCCCCGGAGGGCCGCTGCGCCTCCTGCTCCGCCCCGGAGGGCTGCTGCGCCTCCTGTTCTGCCCCGGAGGGCTGCTGCGCCTCCTGTTCCGCCTTCTGTTCCGCCCTGGAGGGCTGCAGCACCTTCTCCCCCTATTCTGTCTGCCTACTCTGTCCCTGCTCTCCCCAGGTCCCAGACCGTGACGCGGATTCCGGCTCCGCCCTGGAGGGCTCTAGCGTCGCCTGCTCTGCCTCCGGCTCCGCCCTGGAGGGCTTCTGCTCTGCCCCGGAGGGTTCCTGCTCCGCCTCCGGCTCTGCCCCGGAGGGCTCCTACTACGCCTCCGGCTCCGCCCTGGAGGGCTCCTGCGCTTCGTGCTCTGCCTCCGGCTCCGCCCTGGAGGGCTTCTGCTCTGCCCCGGAGGGCTCCTGCTCCGCCTCCGGCTCTGCCCCGGAGGGCTCCTACTACGCCTCCGGCTCCGCCCTGGAGGGCTCCGGCGCCTCATGCCCTGCCTCCGGCTCCACCCTGGAGGGCTTCTGTGCCTCCTGCTCCGCTTCCAGCTGCACCCGGGTGGGCTCCTGCTCTGCCGGTCCTGTCTCAATCACCGGGTCCTCCGCAGGGACCTGGTCCTCCAGCCCTTGCCCTGTCTCGCTCCCGCCCCACCACTCCCATGGACTGTTGTTCTGTTGGAGCGTCTGGAAGCCGCTCTTTGGGGGGGGGCTATGTTACGAATCTAGTCGGTGAGCTGCAGACCGCTCACCACCAGACGTCGCTCTCGCCTTTTTGTCACGCACGGACTGTCACACTACACCCCGGACTACACTCCCCATCAGCCATTGCACTTCACCCCCGTCCAATCAGAGACAGTATAAATACCCCGGTCTTCCTGTCACTCTTCGCCGAGTATCGAATTGTGTTCTTCATTCATACAAAGCGTTTTTCCTTGTTAGTCTGTGTCTAGTTTCCTTGTTTTTGTCCATTCGGAACTCTCGCCTGTCTGACCACTCTTTTGCCTAGCCCTTTACGGATTACGTTCGCCGCTGTATCGACCCTCGCCTGCTATATGGACTATTCTTCACCTTGCTGTCCAAATACCTGTTTGCCGTTGTTTGACCCTGCCTGCCTGACCATGTCTATGTCACGTCCCTTCAATAAAAGTATGCAGATGGATCCGCTCGTCTCTCGTCTCGTTCCCACTGTGACAATTATAGTGATTTTTATTTGATATGTTTTGTAATTTGTAATTAACTAATTAGTTTGTTTGCAAAAATTGCAGTTAGATGTTTCCAGTTTTTTAATGAAATAATGCACATAGTTTTTGTTTTATTTTTTAAAATAATATTATTATTATTAATAAATACTTCGTAGTTCAGTAATATTATAGTGATATTTCTTTGACTTCTTTTCGTAATTTGATAAAATAATAACAAATAATGTATTATTATTATTTAACTCATTTAAAATATAAACATTATGAATAATAATAATCAATCATTATTATAAAATGTAAATTATTATTATTATTATTAAATATTTTACAGTTCAGTAGTATTATAGTGATATTTCTTTGCTTCGTTTTGTAATTTGTAATTAATTAATTAGTTAATTAGTTAATATTTTCTGAAATAATGGACACAAAAATGCACCTACTACAAATAATAATAGTATTAATATAAGTAATATGCTGTATACATTAAAAATATTATTATTAGTATTATAATTATTATTAAATACTTTATAGTTCAGTACTATTATAGTGATATTTCTTATTATTGATTTGTTTTTTTTATAATTTGATGAAATAATAATACATAATTTATTATTATTATTGTTATTAAACTAATAATCATAATAATTTACATTTTTATAACAATGATGATTATAAATAATAATAATCATTGTTATAAAAATGTAAATTATTATTATTATTATTATTAAATAATTTGTAGTTCAGTAATATTATAGTAATATTTCTTTATTGTAATTAATTATTTAGTTAGAAAAATTGCAATTAAATATTTCCACATTTTTTTCTAAAATAATGCACATCGTTTTTATTTAAAAAATGCTACTACTACAAATAATAATAGTATTAAAAAATATTATTATTATTAAATACTTTGTAGTTCAGTAATATTATAGTGATATTATTGATTTGTTTTCATAATTTGATGGAATAATAATAAATAATGTATTATTATTATTATTTAACTAATAATTAATAAGTTGCATGTGTTTCCATAATTTGTTCTGCTTGTTGTGTTTTATATTTCATTTTATTTTATTTTATTTTTTTATAAAATGAAACAATGCAGATATAGTTTTACTGCTGGCAAATAAATAAGTAAATATGTCATGGCCGAATTTTCTCAGGTTTTTAAAATTTTCTCAAGTCACCAGTCATTTGCAGGTTAGTTTCAGGTTCTGGTTCCCTGGAAATGTTCCCTTTTGTTAATGCATTCAAATGAAGCATGCACGCATGCATCTTGATAAATGGCAATAAGGAGCAGCTTTTGTAGTGTTTTGTATTTATCTGAATTGCAGATTTCTCCAGTATTATTCATGTATTCAATAGTGCAATTATTCTTTCTGCAGAAGTGAGATTGCAAAGTTTGCTGCAAAATATTACACTATATATAGAAGAAAAAAATCAATGCGTTTCTACGCCGCCGTGAGGTTGTACAGCGGAGCAGCTGAGGTTGCTCACGGGCCTGCGGGTAATGACTTGATTAACTGGAATCGGTGACTCACGACATACATCATAGTGAAAGTGAGTTAGTCGTGTTGCGGCGTGATTGATGGCCGCGCTAAGCGCCGCTGCAACCGTGTTTTCTGCTGAGTCGGGTCAGTCCTGAGGGAAGCGGCGGGCAGGATGCTTAACATCTTTACAGCCGCCACACAGACGCGCTCGCAAACAATACGGGGTCAAACGCGAACGCATATGCTTAAACGCAGATTTTGCCGCATGCAAACGGCGCTCTATTGATTTATGACGGCTCGCGCGCGTGATTGAGTGCGTTTAAACGAAACGCCGATACGTGACGTCTCCGCAAAGAGGTTTTGTCTTGTTAAAATGACACTTTTTTGATTAATAAGCATTTGAAAACACCTTATCTGCCGCTCACGCGTCCCACGTCGCATTTTATGTTGCATTATTCAAAGCCGGCGCTTTCTGTGAGAGAACGAGGGGCGGGATGGATGGTTGCGGGCCGGAGCGTGTAAATAGTTTTTTAAGAGAGGCCGGTTACCGATAAGGACAGTTTCCTTTATCAACTGGATGAAGTCGCGGCGGCGACAGTGAATAATTGACGCAGGCGGGCGGCCGGCCTCACGGTAACTCCTCGCAGCTCGCCGGAGACCCCAGGGGTCAGAGCGGCTGGCAGAGAAAAATGTGTCCGAAACGGTTCTGCGTCCACCTCCGACTGCAAAAGGACGTCCACTAATCTTCCTGAGAAGAGTTTTCTTTCTTCCCTTCCTTCTCTCGTTCCTTCTAAATGAGTCTCTCACAGGACGGCTTTGCAGGCCTACAGAGGCTCCCGCTCTCTCTCTCTCTCTCTCTCTCTCTCTCTCTCTTTAAAACAGTGCTCAGTTTTACTGTGTTTATATGCAGTAATGCAGCAGGTCAAAGAGAAACAAACCGCAGAAACCCAGAGCAGCTGTAGGACTAAAAAAGTTTTTAGAGCACATTACTTTTTTCTTAGGCGTTTAAATGCAGAAACAATTTCGGAATGCTGATGCGTTCTGGGAAATGAAGTGTATTTCAACTATGTAAACAACTGTCTATCATCTATCTATCTATCGTTCTTTTCTGTTGTTCTGTTCTGTTCTATTATTCTATCGTTTGCTCTTTCTGTTGTTTGTTTGTTCTTTTGCTTGCTCTTTATATCTTTCGTTCTGTCGTTTGTACATTCTGTCACTTTTTTTGGTTTATCATTTGCTCTTTCAATCATTTTATTGTTTTATCGTTTGTTCATTCTATCATTTGTTCGTTCTATAATTAGTTTGTCATTTGTTTTTTTTGTTTTTGTTCATTCTATCATTTGCTTTTTTTATTGTTTGTTTGTTCTATCGTTTGCTCTTTCTTTCATTTGATCTATTGTTTGTTCTTTCTATCATTTGTTCTTTCTGTCGTTTGCTTTCATTTGTTCTTTGTTTCATTTTTTTGTTCTGTCATTTGCTCTTTCATTTGTTCTGTCGTTTATTTTTTCTATCGTTTGCTCATTTGTTTGCTCTTTCTTTGTTCTGTTTGTTTTTTCTATAGTTTATTTTGTCTGTCATTTGCTCTTTCTATCCTTTGTTCTTTCTGTTGTTTGCTTTTTTGTTTGCTCTTTCTTTCATTTGTTTTTTCTGTTTTGTTTTTCTATCGTTTGTTCATTCTATCGTTTGCTCTTTCGTTCGTTCTTTCTTTCATTAGTTTTTTCTATTTTTTGTTTTTTCTATTGTTTGTTCTTTCTATCGTTTGCCCTTGTTTGCTCTTTCTTTCATTTGTTTTTTATTGTTTGCTTTTTCTATCCTTTGTCCTTTCTGTCGTTTGCTTTTTTGTTTGCTCTTTCTTTCATTTGTTTTTTCTGTTTTGTTTTTCTATTGTTTGTTCATTCTATCGGTTGCTCTTTTGTTTGTTCTTTCTTTCATTTGTTTGTTCTATTGTTTGTTTTTTCTATTGTTTGTTCATTCTATTGGTTGCTCTTTTGTTTGTTCTTTCTTTCATTTGTTTTTTCTGTTTTGTTTTTCTATTGTTTGTTCATTCTATCGGTTGCTCTTTTGTTTGTTCTTTCTTTCATTTGTTTTTTCTGTTTTGTTTTTTCTATTGTTTGCTCTTTCGTTTGTTCTTTCTTTCATTTTTTCTATTGTTTGTTTTTCTATCGTCTACTCTTTCTATCCTCTGTTCTTTCTATCGTTTGCTTTTTTGTTTGCTTTCTTTCGTTTGTTTTTTCTATTTTTTGTTTTTTCTATCATTTGTTCATTCTATTGTTTGCTCTTTCGTTTGTTCTATCGTTTACACTTTTGTTTGTTCATTATTTTATTAGTTTGCTGTTTTGTTTGCTCTTTCTTTCGTTTGTTCTATTGTTTGTTTTTTCTATTTGCTCTTTCGTTTGTTTCTTTCTTTCATTTTTTTTATTGTTTGCTTTTTCTATCCTTTGTTCTTTCTGTCGTTTGCTTTTTTGTTTGCTCTTTCTTTCATTTGTTTTTTCTGTTTTGTTTTTCTATTGTTTGTTCATTCTATCGTTTGCTCTTTCGTTTGTTCTTTCTTTCATTTGTTTTTACTATTGTTTGTTTTTCTATCGTTTGCTCTTTCTATCCTTTGTTCTTTCTTTCGTTTGTTTTTTCTATTTTTTAATTTTTCTATTGCTTGTTCATTCTATCGTTTACTCTTTCGTTTGTTCGTACTTTTATTAGTTTTTTCTATAGTTTGCTCTTGTTTGCTCTTTCTTTCATTTGTTTGTTCTGTCGTTTGTTTTTTCTATTGTTTGCTCTTTCGTTTGCTCCTTTCGTTTTTTTGTTCTATCATTTGTTTTTTATCATTTGTTCGTTCTATCGTTTGCTCTGTCATTTGTTCTTGCTTTCATTTGTTCTTTCTGTCATTTGCTCATTCATTTGTTCTGTTTTGTTTTATTTGTTCTATCGTTTGCTCTTTTATTCATTTGTTCATTCTATTGTTTGTTTTTCTATCGTTTGTACTATCCTTTGTTCTTTCGTTTGTTCTATCATTTGCTTTTTCTTTCGTTTGTTCATTCTATTGTTTGCTTTTTATTTGTTCTGTCATTTGCTCTCTTTTTTGTTGCTCTTTTGTTTGCTCTTTCCTTCATTTGTTTCTGTCATTTGCTCTTTTGTTTGAGTGTTTTATCATTTGCTCTTTGTCTTTTGCTCTCTTTCGTTTGTCCACTTCATTGTTTGTTCCTTTTATCATTTGTTCTTTCCATCATTTGTTGGTTCTGTTGTTTTTCATTGTATCTATCTATCATCTATTGACAAACTTAACAAACTTTTCTTGTTAAAACACAGTTCTGTTAAGTTTCGTGTCCTGTATTGAAGTTTCTCTGCACATTTTTCCATGTTCTTACTGTAAAAACACAGTATTTTGGCCCTTTTCATGTGTACCCCAGTATTAGCATGTGTTTTGTAAGAGTACATTAGTGAACATGTGAGTTAATCCATAATAAAGCTCCGTTTTGTCCTCGTCTCATGTACGGCACATGTGTGTGTAATGAGAGCGCCGCCGCTGTAACAAAGACGCCAATTATTTCCATTTTTGCCCACATGGAAGCAGTTTCGCGCGGCAGTAATGGCTCTGCAGGTTACATACATTTTGTAAACATTTAGCTTGATGGCTTTGTGCGATTCGCGTCGCTTTAATCTGAGATTTCATTTGGGGCCCAGAAAGAGAGAAAGATTAGATATACTCACTCCAAGCCGCTCGGCCGCACATTTCTCGGTCTATTTATAGAGGGCCGCGCTGATTGCCGGATAAAAATCAACTTCAGGGCTTCTTTTTTTCCCTTTAGCGAGAAAAGAAAGAGGTTGTTTCTCGCGCCGCGGCCGAGTCATTAAAAGAGACTCCGAACAGCTCAGAAATCACAAGAAAGAAAAAGAGGAAAAAGTCAAGCCTTATATCAAACACCGCACTTAAACCGCAAGGGTTTTATGCATTATATATCAGGCGTTTCTGAAGAGAGCGCATGCCACATTTTTATCCACTGAAATAATTAAAAAGCCAGAGGGACTGAGTTTTCACACACTAACACATGTTGTTTAGCGATGGCGTGATGTTATTATGAGCTCACAGGGCTTGGCCGCGTTATAATAACGCGACACGGCCAAGAATCGAGAAGGATGTGAGTGAAAACCAGCTGTGCTCAATGAAACACTGCAATTAAGTGTATCAGATATTATTTGTAGCACTGGAACGCTCGATCCGGGCATCAAAGGCGCGACCGTGAGACATAAATCTCACCCAGACGAGAGTTGCCCGAGAACAACACGCCCCATTCCTGCCCGTTTACAAGTGTTGGAGAGATATATGAGCGCTGGAGGGGATTTGAGCGAACTCCCGCCGCCTCCTCCAGCATCTATTCATCCCGCTCCGCTTTGTGTTCCCAACTGTAAATGTGCTGCTCTCCTCCGAGACGCCGCGACCTCTGGGATTTGACGGGTTTTTACGGAGCACAGGCTTCCATCCCTAAAGGCGCGAACCTCCAATCCTTCATCTGCCGTATTCCCAACAGAAGCCGCTCTGTGGGAATTTGGCCGTGTTGCTGTTTAGAGGCCGTTTCTGTGTTACACACAAACATTGAGAATTTTAACCTGAATGCCTGTTTCGATTATCTAGAGAACAACCACCAGGAGATTTCTTTCTGTTCTTTTATTTTTTATGTGAATATTTTGCATTAACTTTCCATTCATGCAAGTTTGGGGTCGGTAGGATCAAGAGCTTGTATGAACAAGGCTGCATTAATTTGGTCAAAAATACAGAAGAAAATCTTAAATATTATTAAGGTTTCAAATAACTGTTTTTTATTTTAATATGTTTTAAATTCTAATTTATTTTTGTGATGAAATGCTGAATTTTCAGCAGCCATTACTTCAGTCGTCAGTGTCACATGAATGATCTAGATGAGTAACACAATAAAATAATAATGTATGTAAAGTAAAATAAACTTTAATGAAAATAAAATATAAAAAAATATTCGAAATTACAACCAGCAGGTGATTTCTTACTTTTTTTATTTAATGGAAATATTTTGCTTTAACGTCCCATTTACGCTAGCATTCGCACGTTTAAAAGTCGTCTCCTATGCTCAACAAGACTGCATTCATTTGATCGAAAATGCAGAAAAAATCTGAAATATTATTACCGTTTAAAAGAACTGTTTTTTATTTTAATATGTTTTAAATTTTAATTTATTTTTGTGATGAAAAGCTGAATTTTCAGCAGCCATTACTCCAGTCTTCAGTGTCACATGAATGATCTAGAAGAATAACACAATAAAATAATAATGTACATAAAGTAAAATAAACTTTAACGAAAATAAAATATATATATTTTTTTTAATTACAACCACCAGGTGATTTCTTTGTGTTTTTTTTATATATATAATGGAAATATTTTGCTTTAACCCCTCATTTACGCTGGTTTCCGCAAGTTTAAAAGTCGTCTCCTATGCTCAACAAGACTGCATTATTTTGATCAAAAATGCAGAAAAAATCTGAAATATTATTACCGTTTAAAATAACAGTTCTTTATTTTAATATGTTTTAAATTCTAATTTATTTTTGTGATGAAAAGCTGAATTTTCAGCAGCCATTACTCCAGTCTTCAGTGTCACATGATCTAGGAGAGCAACACAATAAAATAATAATGGACATATAATAAAATAAATTTTAAATAAATTAAAATATTTTTAAAATTCAACTTAAGAAAACATTTATATATTTTTTATTTAAAAAAAAAAAAAAAAAAAAAAAAATAAACATATTTTCAAGGCAACATTTCTCATTTTCATGAATTTCTCATTTATCTTGATAGAAAATAACAAAAATTAAAACAGCAATACAGTTTTGTTGAAAACACACGCGCAACAAAATTGCTAAAACTATACTAAAATTAAAATAAAAACTATAATGAAAAATACAAAAATAAAAGCTAATTAAAAATCTGTTATTATAGTTATTTTCAACGAAAACTATTAAAAACCATAAAAAATAAAAGTAATTTATTATTAAATAAATAAAAATAAAACAAAAACTGTATTTATTTTATTTCAGCTAGTTCCCAACGCAACATTTCTATTTTTAATTTGATGTGCTAAAATAACTAAAACTAAAATGGAAATAAAAATGTATGTAAAATATATAAACACATTTTAAAACAACAAAACCTGCTAGAAAAATGACACAAACACAGCAAAATGACTAAAACTTTAACTAAAATTTACATAAAATCAGAAAATATACAAATAAAATCAAATTCAAAATATAAACAAAAACTATAATAGTATCAGTGTTGCCAAGTCTGTGGTTTTCCCGCGAAATTGGGCTACTTTAACACTATTCCCACGGGTTGTTTTTAATGTCCGCGGGTTGAAACGACCCCAGTAATGTAATATTTACCCCCTCGAAATGCAATTGGGCTACTTTTGGGCTGGTTTTGAGTAGCAATTGGGTGGGTTTTGTTGTGAAAACCTGGCAACCCTGAATAGTATCTCAATGATACTAAACACTGGAATCCACTTCTTTCCTGCAAAGCCTCGTTTTCCTTTGCGTTAAAATGAAGTATGCATAATCTATTGGTTATCATGGTCTGTTTTTGTAAGGACTCCTGTGAGGAAAGGAAAGGGCCCTGAACGTGCACCACATTGTTTTGTGCTTTGTGACTGTTAAAGTGAGTCATGTTCTTCCTGTAAGAAAGTTTCGTCTCGGCCAAACTTCTGTCCGACTGCAGAGGCAAACATCCATAATAACATTTGCGGATGAACAGAAAATCAGCGTGTGTTTGTGTGCGTAAGAGGTGACAGACAGAAGCTCAATGAGACGCATCGACCCGTCCTGAAACACAAATACTGGATTTTAGGAGAAACATCTGAGAAAAGGTTGATGCTCAAATGCAGATCTGTGCAAGAGCAACAGCGTCTTGTCTCGTCTGTACGTCTCTATAAAGCGCCTGCAGGTTTCTGGCGTGTTGCTGTGGTTTACCTGCCCGCTGTGTTGGGGTTATTAGTCTGTCATCTCCGGCTCTGTCGCGTCTGATTGATGTCTCACGGCCGGTTCGCTTCGGTGTTTCCTCGGGTTAACGTTCCCGCCCGCGGCCCTCGTTCTTCTGTGTGGCCCCGGGCGGCTTCAGAAGCGCTGCCAGGATTCAGCGCTGTAATCTGTCCTTAAGGAAACGCAGCAATCCTGGAGTATAAAACGGCGCATTCCTCCTGCGTGACGCTCAGACGAGGCCTGGATGGGTTTTGCGGTTGCTGCGTGTCGGGACGATGTGTTTCTGAGCTGCTGACGCCTGTATAAACGAGTGAAGATAATTAACACAATGACATCTTCAGATATTACATAGAGACGCCTGCAGACATGAATTGAGCATACAAACTCTTTTCAATTCTCATGCTAGTTTGGTCATGTGTTATGATTGCATAAGCTTTTTTTTATTTTTAGAATAGCATGCATTGATGAGTCGAGTTGATATTTTTAAAATGTTTTATGGTTTTTCATTTTGTATTCAGAAAGGCATTTTAAAAATAAAAAGTATATATATTGAAAAAAAATATATATATATACACACACACACACAATTTATTTTTATATATATGTATATAAATATATAGCAGCAAAATCTAATTTATAAGTGTGTATATATATATATATATATATGTGTGTGTGTGTGTGTATATATATGTATATATAATTTTTTTTGATTAATAATAGTTACCAAAGCAACATTTCTTGATTTCGTTTAGTTTATCATGATAGAAAATAACTCAAATTAAAACAGCAATAAAATTGAGTCGAAAACACACACACACACAACAAAAGTGCTACAACTTAAAAAAAAAAAAAAAAAAAACTATAATGAAAAATACAAAAATAAAAACTCTGGGTTATTATAGTTAATTGCAACTAAAACCATAAAAAACAATTAAAAATAAAATAAAATTCATGTTAACTGAAATAAAATAAAACTAAAATTTAAATGAAAAAATGTACGAAAAATATATAAACATATTTAAAACAACAAAAACTGGTAAAAATGACACAAACGCAGCAAAATGACAAAAACGTACATTAAAATGTACATATATATATTTAAAAAAAATTAAAATGTGTAAGACTTTTAACAACACATGCGTCTATATTAGTAAGTACATTTTAATATATTGTGTATGTATTATTACAATTTATGTATGTGTGTGTGTGTGTGTGTGTATATATATATATATATTATATATATATATTTTTTTTTTAATGGAAAAAAAAGATTTTTTTTTAAGATTTTTAACAACACATGCATCTATATTCTATATTAGTTTAAGTACATTTTAATATATTATATTTTGCTTATATATATAGTAATATTTATATATATATATATATATATATATATATATATATATTGGATGGGAAAAAATATATGTATTTTCACAGATAATTTTTTTTTTTTTTTGGGAGAAATGTTTTTTGCAAAAAAAATCCATAAAATGAAAGTCTGTTTTTCCAAATAGTTTCTTTTGTGCTCTACAGAAGAAAGAAAGTCATACAGGTTTGGAAAAGACATGAACTATTTCTTTAAGAAAGCAAAATCAACTGATTTCAAGTTGACTTAAGTTTAAACTTTGACTGTATGTTTAAAAACAGGCAAAAATTATACAAATAAATATGTAAAATTGACCAAAAAAAGGTAAAATTTGATTTTTAACAACACAGAGTATATTAGTCATTCGATTTGTTTGTGAAACTAAGCACAGCAACTCAGACACGAAATATCGACATGCTGAGTGGCACGACGAGGTCGCAGGGTGGCACGACATCTGCAGAAACCGCACGTTACCCGCAAGTCATCCAGATGTGGAGCCGCAGCGCACATGTGGATGAAAAATAAACCAGACGCTCCTGGTAAACCCACTAAGTACTTGTTATTTGTTCTGAGCCTTCTAATTTAGCCTGGTTATGTAGATGAGCTCAATGTTTTGTTTCTGACCGACCCGTTTCATTTCTGTCCTACTGGATTACATTTGTGTACAACTTCAGTTTTAGCGTTGAAGCTGTGCCCATGACGTTTTTACTTCTTGATCCTTGTTTTGATCCTCGGATATGAAGAACAGAGTCTGTGGGTAGTGCAGGAAAACTGTTCATGCAGTTGTTTCTGTGAGGAAAAAACAAATCTGAACTTCATCACAACTTATGTTGACCATAAACCATAAACTCACTTGAAGAGACGTTTGATTGACAGACCAAATAAGAGACTGAAATAAGTTTTATTGAATGTCATCGCTTTGGACTTAAACTTACCGAGTTTGCTTACAAAAAGCACAACAACTTCCCAAAAATGTTTTCATTATTTTTGTACTTTTTGGGGAATTTTTTCCCTGCCTTGTTACACTTGTGGTCAAAAATGAGTCAGAGAGCTTGTTTTCTTTCCGTGAGCACTGATTTGTATTTCTTTTCAGAGCTGATTGATCATAGTCGTCATTGATATGAACTTATGCACCTCAGTTTTTGAGTAAATATTGGCAAAATTATTCACAAATAGTGTTTTGCTCGCTGAAAAACTGGTGCATAAACTCAGATCAGTGAGACCTGTGATCAACCAGGTCCAAAAAGAAATGCTAAACTTTTGAAAGAAAACAAGACTGAATCCAAGATTTGGTGATAATATAACATAATGAGAAATTTAATATTTTTTTGACTAGAAACACCAAATTATGTAAAGGATTTTCAGTAAAACACAAGAGTTAAGTCTTGTTTATTTAAAAAAAAATATCCAAATTAAGTGTGTTTTTGCATAAATAAGAAAAATAGCTTTGAATGGGGTGAGAGAAATATATATTTTTTTCTTTGTGAATTTGCATCTCAATTAAATCTCTCATACACCACCAGTCAAAAGTTTTTGCACAGTAAGATTTTTAATGTTTTGAAAGAATTCTCTTCTGCTCAAAAGAACAAAGTACAGCAAAAAAGCTGTAAAATTTTGAAATATTTTTAATATTTAAAATAACTGTTTTCTATGTGAATATATTTTAAAATGTAATTTATTCCTGTGATTTCAGAGCTGCATTTTTAGCATCATTACTCCAGTCACGTGATCCTTCAGAAATCATTCTAATATTTGCTGTTCAAAAGCATTTTTATTATTATTATGTTAAAAACAGCTGACTAGAATTTTTTCAGGTTTTTTTGATGAACAGAAAGTTCAGAAGAACAGCATTTATCTGAAATATAAATCTTTTGTAACATTATAAATGTCTTTATCATCACTTTTGGTCAATTAAAAGCATCCTTGCTAAATAAAAGTATTAATTTCTATTATTTCTTTTCCCCCAAAGAAAGTTTTTGAATGATATAGTGTATAATATTACAAAAGCTTTCCATTTCTGATAAATGCTGATCTTTGGATCGTTCTATTCATCAAAAATCCTAAAAAAAATGTTTTAAATACTGATAATAATAATAAAAAAAATCAAAATATTAAAATTATTTTTGAAGGATCATGTGACTGGAGTAATAATGAAAATTTAGATTTGATCACAGAAATAAATTACATTTTAAAATATATTTAAATAGAAAATAGTTATTTTAAATAGTAAAAAATATTTTACATTTTTGCAGGCTTGGTGCGCGCAAGAGACTTTTTTAAAAAAACAAAAACTTTTGACTGGAAGTGTATAGATATTTGTACTTGAAAACGACAAAAATACTAAGCAAGAAAATATTTGTTTACCATGGCATTTATTCTGGAATTATTTGCACTGAAATGCCCCAAGTTGTTCTTCAGAAAGCTTGAAAATGCCATGTTTAAGAGTGGTTCATTATCTTTAATTGAACTTTTTTTTCTTTATAGCTTGTCATGTGATCTCTGACTAACACCTAACCCGTTTATGAGATGCGGTGGTAAATTATGACCCGCGCACTCATCTTCACTGACCCGAGCCAGCCGTAGAGAAACTATTAACCAGATTCAGCTGCTTCCTTCCAGTTTCTGATTCATCATGAAACTCATTGTGGGTTTTTTTCCCCTCATAAACACTGAAACGCTAATGAGCGCCTATTAGTTAACCCAACGCTTTGGTTAGTGTTACCACGGAGTTCAGAGAAAGAAACTTTAAGGGTTTGTGGACCAGATGTGATGAAAAATAAAGTCGAGCGTGAGCGAACGAAGCTGAGATCAGAACGGCGGAGCGATAGGAGCAGACTTGGGGTCAGTGTGGTGTTGATCTGTTATGCAAATCATCAGCTCCAGAGCTGCGTTCAAAGCCGCGGAGTTGAAAACATCCCGAGCTCCGCTGGGCCTCATAAAGACTCAGCGAGCTGCTCTTGGACGTCAGCGGCTCTGACAAACGCCGGCGCCGGAGGGGGGCTCCGATTGCTTTCAGTAAATCTTTACCCTCTTGGCTGACAAAAGATCCGCTCGTGAATGAAGCTCTTTGTGCTCGGACGGGCCGGTTCCTCGCGGCCGTCTTCGAGTGGCTGCTCAGAGTCTCCTCAGCTCTCCAGTGAAGTGCCAGGACGTCCCGTGGCACGAGCCCATCGAGGGCTCAATGGGATGATGTCACTGGGTCTTGTGTGATTGATGGTTTGCTGTGGGTTGCTGTTATTTTGATGATCATTTTGATGGTAGTGAGGTGTAAACAGCCTGTGGGAGACACAGACTACAGTCTGCAGAACATCCCATAATGACAATCACTGATGAGGAGGAGTCTCTCTATCTGTCTGTTTGCCTATATCTGTCTTCCTATCTATCTGTCTATCTACTGATTCTGTCTCTCTGTTTATCTGTCCTTTCTGTCGTTCTGTCTATCAGTCTTTTCTGTCTTTCTGTCTATCGGTCCATTCCATCTTTCTGTCTATCTGTCTGTTCTGTTGCTCTGTGTGTCCACTTTATCACTCTATCTGTCTGTCAGTCCATTCCATCTTTCTGTCGCTCCATCTATCTGTCCATTCTGATGCTCTATCTGTCCGTTCTGATGCTCTGTCGCTGTCTATCTGTCCATTCTGTTGCTGTCTATCTGTCCGTTCTGACGCTAGCTGTCTGTTCTGCTGCTCTGTCCATTCTGTCACTCTTTCTGTCCATTATGTCACTCTATCTGTCCGTTGTGCTGCTCTGTCCATCTGTCCATTCTGTCACTCTATCTGTCTGTTCTGCTGCTCTGTCTATCTGTCCATTCTGACACTCTATCTGTCCATTATGTCACTCTATCTGTTGTGCTGCTTTGTCCATCTGTCCATTCTGACACTCTGCCGCTCTATCTGTCCGTTCTGTCGTTCGGCCTATCTGTCCATTCTGCTGCTCTGTCTGTCTGTCCATTCTGACACTCTATCTGTCCGTTCTGCTGCTCTGTCTATCTGTCCATTCTGACACTCTATCAGTCCATTCTGTCACTCTATCTGTCCATTCTGCTGCTCTGTCTGTCTGTCCATTCTGACACTCTATCTGTCCATTCTGTCACTCTATCTGTCCATTCTGCTGCTCTGTCTGTCTGTCCATTCTGTCACTCTATCTGTCCGTTCTGTCGTTCGGTCTATCTGTCCATTCTGTTGCTCTGTCTATCTGTCCATTCTGTCCATTCTGCTACTCTGTCTGTCACTCTATCTGTCTGTTCTGCTGCTCTGTCTATCTGTCCATTCTGACACTCTGCTGCTCTATCTGTCCGTTCTTTTACTCTGTATATCTGTCCATTCTGCTGCTCTGTCTATCTGTCCGTTCTGTTGCTTTGTCACTATGGCTATCTGTCTTTTCTGTCTCTTTCATTCTGTCTGTCCATTTTGACATTCTATCTGTCCTGTCTTTCTGTCGCTCTGTCTTTCTGTCCATTCTGTCTTTCTCTCGCTCTGTATTTCTGGCGTTCTGTCTATCTGTCCATTCTGTCTGTCTGTCCTATCATTCTGTCTATCTGTCCTTTCTGTTGTTCTGTCATTCCTTCTATCTGTTGATTCTGTTTATCCGTCCATTCTCTCACTCGGTCTATCTGTTGATTCTGTTCTGTCCATTCTGTCGCTCTGTCTATCTGTCCTTTCAGTTATTCTATAATTCTATCTTTCTTTTTGTTCGCCCATTCTGTCTATCCATCCAATTCTTTCTTTCTGTCTCTGTCCATTCTGTCTTTCTGTCTATCTGTCCGTTATGTCCATCTGTCCTATCATTCTGTCTATCTGTCCTTTCTGTTTTTCTGTCATTCTTTCTATCGATCGATTCCATCTCTCTGTCCATTCTCTCGTTCTCTCTGTCTGTTAATTCTATCATTCTGTGTTTCTGTTCTGTCTATTCAGTCATTCTGTCTGTCGTTTCAGTCGTTCTGTCTTTCTTTTTGTCTCCCATTCTGTCTATCCATTTTGCCATTCTATCATTCTCCCTATCTGTTTTGTTTTTATACCTATCCGTTCTGTCGTTCTTTCATTATATTGTTTAGTCTGCAAGAAAAGAAAGTACATTTGAAGAACTTCTACATGGTATGATTCAAAGAGTCATGAATAATGAATGATTCCTGAATCAATAATAATTCAAATATAGAAAAGTCTACAGGTCTTCATTTGTGCGTCATGTTATATACACGACCAAACAATCTCCCTAGAAGCCAGCCACACATTTGTAGTCTCGACTGTAAGAAATGAGATGCCCATCCGTCTCACCGAATGTAATTATAGTGTTTGTAATGAGTGCGGTCGCGTCACCCCTGACAATCTCATGCTCTGTTATTAGTGTGGATCCATTACAAACCCAGGGAAACCAGAGGAAAATCCAATGAGGCCCCACTCGCACCATATGCCGCCCCGTCCCGAGCCGCTCCTGTCGGGATGAGATGTGGGGGGTCACCTCATGGATCCTGTTGTTGTGCTCTCATTTCATAATCAGACGCTCCGTAACGCCCCCAAACCCCCGTAATCACGGGACCCTTCATCAGTACGGTCCCAGCGAGCGGCTAGAATTACACGAAACCAAGACGGAAAACACGCTTTTGTCTTTGATTATTTTCTGATGGTTTTATGAAGCGCAGTTGGTTTTACTCACAGATTGCAACTTTTTTTGGTTTATTGCATGTTTTTAATTCATGCAGTGTTTGTATATTTTGTTGAGTATAATATTTGATGCATCAGGCTTTTATGGCTCATATAGTCTAATATAGTGAAAATATGAAGGAAAAGCTGCTCACTGTTATTTAGAGAGTCGTAAGTGACGTCCTGGTCACTCCAACAGAATGTCCAACCATTACCACTGCCTTAAAGCCAGTAGTTGCACTGCTAAATACTAGTTAGTTTAGTTTTAACACACTCTGAGGCTAATTACACTGCTGCATGTTTTAGCCCGACACACGAGAGCGTAAAAGCTAATTACAGCGTGTCCCAAACCAGGCCACGACGAAACAGGGTCAACAGCCTCGTCTCTCATTAATCGACACGTTCTGCCTTAAGCAATGCTAACCGTCAGCAGAGTTAATTACTCAATTAAACAACTTCAATTAACGGCTCGTCTGTATCGCTCACGATGCTCCAGACAGACACTGAGAAAGTCATCTGAGATCTTTAATACCTTTTATTTTTCTGTGTTTGGTTCTCCTGAGAGATACTTTAATCTAATTATCTTATAAAACATTTTGATCTGCACACCTGAAGATCAAACCAGAGATGATGTTTGAACTGCAGTTCAGTGTGCGTTTAATTGATTTCGGTCTGGAAATATTACATTTCTTGATCTCTTTTGTACTTTTTTAGCACGAATGATTTATCCAATTAAGAGGAAAGGATTGTCAATTGTCAGTTTTATTTATATAGCACTATTAAAAATGACTTTGACCAGGAAACACTTGCCAATATTTGTTTATTCTTATAATAGTTAATTGAATATTTACATTAAGCATATTAAGTCTGCAAAATTAATTAAAATAAAAACAAAATTGTGACATGGTTCACATTTATTTATTTTTTTGTAATTTTAAAGTTGTGCTGCAAAATAAAAATATTAGATTGTATAGAAAATATTACAGTAGTATTTTTTGTTTATTTTTATTTAGTAATAATAAGATCATAATCAGAAAATATTATTATTATTATTTTAAAGTCAATGAAATATACTAAAAAAAAGCTTTAATTATTCATCATTAAAAAATGTAAATGGACCAGGATGCATATTTAATAATGCAAAATAAATAATTATTATATTATATTATATTATATTATAATTCACAAAATTATATACAAAATTGTGACATGGCTCGAATTGGTAAGATTTTTAATTTTTGTTTTAATAATTTTAAAGTTGTGCTGCAAAACAGAATTATTAGATTATATAGAAAATATTACAATAGTATTTTTGGTTTATTTTTATTTAGTAATAATAAGAATCATAGTCAGAAAATATTATTATTATTATTTTAAAGTCATATTGAAATATAATTAAAAAAAAAACTTTAATTATTCATCATTAAAAAATGCACATTTAATAATGCAAAATAAATAATTCTAATTATATTATATTATATTAAATTGCAATATATTGCAATAGCAATATTTTTGTTATTTTTTAGTAATGATAAGAATCATATTTTAAAATATATATTTTATTATTTTAAAGTCATACTGATATTCAATCATAAAATTTTGAGCCTTACAAATCAAGAGAAAATGATTGTCAGTTTTTAATTGTATTTATTTATTTATTTATTTATTATTTTAATAATGTTTTATTTGTGTGTTTTTCATTGTAAGAATGACGCACAAGCCTAACGCCTCATAAACCGTCAAAATAGCTTGTGTTTTCTGGCAAACCTTATCACTGTTTTTCATCAGCAGACCAAATTATTTACACCTTTATATGCGTTTGGAAACTTTACGGCATCATGCTGCCGTTCACGCGTGCTCAGTTCAGAAATCTGCTCATTTGTGTTTTTCAAACAACTTCACAAAGTTGAATCTGAGCAGAAAATGCGCCAGGTCAAAAGGTCGCTTACTGGAGCATCTAAACCACGTTAGCAGATGTTTGAGATCTTTATGAGCACTTCAGAACGACCTAGATCAACTTTACACTTCCCTGAGACAAACTAGAGCGCAAGCAACACGTGTTAATGAGTTTACCAATCTGAATTCAACTGTGTATGACAACACGTCTCAAGTATTTAACCTCTGACCTCTATTTGCACCATGCAAACATTGATTTTACAGCTCTCAGCTATATGTGGCAAACATATAAGATAGATAGAAAACCAAGCACTGCTTTCTGAGAAGCAGGACAGTCTTATGAAAACCTCTTTTTTTGGAGACACAGTAAACGTGGGGCCCTCCTGCAAAGTGTGCTGATTACCCACGATCCCCTGCTAGGAGGCCGACGTGAGCGAGACTGACTGCACCCGACAGATGTTTCTCATTCTGCTCCTCACATGCCAGAGACAAACCTTCTGCTGTGAGATTGTGGGAGCGCTGTAAGACTGAATGGAGAAGATGTGCTCGACGTCCGGTTATGTCAAATAAACCCTTGAAATGCATTCAAAGTTGTCCACACGCTCCAGGACAGATGTTTTGAATTGAATGCATCTTGTAAAGACATATTTGTCTGCTTGCAGTTAAAAGATGTCATGGTTTTCATAATATAAACACTCAGATTGAAGTGAAAGGAGTTTTTCCTTGCAATATTTGCATTTATAATGTAGTTCAGTTGCTTTGTTTGTACTTCTGTTACATTACTGGGTAGCTCCACCCACAGTGGTCTCTGATTGGCCCAAAATCCTGCTCGTCATAGTTATGTTAAACACCATTTGGCTTTGATTGGTTGATTGTGTTGTTCACCATTTTTCACTACTAGAGTGAAAAGAAAACTGCTACTAAACTTGCACTGCGTCTAATTCAGATTCCGTGTAAGCTCGAAAATAAAAAATTAAGAGCTTCCCATTTATTTAGTGTTTTTTCCCATTTATCAAGTGTACAATAATAGTGTTTATTACACTGCTTATTTTATAATGCTTATTTGAATGTTATTATTAGTATTAACTTACAAAAATGAACCATGATTTTATTATAGTAAAAGTGTAGTAACCATGTTTTTTGGTCTTGTATAACCATACTTTTAACATGGACAAAGCTGAAATTGAAATAGAGCTGCAATTTAATTAAATAAATAGGTGCACTGCATATTTCAAACAAACAAAAATGATTAGTATTGTAATTTTAATACATGTAAGATTTAAGTTGTAAAATTAAGTAAGTTGTAACTTTTACAATTTAATTAAATGTAAATGTAATACATTTACAATTAAGTAAATGTACAATAATTATATCAATATGTTTATGATAAATCTAGCATAATTAATATTGTTTATATTTGATTGTTAAAGTAATCATAAAAATATGACTGTTTATTGTTCAAATTATTTAAAATATATATAAATAAATATAATATTTATATCAATATGTTTTAATAAGTATAGAATAATTAATAAATAGTATTATTTGTTGTTTATATATTTTTTGTTATAATAAGCATAATAAATTATTATTATTATTATTATTATTATTATTAATAGTAATAATAACAATAATTTTGTTTTTGTTGGTGGCGTTTTATGAAATATTACAATAATATTTGGTAAGAAATATATAGTATTTTTATAAATATATTTTAATGTACCAATTAATCATCATATAATAATTAATAATCATATTTATTTTATTTAATTTTTTGTTTTGTTATAAAAATAAGCAGATTAAAGTTTTACTACTAATAATAATAACATTATTAATATTAATAATATTATTATAATAATCTTTTTATTTTATTTTTTTTACGTCATATTGATATATACAGTAATTTGGCCATAAAGTGCCACTCTACTAACAAGAACAGCTTTTTGCTTTTTATTTATTTTTTCAATTGTAATCCTAGTTTTAATTTATTGATTAATTGATTTTATTTTATTGATTAATTGATTTTATTTTATTTTATGTTTTTACATTTTGTTCTTAATTAAAAAAATAAAAAAATCAGTTCTTTTTTTCCCTCTAATTTGTGAAGCCATAAGCAATATTTTTGGGCAAACACATTTTTTGACAATAAGGTTAACTTCAACATTGGAGTTGTTTTTAGTATTTTTAGCCATATGAATTATCGAAATCCCTCCTGGAGAATCTGTCTGTTTTGTAACATGCTTAGCTGATCATTAGATCATTCTGGACCAGCAACAAACCAGCTACAGCCAGCTTATTCCAAAACACAACCAGCATCTTAAGAAGGATTTTCCAGCAGAAACTCCCGCCCCGCAGCTGTCAATCATACACTCTGTTCCTCCGGTGATACCAGATAACGTCCGGCGTCTGTGCAGCGTCCCTTCCCGCACTGTCCTGTCCGCTCTGGCGCTTCTGAGTGCTGATCGTCCCAGCCTCACAGATGCTCTATTTTAGTTGCGATCCTCCAGAGCCAGAGGCGAGTGTCAGAGAGCGTGAAGCAGGACGTGACGGAGGCTATTCTGTGCTTGTAAAGCCATCGATCAGAGACGCAAGGACACGGACGCTGATGCTCGTCTTGACCTCTTGCTGTTACAGCACACCAACATGAAATAAAACTTCTCTTAATATTATATTCTGTTAATAAAAGGTGTTGCGAACGCCGTTTCATGTTGACTTTACAGTGAAGTAAAGCAGTGGTTGAGAGTCTGGTTACCCGTGACCCCGCAAAACACAATGGATGGTTTCAGGTGCGATTGTGCTCTTTTTCTAAATGAGCCGCGTCCTTGTTTAATTTACAGATGCACTCTAGGAGTAATTCGTGCCTTCAGCTGCAGCTCTGGGCCAGCTGTTATCCCCCTCACCCCCTTGGAGGGGTTTCGCCGGGCTAATATGAATGTAAGGAACGGCGCGCGCTGACGGCGCCCGCAGAAACGCCACTTTAATGCATCGCATTTTAATTATCGCCCTTATTCATTCGCCATCAGCGCTTCTGCTCTCTCCGTCTCTCCGACGGGCCTCTTTTTATCATAGCGCCAGTCTTAAAGATAATAAACTTCAGCTTTAAGGTAATTACTTAATCTGGACAAACCTGTGTGTTAAGCAGCACTATTACGAGCAGAGGTGATAAATCAGGGGCGTGAGGTGGCGGGCCCATCACGACGGGCTGTAATCAGTCTTAGAGACTCTTGCGGTCTTAAGTACCTAGATTACACAAACAGCATGCTTAAGACACGCATCTCACGCTCTGTTTGTCCTTCTGCTTTACCTCCAGCACACTGCGCTTACTAGAAACTGAAGTAACATTTTGAAGTGATGCATTTCCTCGGCCTAAAGCTTGCTGTTGAAAAAAATGCTCAAACCAGAATAGGACGGTTTTATGACTATAGATGTTTTAGTTTGGCATGTGTACAAAACATCAAATAGACCAGTGGAAACCAGATTAGACCAGCAAGCCATCTTAAACTGGTTAAGACAGGTTAACTGTCTGGTTAAGGCTATGGATGAGATTTGGCTGGAGGGATAGAACGACAGAAGGATGGATGGATGGATGGATGGATAGAACGACAGGTATATAGAATAGTGGATGGGTAATGGAAAGTGTTGATGAATGGTTGGAACGATATAGATAAGTATTGGAAAGTATGTATGGATGGATGGATGGAGGAATGGAAAGAATGGTTGGATGATGGATGGAAAAGATGGATGGATGGATGGATGAATGGAGAGACATATATAGAAAAATGGTTGGATGGATGGAACAACAGAGAACAATGGATGATGGAAAGTGAGGATGGATGAATAGATGAATAGATGGATGGATGGATGGATGGATGGATGGATAGAGAGATGGAAAGGATAGATGGATGATAGATTGATGGATGGATGGATGGATGATAGATTGATGGATGGATGGAAAGAATGGTTGGATGGATGGAACAACAGAGAACAATGGATGATGGAAAGTGAGGATGGATGGATAGATGAATAGATGGATGGATGGATGGATGATGGATGGAGAGATGGAAAGGATGGATGGATGGATGGATGGATGGATGGATGATGGAAAGAATGGTTGGATGGATGGATGGAGAGACATATAGAAAAAGGGTTGGATGGAAAAACAGAGAACAATGGATGGATGGAAAGTGAGGATGGATGGATGGATGATGGATGGAGAGAAGGAAAGGATGGATGGATGATAGATTGATGGATGGATGGAGGAATGGAAAGAATGGTTGGATGATGGATGGATGAATGGATGGAAAGAATGGTTGGATGGATGGATGGAGAGACATATAGAAAAAGGGTTGGATGGATGGAACAACAGAGAACAATGGATGGATGGAAAGTGAGGATGGATGGATGGTTGATGGATGGAGAGATGGATGGATGGATGGATGAGAGATTGATGGATGGAGGAATGGAAAGAAAGGTTGGATGATGGATGGATAGATAGATGGGTAGATGGATGGATGGATGGATGGGTAATGTAAAGTGTGGATGGATGGATGGATGGATGGAACGACATGTAGATAGAAAAATGGTTGGATAGATGGAAAGTGAGGATGGATGGATGGATGGAACGACAGGTAAATAGAAAAACTGTTGGATGGATGGAAAGTGAGGATGGATGATGGATGGATGGATGAATAAATGGGGAGGATGGATGGAAGGATAAATGGAAAGGATGGAGAGATGGAAAGGATGGATGGATTATGGATTGAAGGATGGCTAGATGATAGATTCATGGATGATAGATAGATGGATGGATGAATGGTTGGGACAGAACGACAAAGAATGATGGATAGAAGGACTGATGGATGGAATGACAAAGAATGATAGAATGACGGATGGATGGATGGATGGATGGATGGATGGATGGATGGATGGATGAAGAAATTGAAAGGCTGGATGGATTATGGATGGATGAATGGATGGGTAATGGAAAGTGTGGATGAACTGATGGATGGATGAGTAATGGAAAAATGGATGGATGAATAAATGGAAAGGATGGATGGATGGATGGAACGACAGAGAACGATGGATGGAAAGTATGGATGGATGGATGGAATGACAGAATGATGGATGGATGGATATATGGGATGGAGAAATGGAAAAGATTGATGGATGGATGGAATAATATAGAATGATGGGTGGATGGAATGACATGATGGATGGATAGAACAACGGATGGATAGATAGATAGATGGATGGATAGATCAACGGATTAACTCATTAATTAAAAAGGACCTGTTTTTTCAGTTCACAGCCTTGTATTTAAGATACCCAGTGTTAGCCGGTCACATCCCAGAATGCATTGTGTCTGCTAGTGTGTAGCGGTTGGCATGGCGATGTTTGGTTAGGCCCGAGGCCAGCTTATTCTACAGGAATTTCCTGTCTAATTTCCCCTCCTGATTCTCTGAGTAATGCCCAAAGCTTTTTAATTGCACTGCAAAGACCCCGGCCACTCAAAGGGCCATTATTGTTGCTGAGTACTTCCTGTAAAACGAAACCATTTGCCCTTTAGATCCTGGGATTAGGGTACAACAAAGACGAGAGGGGTTGTGTTTGTTTGGCCCGAATATTCAAAGCCGAATGACATCAGAAAGAGCCGTTTAGAGTTAAAGAGCGACCGCGTTTATCTGATTGAGAGCCTCCTGTGGTTACTCCTTAAAAATAAAGGTTCTTTATTGGAACTGATGAACATGCATGGAACCGTTCCATTCCACAAAGTAGAAAATGGTTCTTTAGATTATTAAAATGTTTTTTTCAGAACTGTTTACTGGAAGGTTCTTTGGGGAACCAAAAATTGATGATCTACACTCTTAAAAATAATGGTTCTTTATTGGAATGGATGAAGAGCCGTCAACATCCATGGAACCTTTCCATTCCACTTAAGTGGAAAATGGTTCTTTAGTTTAGTAAAATGTTCTTTGAAGAACAGTTTACTGGAAGGTTCTTTGGGGAACCAAAAATGGTTCTTCTACACTCTTAAAAGTGATGGTTCTTTATTGAAATGGATGAAGAAGCTTCATCATCCATGGAACCTTTTCCATTCCACCGAAGTAGAAAATGCTTCTTTAGATTATTAAAATTTTCTTGTAAGAACTGTTCACTGGAAGCTTCTTCAAGGAACCAAAAATGGATCTTCTACACTCTTAAAAATAATGGTACTTTATTGCAATTGATGAAGAACCTTCAACTTACATGGAGCCTTACCATTTCAGAAAAGTAAAAAAAAAAAGGTTCTTTAGAATATTACAATGTTCTTTTAAGGTTCTTTGGAGAACCAAAAATGGTTCTTCTGCACTCTTAAAAATAACCTCCCTTGAACGTTTCCATTCCACAAAAGGTTCTTTACAGTGGAAAAATGTTATTAAAAATGTTCTTCACACTAAGAAAAGTCGTACTGTTTACTGGAAGGTTCTTTGAGGAACCAAAATTGGTTCTTGTACACTCTTAAAAGTAATTGTTCTTTATTAGAACTGATGAAGAATCTTCAACATACATGGAACCTTTTCCATTCCACAAAATAGAAAATGGTTCTTTAGATTATTAAAATGTTCTTTTAAGAACTGTTCACTGGAAGGTTCTTCAGGGAACCAAAAATGGATCTTCTACACTCTTAAAAATAATGGTACTTTATTGGAATTGATGAAGAACCTTCAGCATCCATGGCACCTTTCCATTTCAGAAAAGTAAAAATAAGGTTCTTTAGAATATTACAATGTTCTTTTAAGAGCCGTCCACTGGAAGGTTCTTTGGAGAACCAAAAAAGGTTCTTCTACACTCTTAAAAATAATGGTTCTATATTGGAATGGATGAAGAACCGTCAACATTCATGGAACCTTTTCCATTCCACAAAGTAGAAAATGGTTCTTTAGATTATTAAAATGTTCTTTGAAGAACTGTTTACTGGAAGGTTCTTCAGGGAACCAAAAATGGATCTTCTACACTCTTAAAAATAATGGTACTTTAATGGAATTGATAAAGAACCTTCAACATCCATGGAACCTTTCCATTTCACAAAATGTGCTTCATACTAAGAGAAAGTGGTTCTTTTAAGAATTGTTTGCTGGAAGGTTCTTTGGGGAACCAAAATGGTTCTTCTGCACTCTTAAAAAATAAAGGTTCTTTACTGGCATTTATGGTTCCATCAAGAACCTTTAACCACCCTTGAACATTTCCATTCCACAAAAGGTTCTTTACAGTGGGAAAAATGTTATTAAAATGTTTTCACACTAAGAAAAGTGGTACTGTTTACTGAAGGGTTCTTTGAGGAACCAAAAGTGGTTCTTGTACACTCTTAAAATGAAGGTTATTTATTGGAATTTATGGAACCTTTAGCATTTATGAAACCTTTGAATTTCATAAAAGTTTCATTATAGGGAAAAAGAGAAAAAAGAAGATATTTTGATGAATGTTGGTAACCAAACAGTTGCTGGTAACCACTGGCTTCCATAGTATTTTTTCCATACTGTGGAAATCAATGGCTTGACTTCATTTTCACACACTGGAAATTCTTTGAGGAACCCAAAATGGGTTTTTGGAACCCTTATTTGTTTTAGAAGCTCCATCGCTTCATGTTTGAATGATAAAGATCCCTCTGAGCAGCGGCCAGGTTAAGAAGTGCACGAGAAAGTCATGGGCTCAGGAGCGGCACGCAGCCCGACACTGAAAAAGTGCGGCACCCCTCTGCGCCGTTCCCCCAGATGTGAAAACAAATGTTATCACCTAAAGACTAATAGATGCGAGGGGCTTCACGGAAACTCCGCAGCCGCGCGGCGCAGCCCTGGGGGATAGAGCTCAGAGAAGCTGGTAAACGCGGCTCTTGAACTCTCCAGAGCGATCCTCTTTTGTTCTTCCCGTTGCGGAGGAACAATGGAGCTGTCGGCATGATCGAATAATCCTGCCCGCTCCTCCGGTGACGGGGGCCCGGACGTCAGCGGCCCCCGAGCCTCTACAGAGGGGGAAGAACGGGTCGCGAACGGGGTGGGTGTTTGTGCTGACATGAAAAATGCGACGGCTGGAAATAACAGTGGTAATGTGGATAATTGAGGGCGGGCACAGATGAATGAGGCTGCGGGGTAACGTGTCGTTTTAATGACAGGGACCGGGGCGGGTTCGCGTTCGCCGCCATCTCATTTCGGTCAGGAGTGTTTACGGAGACACAAACGTTTGGGTTTAACTTGTGTATTTTTCATGCTTCCAATTACCCTAGTTTGTGTCTTTCCCCCGTTTTATTTTTGCATCTCCTCCTCCTCCGACGTCGTGATTAAAGCGTAAAGTCGGCCTTAACCGGACCCGCGTGATTAGGATTCATGCGGTGGTCCGTGACTTCAGCGCGGGAGAATTCCTGCAGCGGCTCCGTCATGTTCCGCTGACCCACTTCACTCCTTCTCTTTGTCCTCGACCTCTCTTCCCATCGGCCCCTGCAATAATTCACCCGCTGCATTAGTAATGGCGCATTAACTGCGGCCGGGCGCTGAATGCAGCCTCCTCGCAGCGTTTACAGGCCGAGCTTCTCCGCTTCCCTGCTATCTAAAGGTCAGACCCGAGCTTCGTGCTCCAGTTGCGTGTTTTAGACCGCTGGTGTGCTTTCAACAGCTGTGTGGCATTACTGTAGTGCATGTCAGGTGTGTTTTTATGGTGTTTTTCATCAATTAAAGGCATCCTGAGGCATTTTCCATGACAAATACTATAAAGGGAGCACATGACTCCGGCTAGTCACGCAGCTGATTTGATTGTGCTAAAAACACGCCAAATAAGCAGACTGTACAAGTAAAGATCACTTTAGTCACGTCTGAATTACTGATCTCAGCATTTCACTAAATCTGTGATTCTGCAGACAAACTTGTGGATGAACAGAACAAAACAGGCTGAGTTCATCTCAAGTTCATGATCAAGTGAAAGATCATCTGTCATGTAATCACCTTTATGTTTTTTATGTAGAACACAAAATGAGACGTTTAGCAGAATGTTCATGGTGTTAGATTCTAAAACGGACTAAAACCAACATAAGAGTGGGAAAATGTTCTTTTAATGAACATTTTGTCATTATTGACTGAAAAATCTTCACCTCTGATGACATTCTGAAAAAAACGTCTCTGTATTCTGTCGAAGGTTTGGAAAAACATCACATTTTCTCAGTGTGCTTTCCTTTAAGTTTCCATCTTCTGTTGAGCATAAAAGAAGATATTTTGAAGAATGTTAGCAACCTAGTGGTTGCTGGTACCCATTGACTTCCATAGTATAGTATTTTTAGTATTATAGTAGTATTTTTATCCATAGTATTTCTTCCCTACTATAGAAGTCAATGGCTACCATCAACTGTCTGGTTCCCAGCATTCCTCAAAATGTATTTTATGTTCAACAGAAGAAAGCAGAAAAAAAAAAAAATTTGTGTGTGTGAACGATCCCTTTCAGCTCCAAAACACATGAAAACACCATGAAAGCATCATAAAAGTGGAAAATGCATTTTATAATGAGGATTTTATCATTTTTGCCTGAAAAATCTTCACCTCTGACGACATTCTGCAAAACATCTCAGTTTGTGTTCTGTTGAAGGTTTGGAAAAACATTAATGTAAATAAATGACTTTAATTTAGTTTTCTTTTTTTTCAAGTTTCCATCTTCTGTTGAACACAAAAGAAGATATTTGAAGAATGTTGGCAACCAAGTGCTTGCTGGTACCCATTGACTTCCATAGTATTTTTTTCCCTACTATGAAAGTCAATGGCTACCATCAACTGTCTGGTTCCCAACATTCCTCAAAATGTCTTTTATGATCAACAGATGAAGGAAATTTGAGTTTGGAACAACATAAGGTTGAAATCACTCACAAAATTGGGAAAAAAAAATTTGTCATTTTTTACTGAAAAATCTTCACCTCTGATGACATTCTGCAAAACATCTCAGTTTTTGTTCTGTCAAATGTTTGGAAAAACATCATTTTTTCCCCCTAAGTTTCTATCTTTTCTTGAACACAAAAGAAGATATTCTGAAAAAAAAAATGGTAACCAAAGAGTTGCTGGTACCCCTTGACTTCCATAGTGTTTTTTCCCCTATGGAAGTCAATGGCTACCAGCAACTATCTGGTTCCCAGACATTTTTGGGTGAACCCTCCCTTAAAGCTCCAAAACAGATGAAAAACACCATAAAAGCATCATAAAAGTAGAAAAATTGCATTTTATAGTAAGATTTTGTCATTTTTGACTGAAAAATCTTCACCTCTGGTGACATTCTGCAAAACATCTCAGTTTTTGTTCTGTCAAATGTTCGGAAAACATCAAGGTGAATAATTTTTTTTTTTTCAAATGTGCTTTTCTTTCAAGTTTCTATCTTCTGTTGAGCACAAAAGAAGGTATTTTGATGAATGTTGCTGGTACCCATTGACTTCCATAGTATTTTTTTTCCTACTATGGAAGTCAGTGGCTACCATCAACTGTCTGGTTCTCAACATTCCTCAAAATGTCTTTTATGTTCAACAGAAGAAAGAAATGCAGGAACTATTCCTTTAAGCTCCAAATCACTTGAAAAACACCATAAAAGCCTTACAGAAGTGGAAAAATTGCATTTTATAATGAGGATTTTGTCATTTTTGACTGAAAAATCTTCACCTCTGATGACATTCTCCAAAACATCCAAACAGGTTTGAAGAAATGTCAATGTGAATAAATGACTTCAATTTTGTTTTATTTTTTTATCAGTGCGCTTTTCTTTTAAGTTTCCGTCTTCTGTTGAGCACAAAAAAATATATTTAGAAGAATTTTGGTAACCAAACAGTTGCTGGTACCCATTGACTTCCATAGTGTTTTTTCCCCCTATGGAAGTCAATGGCTACCATCAACTGTCTGGTTCCCAACATTATTGAAAATATCTTTTATGTTCAACAGAAGAAAGAAATTCAGGTTTGGAACAACATAAGGTTGAGTAAATAAAAAAATTTAAAATTCTATCTCTTCAAGCACCAAAATGGACGAAAAACACAATAAAAGTATCATAAAAGTGGAAAAAATTGCATTTTAAAATGAGGACTGAAAATCTTCCCCTTGTCATTCTGCAAAACATCTTCGTTTGTGTTCTGTCAAAGGCTTGTATCAACATCAGGGTGAATAAACAACACCAGTTTTGTTATTTTCGGTGCGCCTCCCTTTAAGTTTTACATTATGTAAATGTGAAGTGAAAGAGAGAGACAGGAAAAGCAGCGGGTCATTTCCTGTCCTCCGGGACGCTCTTGTCTGCCACTCTGAAGGGTATGAACAAATTGACAGAGAAGCAGAGAGAGCGAGAGTGTGAGAGACTGCTGACTCACACTGCTTCTTTTGAGCGTACGAATCCTCTGGAGGAGCTGCTGAGAACCCCAGGTGTGGCTAATGACCCGTGACCTTTGACCTCCACAGGTCACCCCTCACCCTCCCACTGCTGCCGCCTTAAAGAATGTTAATACAGTCCAGAGATCAGCTGATTCACTTAGCCTCCTCTCATTCCTGCTAAGTCAAGCATTACTAGTACTAGCGGTCATAGTTAGTTAGTTTGCATGTGGAAACAAGAATACATTAGCAACCAGAGCTGGGTAGATTACTTACAGTTATTAGATTACTTTTAGATTACTTTTTATGTAACTTACCATTAAATGTAGCATATGTGATCCTGGACCACAAAACCAGTCATAAGGGTATTTTTTTTATTGCTTTCCATTAATATCTGTTTTGTTAGGATAGGACAATATTTGGCTGAGATACAACTGTATCTGAGGGTGCAAAAAAATCAAAATATGGAGAAGATCGCCTTTAAAGTTGTCCAAATGAAGTTGCTAGCAATGCAAAGTTTTGACATATTTATGGTATGAAATTTTCAAAATATCTTCATGGAACATGATCTTTACTTTAATATCCTAAAGAAAAAAATATTATTTTGACCCATACGATGTATACGTGCTACTTACGACTGGTTTTGTGGTCCAGGGTCACATATTGATATAAAAAGGCAAAGAGAAAAAAATATATTCCATTTTTTCATGTGAATATGTAATCGTGTAATCCATAAAAAGTAACTGTAATCTGATTATGAGCATTATATAATGTAACTGATTTTGTAATCTGATTACATCATCCAGATTACATGTAATCAGTTACTCTTTAGCTAAAACCTCAAGAACAGGAAATCTTATAAAGTCTAGATCTCTTTGATTTCACCCCGTTTGTTTTATATCCGTTTGTTTACGCGGGGCATGAAAAGATTGAAGGAGCTCCAGGAGCGAAAGACTAATTAGAAAGGAAAGCTAGTTAAGACTTTAACATTGCAAACCGCTCTTTGCATATGGCAAAGAAACCGACAACTGTGGTTTCCCGTTATCATAACAGCTAATGAAGCCCTGTTGGCCTTTAACAGGACGTCCCGAGCCAACGGAGGCTTTATTACAGGAAAGTGCTGATTCTGATTCTCTTCGGGCTCAAATAAAAGGATCCAGCCAAAGGAGTTATGATGAAAAGAAACGCCGGCCAACATATACGGCAGACTGTAAAACGCTGAGGCAACGGGCAACAGCTTTTAGTCTCTCATTAGCGGGCGGTTTGATTTCAAAGGCCTGACCTCCTCTGATTTCACGTCGCCCTGGCACCTTCGTTTTGGGGCCGGCAAAGCGTCGGGGACGCGGACGGATCAGTGTCGGTTCAGCGGGGAGATGTTCCGGTTGGCACGGCCCAGCGTGAGGCAACGATGCCGGGCCGAGGAATATTCTCTCCCTGCGCTGTCAGCCCCAGTTTGCGTCCCCGATGGTTTTTTCCTTCACAACGTCCATCATCTGTGCGAGTTCAAAGAGCGTCTAGCTGCAGGTCTTTGTCAAAAGCCCAGTTGGATATCTTTTATGTTGGGGATGTAGGATTTCTTAGGATACTTTGATTATTTATTTATTCCTCCACTCTTGTGTGATAGTGCCAATATTTTACACGAAACTGCTCAGCGCGCTCTGAAATTCATGTTACTTTATTGTAGCGCTGTTGCCTTTGAAATTTCTTTTTTGAAACTCTTGGCTTTTTCTCAACTCCCTCTCTCTCTCTCTTTCTCTCTTGCAGGCCCTCATCACATCTTCCCGACTTTCCATTCTCCGATCCCCATCGACGTGCGTCACCACGAGGGGAGATACCACTACGAACCCCATGCGCTCCACGCTCTGCACGGGTGAGCCTGCGGCCCTCTCCGTTTCTGGCTCTGGTTCTCAGCGTTTGTGAATATAAATAATCTCTGCGCTCGCAAATAAAGCGTCTGCTTTGTTTATGCCTGCGGTCAGAATGCACGCAGACATGCAACATTCAAATGCAGGGGTAATCAGGTGATCCCGAAAAAGCATACGACTGAAATGGACGATCAGATTCGGAGAGAAAACTGGGCTATGTCATTCGGTTCTCGGTTTAACCGTTTAAAAAACATATAAACCCTTGCCTTGTGTCCGTGCCAGACTTAAAACTCAAGGCCGGGTAAAACTCAAGGCCAGGAAAGAGATTAGTGTAGTTCAGTAGATCAAACATCTGGAGAGGGGAATATAAACTTTTCTTCTCTCATCTTTGTCTCATTTAATTCTTTCGTTTAACATTTTACCTGAAAGGCATTAAGCAGATACTCTTTCCAGGGCAGCTTGCTTAGTTCCTAAGCTTTCAGTACTTCAGAAAGTTATCTTTAAGGAAAGCAGTATGCAATGATTATATTTTATTGCTCACGGATTGATCTTTCTGAAAGTTTTCATCTTTGTCTCAGATGTTTCTCTTTAAATTCCTTATTCAGACAACCGTTTACATCATTATGTGTATAAACCTACAAAAGTTTTCAGCTGAGATTTCATTTTTAGGTATCAATTTTGTCTCCATGTTTCTCCTGAAATGAGAAATGACATTGCTGAGATCTCTTCTGAAACTCTTCTGAGATTACAAGGAGAAACATGAGGACACTTCATTGAATTTTCAGCTCATTTTTGTCTCTGAGACAACCCTTGATGTAAATTACATGCACAGTCCTATAAGATTATTTGATCTTGAAGAGAACATGGTGAGAAACGACTGAGTTCATAATGAGATCTCTTAGAGGAGAATCAGGGAGTTTTCAGTTTTGTTTCTTTTAAGTGTAATTTTTTGTCTACAGTGTTTGAAATGATCGAGTTCATGCTGAGATCCCTGACTTATAACCAGACTTTGGTAGAAATCGCTGGGCACATTTAAGAAGTGTTTGAGCTCATATTGAGATCTTTTTATTGCAGACTTTGCTGTCTTGAAAAAGCTGAGCACATTGTTGAGATTTCTTCTGAAACTTCAGAAACGTGTGAGAATCAGAACACTTCATTGAGATTTAAGTATCAGTTTTGTCTCAAATGTTTCTCCTGAAATGAGACACATGTTCATGTGGATAGCAGTTTAGATCATTTGAGAAATAATTGAGTTCGTATTGAGATCTCTAACTTTTGATTGTAGACGTGGAAAAAGCTGAACATGTTGTTGAGATCTTTTCTGAAACTCCAGAAGAGACACATTTGAGATTACAAGGAGAAACATGAGAACTAGTTTTCAGCTCATTTTTTGTCTCTGAGTCAACCCTTGATGTAAATTACATGCACAAACCTAAAACAAATAGCATGTGCATACCAGCTTAGATCATTTGATCTTGATGAGGACATGATGAGAAACAAATGAGCTCATAATGAGATCTCTTAAAAGAGAATCATTACTTTTTTGGTGTTGTTTCAGTGAATTTTGTCTCCAGTATTTGAAATGATTGAGGTCATGTTGAGTTCTCTGACTTATAACCAGTCTTTGGTAGAAAACACTGAGCACGTTTGAGAATGTGATGAGAAATAATTGAGTTCATTTTGAGATTTCTGACTTTTGATTGCAGACTTTGGTAGAAAACGCTGAGCACGTTTGAGAATGTGATGAGAAATAATTAAGTTCATTTGTTTTCATATTGCGGAGTTCTCGTCTGAAACTCTTTTGATCTCTTCTGAGACGCATGTGAAATTACTAGGAGAAACATGAGAAATTGAGTCATTGAGTCAATGGGACTCAATGGGACACGTCATTGAGTTTTCAGCTCGTTTTTGTCTCTGAGACAACCCTTGATGTATATTACATGCACAAACTTGTAAAATTAACATGTGCAGAGCAGCTCAGCTCATTTGATCTTGATGAGAAATCACTGAGCTCATAATGAGATCACAACACTTTATTAAGAAGTTGGCTTTAAGTATCAATTTTGTCTCAGTGTTTCTCCTGAAAGTCTTTAATGAGACAACCGTGCATGTGGATGGCGGTTCCAGTAATTCAAAAATTTAATCTTGGGAGAATTTGATGAGAAATAATTGAGTTCATATTGAGATCTCTGACTTTTGATTGCAAACGTTGTTTAAAAAAGCTGAGCACATTGCTGAGATCTCTTCCGAAACTCTAGAAGAGACACGTGAGATTTTAAGGAGCAACATATGAAATGCTCATTTTTGTCTCTGAGACAACCCTTGATGTAAATTACTTGCACAAACCTATAAAATTAGCACATGGATAGCAGCTCAGATAATTTGATCTTGATGAGAAATAATTGAGGAAATAATGAGATCTCAGGGGCAAATCAGGATGTTTTCCAGACAGTTTTGTCTCCAGGTTCTGAAATGATTGAGTTCATGTTGAGGTCTCTGACTTATAACCACACTTTGATAGAAAATGCTGAGCACATTTGAGAATCTGATGAGAAATAACTGAGTTCATTTTGAGATTCATGACTTTTGATTGTAGACTTTGGTAGAAAAAAGATTCCACTGCAAATTTTGGTAGAAAAAGCTGAGCATATTGCAGAGATCTCGTCTGAAACTCATCTGAGACGCATGTGAGATTACAAGGAGAAATATGAGAAATGACACACCTTATTGAGTTTTCAGCTGATTGTTGTCTCTGAGACAACCCTTGGTGTAAATGACATGCACAAACCTAAAAAAATTGCATGTGCATACCAGCTCAGATCATTTGATCTGGATGAGAACATGATGAGAAATCACTGAGCTCATAATTAGGGGCGAATCAGGATGTTTTCATTTAGTTGTTTGTTTCAGTTTTGTCTCCAGTTTTTGAGTTTGTGTTGAGTTCTCTGACTTATAACCACACTTTGATAGAAAATGCTGAGCACATTTGAGAATCTGATGAGAAATAATTGAGTTCATTTTGAGTGCAGACTTCGACGGAAAAAGCCGAGCACATTTGTCGAGATCTCTTCTGAAACTCCAGAGGAGTCAGCATTTGGTCTCATTGCTGTTTAGGAGAACCGGTTGAGAGATTTGAAAGATTTTTCTCTTTCCTAAGGGTTTAGTCGTGTCTCCCCAAACAAAGATCTTCCTTAGCCGTCCAGCCCGAGGCTCTGCGGTTCTCCCAGCATCCTCCGGTTCAGGTGCGTCGGGCGGCGGCAGTAATGTAGGTTAACCTCCAGACCTTCAGAGCTTCCCGCGTCCCACGTGCATTTTCCAGCGGATCGGCGGCGGTATTGTAGAAACAGAACATAAAGTGGGCCGCGCTAGTTTTTGAAGTTACACTTTGTTGTTTTTCCTTAAATACAGCAGCACGGAGCTTTTTTTCCCTCCTCGTCTTTTTTGAAACGGGGTCTGGAGGCTCGAAGGAAGGTTTATCTTAAAAGAGCAGAATAAATCGATAGAATTCTCGAAGTAGCGTTGTTACATTTAAATTCACAGATTTTGATGGTGATACATTCGGTCGGCCCGCTAGCAGCTAGCCTATTCATCACGCGTAGAGCCGCGTTGGGGGGGGACTAGCTGTCTCAACACTCGCTCGCCTTGATTAATGTGATTTGATCTTGACAGTGGACCCCTAATTCATCAAGACCTTGATCTGGCTGTCTTTTCCTCTGCCTGAGCCAAATTCATCTAATTACAGGGACATTGTGCAGCAAATTAAGCGCGGTGTCGCCCGTGGCAAGCCGGGACACTTTGTTACAGTCGCCGGGCGGCATGTCAAGGGTCTCCGAGCTGATTGTCTAACATGACATCTCCATACAGTTCGTTTTATCATTGTTTGCATATAAAATAATGAGGGCGCTGGTTATTTTGTCAGAGCTGTCAGCCGAGCGGCCGTAGGAAGCTTCCCCTATGGATATCTCGCTTTCCTTCTTCATTTTTTTTACTCCGTTTGACAAAGCGAGGGGGAGAAAAGGTAGCTTTTTTGTTCCGGAGCTGGCTGAAATGACAACCGGAGCTCCGACAGGAGCGCCGTGGGAATTCTCCCAGGCGGAGGGAAGGGAGCGCCGGTGACTCCGCCGAACGAACCTCCCACTTGTCAGCGTCGTTTCTCGTCCAAGAGAGTGTCAGAAAGCTTCCGGCGAGATGACAGGACACTTCCACTGCTCCGGTGCTGCGGGGAAAAGTGGTTTGAGGGAGTTTCTCACGTCTGTGGTTTAGTCCAACTGTCTTAAAGTTTGTAAAAATGAACAAGAAACATAGTTACAGTTAAGTACTTACTATGGAAGTTTAGCTGGAAAGTTAGCAGCACTGTGAAAACTGCTATTGAAAATGACATTTTTGAGTTTATGCCTCTTTTTACAAATCGAGGGAAAAATTGAAGCTATTTTTTGTGGTAATCGACTGAAAGCTATGTGATATGTTTACCATATTACATATTACATTTACCGTATAATAATAATAACAATATTTTTTTTTAGAATTTATATATATATATATATATATATATATATATAATTTTTTTTTTTTAATTGACTGAAAGCTTGTAGACTTAAAGTCGGACTATAATTTATATATTAATAATGTAATGAAATAATAATAATAATAATATATTTTTTAGAATATTTTTAAAGTTTTTGTAACTGACTGAAATCTTGTAGACTTAAAGTTGGACTATAGTTTATTTATTAATAATGTAATAATATAATAATAATAATAATAATAATAATAAATATTTTTTGTGGATGTTGTTAGATTTTTTTGTTATTGACTGAAATCTTGTACACTTAAATTTGGACTATAATTTACATATGAATGATATGGTAAAAAAAAAATTATATATATATATATATATATATATATTAGAATATTGTTGGATTTTTATAATAATAATAACAAGAATAACAGTAATAATATTTTTTTGTAATTGACTGAAAGCTTGTAGACCTAAAGTCAGACTATAATTTATATATTAATAATTTAATGATATAACAATAATAATAGTTATATTTTTTGTGGATATTGTTGGATTTTTTTGTTGACTGAAAGCTTGTAGACTTAAAGTTAGACTATAATTGATATATAAATAATATGGTAAATGATATAATAATAATAATAATAATATAATAATATTTCAGAATATGACTGAACTGACTGAAAGCTTGTAGATGTAACGGACTATAATATTTGTATGAATAATATGGTAATAACAATAATAATAATATATTTTTTGGAAATTGTAAGATTTTTTTGTAATTTACTGAAAACTTGTAGACTTAAAGTCAGACTATAATTTATATATTAATAATTTAATTATATAATAATAATAATAACTAATATTTTTGTGGATATTGTTGGATTTTTTTTGTTATTGACTGAAAGCTTGTAGACTTAAAGTTAGACTATAATTTATATATTAATAATAAGGTAAATGTAATGAAACATATCACATATCTATCATCTCAAAAATGTGTAATCTTAAAGTTGGACTATAAATCATATTAATAATATAATATATACTATAATTGCATTGATGGCATCAGAATTAATAGAGAGCGAGAGAGACTGATCCTTTAAACAAGATTTAAAGTTTTAAGACATGTAGTTGCAAATATGATATCCTTGACTTTCTTGAGTTTACCTGTATATTCTACAGCTTTAAAGTTTGATTTTCTTGTCTGTGTAAATCACAAATGGTGGTTGATGAGGTTTTGTGTGTTGAGGTGTGATGTGAAGCATCATTCATCTGGAGCAGTGTTAGTATGTAGGTCGCTGTCCTGTGCTTGTGTTTGTATGTGAGGAAGTATGGAAGTATTGTTTGTTCCGTGAGAGTTTGGGGACTGTGTGTGTGTGTGTGTGTGTGTGTGTGTGCTGTGGCTTTCTGGCAGAAATGTGATTTATCTAAATCAGAGTATCAGCCCCCAGGTAGAGACGAGTTCCTGTCATACAGCAATTCATCACTGGCACCGCACACACACACACACACAAACACACAAACACACAGCCACTAGTACGTCAGTGTGCAGTAGATTTTGGTTACATATACTGTACAAACCTGTGGGCATATACACTGAAATTTAGACACACTTTATATATATTGATGCTATATTTATACACTACCAGTCAACAGTTTTTGGACAGTAAGTTTTTTTAAAAGAAGACTTTTCTGCTCACCAAGCCTGCATTTATTTGATCCCAAATACAGCAAAAGCAGTAATATTGTGGAATATTTTTACTATTTAAAATAACTGTTTTCTATGTGAATACCTGTTAAAATGTAATTTATTTCTGTGATGCGCAGCTGAATTTTCAGCATCATTACTCATCTTCAGTATCACATGATCCTTCAGAAATCATTCTAATATTCTGATTTGCTGCTCATTATTATTATTATCACTATCTAAAACAGTTGAGTACTTTTTTTCTGGATTCTTTGATGAATAGAAAAATCCAGAGATCCAAAGAGTTATAGAAATTGATACTTTTTTTTAGCAAGAATGCTTTAAATTGATCAAAAGTGATGATAAAGACATTTATAATGTTACAAAAGATTTCTATTTGAGATTAAAGCTGTTCTTCTGAACTTTATATTTACCAAAGGAACCTGAAAAAATTCTACTCAGCTGTTTTCAACGTAATAATTATAATAATAGTAATAATAATGTGATCAAGTGGCGAGTAATGATGCTAAAAATTCAGCTTTAAAATCACAGGAATAAATTACATTTTAAAATAGATTAAAATTGAAAACAGTTGTTTTAAATAGTAAAAATATTTCAAGATTTTACTGTTTTTGCTGTACTTTGGATCAAATAAATGCAGGCTTGGTGAGCAGAAGAGACTTCTTTAAAAATATAAAAAAAAATCTTACTGTTCATAAACTTGTAGAAAACTGGTAGTGTATAAATTTATGCTTATAACTATATATATAGATATATATTTATACATTTTATATATTTTATATGTACAATTTTATATAACATAAGGTTATCTTTTTAATATTAATATCATAATATTTTAAATATAATTTAATTAAATTTAAATATAATGTTAATTTAGAATTTTTATAATTTAAATATATTTAAATTTAATTAATATTCAGTTGTTAAATGTCATAATTAATTATTATAAATGTTATAAATAAATGTTTTTTCTATTCTTACATATACTAAAATGTAGACATATTATATATTTACATTTTACATTTACACTGATTTTCTCATCTCTACACACCTTTTATTGTTTAAATTAATTAATTAATTTAATTAAATAATAATTAATTAAATTATGTTAAATAGTTTTTGTATATTATTTGTATTATTTTACCATATTTTATATCATATGTTTCACGCTGCAAACATATATATGAATATGTTATATCTATATATAGTGTTTATTTATTTATTTTTTTAATTTAATAATAATTTAATACATTATTGATATATATTATTATTATCATACATACAATATAATAATAAAAATAATACATTTTTACAACATTTTTGAATGAAATGTTGTGTTTATGTAATAAAAACTTAAAGAAAGAAAAAAATTGTAAAAATGTAATATTACATGTTTTGTTGTTTTTTTAATGTACTTGTAGTAGTAGTTTTAATAGTAGTATATGAGGAGCAGAACAGAAATGAGTCATTTTTAGCTACAAAATAAAAGTGAAGCAGCTCAGATCATTTCATCACTTGACTTTGGTGTCTTGGAGCACATTCTGAGACATTGCCCAGATCTCTTGAGGAAATGTGAGATTTCTGTGCTCTTTTTCTGAGGAGAATCATTGAAAAGCGTTGAATATTTGCGATGTTAGCGAGTGAATCTGCTCTGGACTCCCGCGGCGCGTGTGAATGGGCGTTAAAGCGAACGCGCGCGCCTCTCCATCACCTAAAGCGCTCGGATAATGCCAACACGTGGGCACCTGACAGCCTGGCGCGCTCTGGAAACAGGTGCTCTGCCCATCTGCCGCTCCGCACAAACAATGGCCTCGTGACGGGAGTCAAACACGCTCGCGCCGATCGACAATAGACAGCGGTCAAATCAAGCGCACAAACGCTGGACTCATGCGAGGGTTTTATTACTCAGGACAATATTGTGGCAGATTAATAGAGGAAATAAGTGTATTTATGTGCCGTGATTGTGCCTTCTTGCTGTTATGACGGGAAGATAACAGGTATTTGCTAAAGTCTTTATCCAAAGGTGCTAATCAAATCACGGCCAAAAAAGTGAATGCGTCACTCCTGAATATTAGGATGGAGCTCCAGCGCTGCGTCCAGAATCGCTCCCTGTTGCTCATTTAGTGCACATTTTATTTAGTGTTGTCTGAAATCGTTTCAATTAAAATAAAATAAAAATATAAGACATAAAATATTTCTAAAATGAGTAACACAATTTTTATTGCAATTTATCAATTGTATATTTTTATTAATTTAAAAAACTAAATCATTTTTAAATAATTTCAAAACATTACATTAAAACTATTTAAACAAAAAAACAGTATTTCAAAATAGAAAATTAAATATATAGCGAATAATTTCATAAATTAAAATAACATTTAAAATGTATTATAGTAATATTTTTTTAAAATAATGTGATTAATTAAAAATAATTTCAAAGCATTACATTTAAAACTATTTAAACAGTATTTCAAAGCAGAAAATTATATATATATATATATATATATAAATTAAAATGCTAACATTTAAAATATATTATAGTAATATTTAAAAAAAAAATTGTGATTAATTAAAAATAACGTAAAATGAAATGATTTAAAAACATTACATTTAGAACAATATTTAAGCAATTAAAACATTAATGTTTAAAAATTTGTATTCTCTATTTTAAAAATTAAATATAAAAAAAATAAAAATGTTATATATATTTATATGGTGAGAATTATTATTAAAAAAAGATAATAAATTATATAATACCATTTAAATGACAAAATTGTAAATATATTAATTAAAAGTAATATTTAAAAACACTATGTATATATATATATATATATATATATATATATATTATAATTGTTCAGAATAATTAAGTCTTAAAAAATTCAGTTACATTTTTTTTTTATAAATTAAGATAATTAAATAGCTTATTATCATAAAGTATACACAAAAATGTGTGTATAAAACTAGAAATTATTTATTAAAAATTATTTATTAAATGCAAAAAGAAAACAATGTAAATACATAAGTTAAATAAATAAATAAATACAATTTAAATTATATTAAAATAATATTAAAACGTTTATATTTTTCATTATATATTTCTTATTATTCTAAAAATGTATAATAAACTGTATAATATATATATATATATAAATTTTTATGCAAGCTCTATTTGCTCCTTTCACAGTTATTTACATGAGTGACTGAGCTCATTCCCTGTATAGTGAAGTGTATCTCTGTATTTGAGGTTGAGTGAGTGATTTGAGGCGTGTTGAGGCGCTCTGAGTGGCCCGTCGGATCCGGCTGCGTTCGGAGCCTCAGGACACCGAGATTTCCTGGATTCTGGCTCCGACCGTCCATCAGCCCCGCTGCATTCTGGGAGCCTTAAGCCCCGTCTCTCTGTAGGAGGGTCGAGGTGTGAAAGAGGCGGCTCGCGAGGTCCCGCGATCCCCCGGTGCAGAGCGGGCGAGGTTTCGGCGCCCGTCTTTGTTGTTCTTGCTCTGAAAATGAGAATCCCTCCACAGGCAAAGCGTTAAATCTGAATATTACATTACTTATTTAAGCGCCGCCCGAGTTCTGTGTCTTTTGTTTCAAACGCACGTGTTTTACATGCAGTGCATGAGAGACGGGCCACTATTAAGTATGCATGTGTCTCATATACATACATGCTCACTCTTGTCTGTTTTTCAGCTTTATGTTGAGATTTTCTATTATGTTGTTTTATTTGTTTCTCATGTTTAGCTGTTGTTTTGAATTTCATGGCATTAATCAGATACTGCCTGCGGAGCCATTTAATAAAGTTTAATTATCTTAGATAAGAAAAAATGCATGAAACTGCCGTTTTGAACTAGACACCAGATTTTGTCATTAATTTGATTAATTTGGGTTTGTTGATTTGTTCTAAGGAACTTTAGGAGAAAAATCTCATCCTTTATAAACCAAATGCAGTTTTTGTGATCATTTAAAAACAGACGTATATATAATAATAATATTTTATTATTATTATTATTATTAATATTCAAGCTTTCAAGCATATTCAGAATTTTTATTTTGAATTTTTCAAGTGATTCAATTAAAATTAAATACAAATTTGAAATTAAAATATTTCATAAAATATACATTTTAGGGAAAAAAATCTGATCATCTAAAAACCAAATTAAATTTTTCAAATTTTTAAGGTTTTAAATATATTCAATTTTTATTTATTTTTTCAAGTGTTTCAATTAAAATAAAATAAAACATTGCAATTAAAATATTTCATAAAATGTACATTTTGTGAGAAAAATCTGATCATCTAAAAACTTTTTCCCCCCCAAATTTTTAATGTTTCAAGCATATTAAATTTTTTAGGTGTTTTAATTAAAATAAAATTAAATAAAAAAAATTAAATTACAATTTAAATTAAAATATTTCATAAAATGTACATTTTAGGAGAAAAATCTGATCATCTAAAAACTTTTTTCCCCCAAATTTTCAATGTTTCAAGCATATTCAATTTTTAAGTTAATTTGTAGGTGTTTTAATTTAAATAAAATAAAAATGTAAAAATTATAATGTCTCATAAAATGTACATTTTAGGAAAAAAATCGGATCTAAAAAAATTAATTTTTAAGTGTTTCAGTAAAAAAAAATAGCTATTAAAATATTTCTAAAATAGGGGGAAAAAACTAAAAAAGAAAAAAAAATCTAAACTTGTCCAACGTAAATATTTCAAATGTTTGAATCAAAATAAAATGAAAATAGCTATTAAAATATTTCCAAAATGTGTTACATTAATTTTTATAATACTTTTTTTTTTGCAATTTACATTGTAAAAGTATTATATTTTTATTCATTTACTACTAAAATTATTTCAAACTTAAAACAAAATATTTTTTTTTTGTTTTGTAAGTTGTTAATTACATCTTTTATTTAATTTTTACTATTTAAAAATGTTGTAAGAGCATGAAACAAAATATGCAGTTTTTTTTGGAGTTTTTATTTAGGTTTAATAAACCTTTTTAAGTATAAGTTAAATTTTATTATATAATAGAATTTTTTACATTAAAAATAATACTTCAAGAGCATAAAAATATGCTTATATTTGCTTGTTTTTGTGGAACATTTTCATTATAATAAACGTTTTAAATTATATTTTTAGAGTATATTTTATTATATAATTTATTACTTTTTACAATAAAAATACTTTAAGAGCATAAAACGAAATATGCTTGTTTGTTTTCTTGGAATTTTTTTATTATAGTACACAACTTTTATTATATTACATTTATTTCTAACAATTTAATTTGAAAAAAATATTATAAATATAGAAAATCATTCGTAGAATAGCCTTTCTTGCCATATATATATATATATATATTTATTATTTTTTTTTTTTTAAAGTAATGTTTTTTAATGTCATCATCATCATCCTCAAACATGTGGCATGTGGTTGAAATTGAGCGTGACATTTCAACAGAACGTTTGTCCCACCGCTTTATTGTCCCGTCTGGGAATCATCAGAAATCATCAAGAGCTTAAAGCGCAGAGCGTCTGACGAATAAAACAAGAAAAATGATCCTGAACTCCAGCTCTTGAAGGAGGGATGGAAGAGAAGCGAAATGAAATGAAAGGGCGTCCGTGGATTGCGAGCGTCTGGATTGCGTTAGAGAGTTTGGCGTTTTTCCCATCACACCTCAGACGAGTCCAGCGCCAAACCTCAGGAATATTAGTTATGGCAAACTGTGTCAAACACTGAATAATGTGATCAGCGTGTGTGAAGTGTTTTCAGACTGATGTGTGACAGAGACAAACAAACCCACTGAAAGATCTGCTGAGTGAATACGGTTCATGAAAACACATAGAAATGATCTCAGAGCTTCACGCGTCTCCAACTTTAGAGCTCAAATAAAACTGGAATTGAGATTTGAAAAGCTTTAGAAGCCTTATGAAGTTTAACTTTTAAAAATGAAGAAATTTAAACAACCATATATATCTGTCGTAATTTTATAGTTATATTATAAATTAAAATTATTAGTAGTGTTAGTATTAGTTTTCTTAAATATTCATTTGATTTAATTTTATATATATTTTTGTATTTTACTGTGAAATATTATTATATAATAATATTTAGGAATTTTATTTCTTGCTTTTATTTTGAAATGTTGTATTTTTATCAAGTAATTATTATCTAATTGCATTTTTTTCATGCTCAATTTTTAATTGCAATTGAAATTTAAATTGATTTAAAAAATTAAAATGTTTTACTGTTTTTATGTTTTTTGACTTTTAAAAATTAAGAAAAATCTGGTCCAAATGTTTCAATTTTCAGGGTTTAAAGCATATTACATTTTTTTTAATTAAAGTTTTCAAGTGTTTCAATTAAAATAAAATAAAAATGTGAAATTAAAATATTTCATATAATGCTAATTTTAAGAGAAAAATCTGATCATCTAAAAACTTTTTTTATATATAGTTTTTTATAGTTATTTATTTTTTTGAGAGTTTCAATAAAAATGAAATAGAAATTTGCAATTAAAATGTATATTTTAGGAGAAAAACCTGATCATCTAAAAAAATAATTTACTTTTCTAGTGTCTTAATTAAAAAAAAAAAAAACTTAAAATATTTCTAAAATGTTAATTTTAGGAACAAACCTGATCCTTACTTTGAATTTTTTTCTATTTTTATCAAGTAATAATTATCTAATTATTATCTAATTGCATTTTTTTTTCAGACTCAATTTTTAATTGCAATTTTTCTGATAAAAATTGTGATTACAATTAAAAGTTTGTTTAGTTTTTTATTTTTATTTTTGTTTTACTGTGAAATATTAATATATTATAATATTTAGGAATTTTATTTTTTGCTTTTATTTTGAATTTGTTCTATTTTTATCAAGTAATTATTATCTAATTGCAATTTTTGTTCTCTGGCTTTTTAATTGCAATTAAAATCTAACTGCATTTTTCTGATAAAAACTGTGATTACAATTTAAATTTTTAAAATTTAAAAAATCTGGTCTGAATTAAATTTTTCAAGTGTTTCAATAAAAAAAATAATAAAATAAAATTTTAATTATTAAAATATATCAAAATTGTGTAACATTAATTTTCTTTGCAATTTCACTTGGTATTTTATGTGATTATTTGTTATTCAATTGATTTTTTTATTTTACTGTGAAATATTAATATATTGTAATATTTAGGAATCTAATTTTTTTTTTTGTCTAATTGCAATTTTTTTTCTCAGATTCAATTTTTAATTGCAATTAAAATCTATTTGCAGTTTTTCTGATACAAACTGTGATTACAATTTAAATTTTTAAAATGTAAAAATGAAGGAAAACCTGGTCTGACTTAAATTTCTCAAGTGTTTCAATTAAAATAAAATAATTCAAATTTGTGTAACATTTATTTTCATTGCAGTTTCAGTTTGTTTGGGTTGTGATTATGTGTTAAAATTGCTGTTGCTGATCTCTTTGAAAGCATAAGGTGTGTTTTTGTCTCCAGTCCTGCAGGTTTAGCGGGCAGTCCGGTGATTTCTGACATCTCTCTGATCCGTCTGTCTCCGGGAGCCGCCGGCGAGTCCAGCTTCCTCCCGCCGCACTCCTACGTCTCGCCGCACGTGGAGCATTACCTTCGCTCGGCGCACGGCAGCCCGACGCTCTCCATGATCTCAGCGGCGCGAGGATTGAGTCCAGCCGACGGTCAGTCGAACTCCAACACAGCTCTCAACGTGCATGACACTTTTGAGCAGTTTATTATTTTTCCTAAATATTTGATTTTTATAGTGAAGTATTACTATATTATAATATTTAGTAATACTTATTATTTAGTAATAAATAATAAAACAATACAAATGAATAAATATACATATTTTTTATAATTGTGATTTTTCTGCTAAAAAATTCTGATTACAATTTATAATTTTAAGAGAAAAATCAAGTTCTCTAAAAAAAAATCTAGTCTTGTCTAAATTAATTTTTTCATGTGCTTTAATTAAAATAAAATAAAAACGTTTTTACATTTTTCGAAAATGTGTAACATTCATTTTAATGCATTTTTTTTAACTTATTGTATTTTAATGCATTAACAGCTAATTTAAATGACTACAGTGGATTTACCCTTTTAATAGTTTTTTATTTCTTCATTTGCAAATTATTTTTGACTTTTAACTTTATTATACATTTTTTTATTTATTATTAACTATATTTTTTATTTTTCAAAATTAATTTGTCACTCTACGCATAATTTTAAATGACTACAGTTGATTTACCCATTTATTTTTACAGTAAAAATGACTGTATTATAATATTTAGTAAAATGTATTATTTTGTTTATATTTAGTCATTTTTATTTAGTAATTAAAAAATTAATAAATAAATAATACAAAAAAATAATAAATATGGATTTTTTTTTAGAATTATAATTTTTTTCTGGTAAAAATTCTATTACAATTTAAAATTTAACAATTTAAAAAAAATCTAATCTTGTCTAAATTCAAATTTTCAAGTGTTTTAATTAAAATAAAAATTTAAAAAGTTTTAAAATAGTTCTAAAATGTGTAACATTCATTTTTATTGCAATTTTTTAACTTTTAACTTATTTTTATCCATTAACAGCAAATTTAAATGACAGTGGATGACTACAGTTGATATACCCATTTTATTTTATTTTTACATTGAAATAGTACTATATTATAATATTTAGTAATATTTATTATTTTGTATTTATTTAGTATTTTTTATATTTTTATTAAGTAATAAAAAATAATAAATAATAAAAAATAAATATATGTTTTATGATTGTGATTTTCTGATAAAAATTCAGATTTTTAAGTGTTTTCATTTTTCCTCTTTAAGCTTCAATTTGTCACTACTCAAAATGATTTTCCCTTTTAATAATTTTTATTTCTTCTTTTCTGTTTATTTCTTTATTCGCAAATTATTTCTAACTTCATTATTAATGTTATTATTTATTTTATTATTATAATAATTATTATTATTATTATAAACTTTTAACTTTACGCTCAACTCATAATTTTAAATAACTAAAATGAAGTTTTTCCTTCATTTCGAATTTTTATTTCTATATTTGCAAAGTCAAAGCAGTATACGCTGCTATTTAGGAAAAAACAGTAAAGACATTTATAATGTTATAAAAGATTTCTATTTGACAGTTTCCACAAAAATATTGTGCAGCACAGCTATTTTCAACACTGAAAATAATCTGAAATTTGTTGAGCAGCAAATCAGCATATTAGAATGATTTCTGAAGGATCATGTGACACTGAAGACGAGTAACGATGCTGAAAATTCAGCTTTGATCACAGAAATAAATTATATATTAACAAAGATTCACACAGTTGAACAGTTTTTTAAATAGCAATAATATTTCACATTTTTTACAGTATTTTTAGCAAATAAACACAGCCTCGGTGAGCAGAAGAGACATGAAATCTGTCTTACCGACCCCAAACTGGTGGTCTGTTCTGTGGTTCGTCTGAACCAGATCAGCGTTATTCGAGCCTCAGCAGAGACTTTGCAAATTCAGCGTTTCAAAACGCCACATCTAATGATTGTAATTTTGAGCGCCGCTCTTCTATATTTCACCGTATCTATTCGGGTTTGGAATCGTCCAACACGTGAAAGTTTCCCGTCCTGCCGTTTCGCCCTTCGAGGGACGTTCTGGAAATGAACACGAGACCAAATTCCCCGATTCCGTCGACAGGCCTCTCCTCAGAGCTGAATTACAATTACAGGCCTTTGGCGAGCCGACGGAGTGACATATAAATCACGCTTCACAGTCTGTCAGCCGTAATGTGTTTGCACCTTTAAACTTAAATAAGCAGCGCGCAGGAGATCCCGACAGCGATAAAGACATAAAAGAGCCACGAGAAAGAGAAATGGGGCTATTTGAGCCCGAGCGAGTGCGGATGGGTAGACGCGGCCTTGAACGCTTTCCAGACGCATCTGACCCGCTTTTGGCCCGAGTTTGATTTTCAAGTCAGAACGTATAGAAACGAAAGCCTTTGGAAGAAAACCCGAGACGCTTTCTGATTGTGTTCACTGGCTGATGTTATTTCTGTAGTGAAGGAGAGATGGGAATTGCACGTTTGCAATGCATTGACCAGCATTTGCATGCTTGCATGTGCCGTATTTCTGTCTTAAAGGCTTGTAATTTGTTCTTGAGCATTAAACATGTTCAACTCTCAACGTCTCTGATTGCTGCTGACACTTTTATAAGACGTTTAGTAGGTGCAGATGTCAACATGTTCTTACTGTAGGTCTGCTGACCTCACGTCTGTGAGTTTGTAAAGCTTCACTTGTAATGCTAGTTCATGTTTTTTGAGACGTAATTTACTTTTCAGGATCATTTTTCACCATGTATTTACAAGGCTGTTTTTCTACTGCACCTTTAAGACTGGATGATTGTATGCAAAATACTACTAATAACAAATTATATATTGGTCATTGAGATACTGTTATTTTTATTAATTTGTTTTTTTATTATATTAGCTTTTAGAATTGTAATTTAATTTATTTTTTTAATGTATTTTCTGCTTTCTTCTTATTATTAATGTATTAGTAATTTTGTTTTTTGTTTGTTTTGTTTGTATTTCTATATTTTCTGCTTTTATGTTATTTTTAAAGTTTTAGTAATTTTTTTTACTTTTTTGTTTTTTTGTCATTGAGATACGGTTATTTTTATTAATTCATTTTATATTATATTAGTTTTTAGAATTTAAATTATTTTTTATTTAGAATTTAATCATTTATATTTCTGTATTGTCTGCTTTCATGTCATTTTTAATTAATAATTTAGTCAATTACTTTGTATTTATTTATTTTTACTTTTTCGTGTTTTTTAGTCATTGAGATACTGTTATTTTATTAATTAGTTTTTTATTATATTAGTTTTTAGAATTTAAAATTATTTTTAATTTATAATTGTAAAATTTATATTTTTATATTTTCTGCTTTCACATTATTTTTAAAGTTTTAGTAATTTAGTTTTTTTTTAGTCATTGAGATACTGTTATTTTTTTATTAATTAGTATTTTTAATTTAAATTTAATTTATTTTTATTTATAATTTTATAATTTATATTTCTATATTTTCTGCTTTCACATTATTTTTAAAGTTTTAGTATTTTTTTATTTGTATTTATTTATTTATTTTTTTACTTTTCTGTTTAGTTTTTTAAACATCTATATAGTTTTATTATTTTTCATTTTTCATTTCAATTGTTTTTGTTTAGTTATTATGGAATATAATATTATGGGAATTTTAGTTAATCAGTAAATATAGTACTAAATATACTAAATATAGTACTAAAATTACTAAAACTAAAACCATAAATTAAAGCTGTTATTAATTAATATTAATATTAATGAACTGATATACATTTTAATTATTTAAAAAAACTAATAATAAAAATGACAACAGCACATAATACATTTACTAAAACTAAAAATATAAAAACGAAAGCTGTTCTGAAAGCAGTTTCTGAATGCTAAGGAGGTGTTGCAGTGCAAATGTGGGCGGGTCATATGTTAATGAGCTCATAGTTCTGATTATCCTGCATATTTAGTCCTGTTGTGATAAATACATTCCTCTTTAACTCTCTCCTCTCTCTCTCTGTGCTCATGGCAGTGGCTCACGAGCACCTGAAGGAGCGAGGTTTGTTCGGTCTGCCTCCTCCGCCTCCCGGCGCGACCCCGGCGGACTATTACCACCTGATGACGGGCCACAGGAACCCCTACGGAGAGCTGCTGATGCAGGGGGCCGGAGCCGCCGCGGCCGCCGCTCACCTGCCCGAATACTTCACACCGGTGGACGGTGAGTTACAGAGACACGCAGACACGTGTCCGTCTGTATGACTGTGCTAAAATGCATGAGATTTGTTGTCCTCTGAGAATCCATGTTTGTTTCCTGGACTATACTTAAGTGTGACTTCAAAGGAGTTTTTAAACACACACTTCTCTTAGATTTGTACACTAGCAGACAGTTAAATAAATAAACTCTCGTGTTCAGTATCCGCTCGCAGCTGACGCTCTCCAAACACTGGCTGGATGCTTTATATATTATTTCTCCTCTTGAAGGAAGCTTTCTGTCATCCAGCACGTCCTATGACCTTAAAAAGGGAATGTTTTTTATTTTTACATTTTCTGTTTTCGTTTAAATTAAAATTTTGGTAATTTTGTCATTTTTACTATTTTTTTAATGTAACTATATATTAATTTTTATTTCAAGTTTAGTTTTAGTTATTTTAGTTTTTTAAGCTTAAATAGAATTTAAAATAGTACTAGTACTGTTATAGTTTTTATTATTATTTTGAATTTGTTTTTGTTTTTATATTTAGTTCTTATTTTAATTTTAGTTAAAGTTTTATTCATTCTGTTGAGATTTTGTCATTGTATTTATTTTTTTATGAATCTATATAGTTTTTAGTCATTTTAATGTCAATTTTAGTTTTAGTTATTTTAGTTTTTTAAGCCTAAATAGAACTAAAAATTATACTAGTATTGTTAGTTTTTGTTTTATTTTATTTTAAATGTTTATATTTTCTGTTCTCATTTTAATTTTAGTTAGTTTGTCATTTTGTTGTGTTTTTGTTATTTTTAAAAATATATTTATATCTATTTTTATTCACTTTTATTTATTTTATTTTAATTTTTAATTTTTATTAATTTTAGTTAAAGCTTTAGTCATTTTGTTGTTTTCTCATTTTTATTTTTATTTTTTATATATTATATATTATTTATTTTATTATATTATATATATTATATATTTAAATAAGATAAGTAACTAAATAAGAAATGTTGCATTGGCAAATAGCTGAAATTAAATACATTTTTTTGTATATTTTATTTTACTTTAGCTGAAGTTTTTTTTTTTTTTCTTTTCTGGTTTAGTTTTAGTTAGAACATGCAGATTCTTGTGGAAAAAAATAATGGAGTGGCCTAAATTATCCATAACTGCTCGTTTAGTAAAACAAGCTGTGAAGTTCGAGATGAAGCTGTAAAAATTGAAAATATTGTGTATTTTGCCTTGACAGGGCATTTTAGTTGCTTGCTTGATTTCTGTTTATGTACATTTGACTGGATCGCCCGCCCACTTTGACTCCCCATTGGTCCAAAATCTGGCTTCTCATTAAAAATTAAGCATTAAATATGATCAGATTGGCTGTTGTTACGCCGTGTTATGCAGCAGTTTCATGTTCGGTGTTAATGGACAGATTCCTCACCATGTCACGCCTGGTAAGTCAGAGGTATTAAAAAAAAGCATTTGTGAAGCTCTCATAATTATTGATTTATTGCTTTTGGAATTTCTGAGGATCTGAATCAGAGTTGCTGAAGCGTCACATTATTAACAGGTGGATTATGTTGCGTTTATTTAACTGTCTCTTCTATACAGTATTTAACACAGTTTTTTTTTTTGCTGTTCTGTGTATCAGTCAGAGTAGAAATACCATGACGGGCCGCTGTGACTAATATTCCTCAGGGAGACAGAGGTGTTATTTCAAACAAACACACGCTGATATACAGTCGGTCTCTGACTCTCTAGAACAAACATTTGTCTCCTTCAAACAATCCGAGTTGAAAAACAAACACTCTCGCTCTGCTCTGACTCTTTAGCGTGACGTCCGGGCGTGTGTGCGCGCAGATCTCAGGCTTTGCTGAAGCAACATGAATGAATAGCTCATTTAGCTGTGCTAACTCCGTCTGGCTTTGATCTGCCTCCCGTCCGGAGCCGCTGATGATTCCCGACAGCTTTTACACAGATGTGTTTGGACGCTGATGGTGGAGCATGTCCCGCTCTTTGACGGGAAACAGCGTGAGTCAGTTACAAAGACAGATAGAAAGAGAATGAGAGATATGATAAGTCAAGCAAAGCCAGTTAGAAGGTTGTAAAGGCAACTTTGGAGTTTAAAAACACCACATTCTCCTTGGTTATATGCCGTTTAGTCACGATTATCCTAAAGCGCCCAGAGGTGCATTAACTGCCAGAGTTACTGTAAGCATCAAACATACTAGCAGCAATCATTAGATCCAAGCAGATTAGAAAAGTGGAGGACATTACCACATTTGGCAAAATTTAACATCCTATGGATATTGCGTATACAGTTGTTTTTGAGATTTTTCCAGTTATAGCGCCACCTATTGGTCGAAATTGCTCAAATTTGGTGTGTGATCTGATATTGACTTGGTGTGCATGCGTGCCAAATTTTGTGATGTTCGGACATTGTCACATCCAAAAACCCGCTTTTGTTCGTATGAATGTAGTTACATGCAAACACTTGATAAATGGTATCCGAATACAATTACACGGCTTGGTGCATGGTATCAAAATGCAATTATATGGCTTACTACATACTCAAATGTGTGTAGTATGTATCTGAATGCAGATCTGTCGTCTGAGACAGAATGAGAGATACGATGAGTCAAGCAAAGTTTAAAAACACCTAATTTTCCATGGTTATATGTGGTTTAGACACGATTAACCAAAAATACCCAAAGGTGCATTAACTGTATAAACAATGGAGCAGCCAGAGTTGGTGTAACCAACAAAAAGATTGCATTTAGCAGAAATAAGTCCAGACAGATTAGAAAAGTGGAGAACATTATCATAATTGGCAAAATTTTGCATTAAGTCCATGGATGTTGTGGATACAGTTTACACTTGTGAGGTTTTTTTTCCAGCTATAGCATCAACTATTGGTGGAAATTGCTCATATTTGGTGTGCCACCTCAAATTGTCCTGGTGTGTATATGTGCCATTTTTTGTAAAGTTTGGACATTGTCACATTCAAAAACTTTTGTTCATATGAATTTAGCTACATGCAAACACTCGCCGCAAGGCATCAGAATGCAGTTATACAGTTTACTACACACTCAAACTTGTGTAATATGTATATTGCGGATACAGTGTTTTTTTGGGGGGTAAACTCGATTGCACTTACAGTATTGAGATTTGTTTCTGTTATAGCACCACCTATTGGTGGAAATTTCTCAAATTTGGTGTGCAATCTTATATTGTTCTAATGTGCATGTGTGCCAAATTTTGTGAGGTTCGGATATTGTCACCTTCAAAAACTTGCATTTGTTTATGAATTTAGCTACATGTGAAAACTTGGTGCATGGTATCAAAATGCAATTCTATGACTTATTACATACTCAAATGTGCATTTTATGTATCTAAACGCAAATCTGTCCTCTATGGGGTGGCAAGATCGCATTAATAAATTCATTTTTGCTAAGGTGAGGTGATTTTGGGGTAAACTTAATGACAGTTAATCACATTTTTTTAAGATATAGTGCCACCTATTGGTGGAAATTGCTCAAATTTGGTGTGCAATCTCATATTGTCCTGATGTGCATGTGTGTCAAATTTAGTAAAGTTTGGACATTATCACGTCCAAAAACATGTATTTGTTCATATGAATTTAGCTATATGCAAAAGCTTAGTGCATGGTATAAAAATGCAACTCTATGGCTTACTACATACTTAAATGTGTGTAGTATGAGTCAAAAAGCAGATCTGTCCTCTATGGGGTGACAAGATCACATTAATAAATTAATTTTCTTTGAGGTGAGATGATTTTGTGATAAACTTGATGGCAGTTACAGTTGTTTTTAAGTTATAGCGCCACCTATTGGTGGAAATTGCTCAAATTTGGTGCGTAATCACACTTCGTCCTTGTGTGCATGTGTGTTAAATTTTGTGAAGTTTGGAAACTGTCAATTCCAAAAACTCACATTTGTTCATACAAATTTAGCTACATGCAAACTCTTGGTAAATCTATGGCTTACTACATGCTCAAATGTGTGTAGTATGTATCTAAAAGCATATCTGTTCTCTATGGGGTGCGAGATCACATTAATATATTCATTTCCGCTGAGGTGAAGGTGTAACGGAGACAAATGTCGCTGCCATCGCTGAGCGCTCCCGACCCGTTTGGCCATTAAGACCATGCAAATTCCACCAGAACGCGTCCAAATCTGCATTCGGTCACAGATCAGTAGCTCCAAAAGACTCCAGTAAGACATTGACATTGTGAGTTTTATGTTTGCTTTTCTTGGTCTTTTGTATTTTTAGCGTCCGTTCTCTCTGGATTTGGGTCCTGAGGCGGCTCTTAGCGCTAAAGATGTGTTGGGAGCTCCGACCGATGCCTGAACATGACAGCAAACCATTAGCTCATGCTAAGAGTAATGACCCTCGCGGCAACAAAGCTGAGGGATTATTTATTAGCGCTGCGGTCTGCGGGGAACCAGTCCACGCACACACAAAGAAATGATTTGTGTAATCCTGCTTGTGTTGGCATTGCACGTGATGAAATCATTATGGACGTCCGGTTGCCAGAGTCTCTGAATACGACCTCTAATTTCACACACACACGGTGTAATGCTTTGCACCTGTTGAGTTCGCTGCAGTTGTTTCAGTAATTCTCCACTGAAATAGCAAACAGATCAGTCTGAAACATACTCTACACAAGTTAGCATTATAGCCACCTGAATAATCAGACGTCCGGTTTAACGGCGCAGACATTTGATGATAACTTTATCTTTCAGAAAGCGTTTTGAATCCCAGTTGATGTTCCCAAGACGATCGCAAGCCGTAAACACACAAACACGCACTTATTATTCACACACATTCCTGTTTGAGCCAGAATTGGTTCTGTAAATTACCCTCATTAAACAAAGTCAAGTCTGCAATAGTTTGATTGTTATCTGGGTAATTACGGTAATTTATTGGGAAGGATTAATTATCCCAAATCAAATCAAAATGAGGTCATGCTGAGTTCGAGATGGAGACGATTAAGACAGTTCACCTAACCGCTTTGTTTTTTTCACTAATCCTGTTCAGCCTTAACAACTAGCCGCTTTAAATGCAATTTTAAAATACTTTTTTTATCGACAAGTTTGCCAGTGCATATTTAAATTTTAAAATTAAAATATTAAAAATAATATTTTATTGTTAACAAATATTTTTTGTGTTTTTAGTGTTTTTGACTAAAATATTTTAATATTTCATTTTTAAGATAATTTTTTATTATTTAATTTTTTTTAAATATTTTATTATCTATTATAATATATTTATTTATTAAAATATTTATAAAATATATTATATCTAATTTAAAAAAAATATTTGATTTTATTATCAGGCATTAATTAACTTCAGGTGCATTTGTTTTGTACAGATACAAAAAAATGATTTGCAAAGAAACAGATACTATCTCTGGACTGATGCCATTTAGTTTTTTTCACAAAGTTTGTTAAGACATCTTCACTGTGTAATATTGGAGTGACGCCAGTTTCCCAGTGCAGTTGTGTTATCTGCGTACAGTATATTTTGTTTTGCGTGGGCTTGAGCACTTATTGATGGGGTCCGGCTCTTTCCTGCGGAGCCGTGAGTCGCAGAGGGTGTGTGAGAGCATCAATCATGTAGTCGTGCTCCACACACACACACATAAACACACGGCTCCTGAAATAGCTCAACAAAATTGGGGGGAAACTGGAAATGACATGCTGAGATTCTCCTGAGCGAGAGAAAGAAAATCAAACAGAAGTATTGATCACTGATCAGATGGTAAACTGGTGTTTATGTTAGCTGTTTTATGACTGGCAGCTCTAATTCATCACATTCTCAACATCAAATCAAACATAATTACCGACTGAATTAAAAAAAAAGCAACAAAAAATATAATTTTCATTAATGAATTTTTACACAATAAACTTAAAGTAAAATCAGTTTTGACACAATATTAGCAAAGCATAAGTAACTGTAGGGTTCTTTAATTGATACATAATTATAAATAATTTAAATACATTTTTATTTGTAAGTAATATTTTATTTAAAATGATATTTTAACTTTTTATTTTTAAAAAAACATTTATAAAATTGTAGTTTATATAAAGTATTTTTAACAGTTTTTATTGATTAGTTGATTTTGATTGGATTTTAAATCCTGATTAATTTACATTGATGAATTGCATAATTAACATTTATTAAGAAAGTACAATTTTATATAATTTTGTTACACAATATTACCAAAGTAACTGTAAAAGCACTTAAATTATTAAAAACAATTTAATAATATTTTTAATACTTTTTAAATTGTAAAAATTTATTTTTAGATATTGTAAAAAAAATATATTTTATTTAAAATAATATTTTAAAATAATATTATAACGTTTTATTTCATATAAAATAATATTTCAAATATTTTTGTATTGATTGGTTGATACTGATTGGAATTGGAATCCTGATCAATTTGCATTGATGAATTGCACAAAATTTATTAAGAAAGTAAAGTACATTTTGATTTCATTTTTTAACACACAGTATTACGAAAGTACCAAACTGTTGGGGCACTTTAATTAATATATTAAATATTATTTAATAATATTTTTAATACACTTTGCAAATAATACTTTTATTACACTTTTTATTTGTAAAGTAAAATAATTAATAATTATTTTTAAATATTCTAAAAAATAAATATTTTACTGAAAATAATATTTTTAAAATTCTTTTTTAATTAAAAAAAAATATTTGAAATAAAACAACTATTTTAACTATTTGATTGGTTGGTTTCAAATCCTGATGGATAAAAATATATTTGAAATATTTTGCATTGATGCATTGCACAATAAGCATTAATTAAGAAAGTTAAATGATTTTTCCTCCCATGTCTCGACAGTGTCACGGTTTCCCAGTCCTCGTCTGACGCCGCGCCTGAGTCGTAAGCGAGCCCTGTCCATCTCTCCGCTCTCAGACGCCAGTATCGACCTGCAGACCATGATCCGCACCTCACCCAACTCTCTGGTGGCCTACATCAACAACTCGCGCTCCAGCTCGGCCGCCAGCAGCTCCTACGGGCACCTGTCCGTCGGAGGCCTCAGGTACAGACAGGATCTAAACTGTTCATGTAGTTTTTTTTCACATACTGCACATGCTGATCTCCTGCTCTTGTTTTGCAGTCCATCGTTCCCGTTCCCACACTCCATTAATCCGGTGGCGTATCAGCAGCTGTTGTCCCAGCAGAGAGGCCTCAGTGCGTTCGGACACACGCCGCCGCTCATACAACCGTCGCCCACGTTCACCAGCAGACACCCGCTGAGCCTCTCCGCCCTGCAGACGCCCTCCGCCAACGACACCGAGACCAAGGTACCACAATAAATAAAAATTATTAAATTAAATGAATAACTTCAGCCTGATTATTATAAGAGCAGACAGCTGACGCTACACACACATTACGAGTGCACATGTTGCTGGCGTCTGAGTTGATCAGAAGCAGGTTTCTCTGTGGTTGCGCTGCTGTCAAGTTCAGGCGAGCAGAACCACACAGCGTTTCCAAACCGCGCATTGACTCACTGTCAGCACTGTCAGCACTTCGGGTCGCGGCGAACGTCGCAGGAGGAGTTTTAGCTAAACGCCACTGCGTTCACATGTGCTCACAGTCCGCTGTTGCAGATGGTGGCGTCTCCAAACTGACCGTTTCTCTTCTTTCCTCCTTCTTTAGAACACAAATGGAGACTCTGCAGTCAGCAGCACAGTAAACCCCCTGAACAACAAGAGGTCAAAGGTCAAGACAGAGCTGGACGGGCCACGACCTGTGTCGCCTTGCTCTCCGGTAAGAATAAACTGCGGCTTTGTCACAAAAACTAGTGAGCTGACTTTGTCTACATCATTGAAGTCAACATCCTAATGAACTGGAACCTCATGGTCCACACACAAATATTGAGTAAATATAAAAATAAAAAAAACATTTTATACTATTATATCTATTATATTTTATTATATTTATATTTAATAATTATTTATTTTGTAATAATGTTTACAGGAGCTTTTATATTATATTTTAATAATAATATAAGGTAGAACGTATTATATTAAAATAAAATATTAATAAATTGATGTCATTAAAATATATTATATTACTGAAGCTTTAATATTACGATTTAATATTAATATAAAGTCAAATGTATTACAGTATATTAATATGTAATTCTAATAAATAAACTGTCATTAAAAAAAAAAAAAAAAAAAAAAAATATATATATATATATATGTATTACTGCTTATAATATTAAGCTTTAATATTACATTTTAATATTAATATAAAGTCAAATGTAGTGAATTATTATTATTATTATTATTATTATTATTATTATTATTATTGTAGTATTAAAAATTGTTTTAAAAGTAGTCAAAAAATTATAATTTCCATTTTAATTAGATATAACTATTTTATTATATATTAATAAATTGTATATTAATATTCACTCCAGATTGAATGTATTACATTTTAATATTAATATAAAGTGGATTAACGTGTTGTATTAATATAATAATATGACAAAAATTTAAATATATTTTATACAGTGAATATAAAAAATTTAATATATAATGTTACAATAATTAAGTATATTTATTAATATTAAAACAACATTAAAACATTGCTGTTTGTGTGTGTGTTGTATTTTAAAATCATTTAATATATTATTAATACAAAAATATTAAAACATTAATGTTTACATTATTTTATATAAAATTATTTAAAAATAATTTTATATATTTCATATTAATGTTAATTTTCATTTTAATTAGATTTATTTCTTCTTCTTATTATTATTTTTTTTATTGCCAATATTTTTAATTATTGACTAAAATACACTGAAAATCAGTGTACATTGCAGTGCATGTTGGGATTGCTTTCTCTGTCAGATACCCATGAGATGCTGCCATTTGAATCTGGCTTGAAATCATCTATGATCCCTTAAAATGCAGTCTTAGTAGGAAGCTCACTAGATTATGAAACACAAGATGGAAAACTTAAAGAAACAACAGGCGGCGAGTGGCCCGTGCGTCCTGTTATTCCGAAAAAACTGTGGATTTTTCTCTCGGAAACGCTCCGTACTGATCAATGACGGGCCAGGAGGCCCCCGGGAGCCGCCGGCGTCCCCTGACCCCCTTCTTCACACGCACCGCGCAAGAAAAACTCCAGCTGATAAGAGCTTTACATGCGTTGGCTCGCTCGCTCGCCGCGTTTCTCTGGCGGCCGTGTAAACTGTGCCAGAGCACTTCATTTTAATGAAATATTGGCCGGCCGTTATTGTCACCTGAGAGTTTTTTCCCCCTCTCTTTCTCTCTCTCTCTCTCTTGCGCGCGGCTCATCTTTTGACAAATCTGCGGCTGCTCTTGGCGGTGAGGCAGGTTGGTGCTTGATGCATGGGGAATAAGGCGGCTGGCGTCGTCTTGGGGCCAACAGAATTGATGAAGATAGCTCACGGGGCAGAGATAAACATGCTGCAGTCAGCACGCCGCGCGTGTTGCATCGCTACCCACAGCAGTGCAGCGGTCCGATCGCTCTTAACACCACACACGTGTCCCTACAAGCGCACAATTAATGTTTCGACTTCGTACTACGATTCCGGCCGAGTAAATAATATATCAGCATTCGGGGAGTGCTGATATAGAGCGCATTGGCACGTTTCGCATGCCGTTTGCTTGTCCAGTGGCCGCTAACATCATAAGACGTTAATATTTTTGTTGGTTTTAGGTCAAAAAAACTACATTCAGACTCTTTTGACATCAAATCAATATTTGCTTTTAATGTCAATCTGTTTTTTTGGGTGCTGACATGAACCCAAATTTTCGTTCCCAACCGAAATTCAATATCCGTCCACTGTTCAAGGTTGACGTCAAGCCAACGATGCATTTTGACATCAAAACAATTTTCATTTCCAACAAAATTCAATGTCTGTCTACTGCTGTAGGTTGATGTCAAGTCAAAATTGGGTTTTGACGTCAACACGATTTTCAATTCCAAAGAAAATTTTACATCTGTCCAATGATTTTTCGATTCCAACCAAAATTCAATGCTGTCCTCTCTTCGAGGTTGACGTCAAGCCAACAGTGTATTTTGACGTCAAAATAATTTTTGTTTCCAACCAAAGTTTAATGTCTGTCCAATGTTGTAGGATATAAATAATATATCATCGTTCACGGAGTGCTCATATCGAGCGCAACGGCACGTTTCACACATTGTTTGTTTGTCCAATGATCGCTAATGTCATAAGACGTTGATATTTGGTTGAAAATAAGATGACGTAAATATTTCTGTTGGTTTTAAGTCAAAAAACTACATTCAGAATTTTTTTATGTCGTCTCGTTTTTCATTTGCAAACAAAATTCAACATCTGTCCAGTGTTTTGGGTTTTGACATCAACCCAAATTTTCGTTCCCAACCAAAATTCAATATCTGTCCACGGTTCGAAGTTGACGTCAAGCCAACAATGCATTTTGACGTCAAAACAATTTTCATTTCCAACAAAATGTAATGTCTGTCCAATGCTGCAGGATGATGTCAACAATGCGTTTTGACGTCAAAACAGTTTTCGTTTCCAACAAAATTCAACGTCTGTCCAATGTTTTAGGATGTAAATAAATATATAAGTGTTCAGGGAGTGCTTATATCGAGCGCAACGGCACGTTTCGCACATTGTTTGTTTGTCCAATGATCGCTAATGTCATAAGACGTTGATATTTGGTTGAAAATAAGATGACGTAAATATTTCTGTTGGTTTTAAGTCAAAAAACTACATTCAGAATTTTTTGACGTCGTCTCGTTTTTCATTTGCAAACAAAATTCAACATCTGTCCAGTGTTTTGGGTTTTGACATCAACCCAAATTTTCGTTCCCAACCAAAATTCAATATCTGTCCACGGTTCGAAGTTGACGTCAAGCCAACAATGCATTTTGACGTCAAAACAATTTTCATTTCCAACAAAATGTAATGTCTGTCCAATGCTGCAGGATGATGTCAACAATGCGTTTTGACGTCAAAACAGTTTTCGTTTCCAACAAAATTCAACGTCTGTCCAATGTTTTAGGATGTAAATAAATATATAAGTGTTCAGGGAGTGCTTATATCGAGCGCAACGGCACGTTTCGCACATTGTTTGTTTGTCCAATGATCGCTAATGTCATAAGACGTTGATATTTGGTTGAAAATAAGATGACGTAAATATTTCTGTTGGTTTTAAGTCAAAAAACTACATTCAGAATTTTTTGACGTCGTCTCGTTTTTCATTTGCAAACAAAATTCAACATCTGTCCAGTGTTTTGGGTTTTGACATCAACCCAAATTTTCGTTCCCAACCAAAATTCAATATCTGTCCACTGTTCGAAGTTGACTGCAAGCCAGCAATGCATTTTGACGTCAAAACAATTTTAGTTTCCAACAAAATTCAATGTCTGTCCAATGCTGCAGGTTGATGTCAAGTCAAAATTGGATTTTGCATGTCAACACAATTTTCATTTTCAACCAAAATTTAACCCTAGTTTAGTTTCCGACCAAAATTCAATGTCTGTCCAATGTTGGAGGCTGACGTCAAGCCAAAGCTGGGTTTTGACGTCAACACGATCTTTAATTCCAAAGAAAATTTAACATCTGTCCAATGTTTGGGTTTTGATGTCAACCCGATTTTTTGATTCCAACCAAAATTCAATGCTGCCCTCTGTGTGAGGTTGACGTCAAAACGATTTTCGTTTCCAACACTATTCAACGTCTATTCAGTGTTTTAGGATGTAAATAAACATAGCAGCATTCAGGGAGTGCTGATATAGAGCACGACGGCACATTTCCCACACTGTTTGTTTGTCCAGTGGTCGTTAACTCCATAAGACATTGATATTTGATTGAAAATAGCTTTAATGTATGTGTAATGCCAACATCAGTTACACACAGAATAGTGACAACAGATGAAAACCAAAATTTATCATCTTTTGATGTCAAATCAGCACTGGGTTTTGACTTCAACCCGATTTTAGTTTCCAACTAAAATTCAATGTCTGTCCAATGTTGGAGGTTGATGTCAAGCCAATGATGAGTTTTGATGTCAACACGATTTTCATTTCCAAACAAAATTCAACGTCTGTCCAGTGTTTGGGTTTTGACGTCAACATGATTTTCATTTCCAAACACAATTTCAACGTCTGTCAAATGTTGGAGGTTGACGTCAAGTCAGCTGTGAGTTTGGATGTCATTCTGATTTTCATTTCCAAACAAAATTTAACATCTGTTCAATTTTGGAAGTTGTTGTCAAGCCAAAGTTGAATTTATGTCAACACGATTTTCATTTCCAACCAAAAAGGTTTTAGTGTCAACCAGATTTTAGTTTCCAACCAAAATTTAACGTCTCTCCAATGTTGGAGTTTTGACGTCAACCTGATTTCTATTTACTAACAAAATTCAACGCATGTCCAATGTTTGGGTTTTGACGTCAACCTGATTTCGTTTCCAAAAACAATACAACAATACAACAATACAATCCAATGTTGTAGTTTGGCATCAAGTCAGCTTTAGTTTTGGATGTCAACCCAATTTTCGTTTTAAACCAAAAATCAACATCTGTTCAATTTTGGAAGTCACCGTCAAGCCAAAGTTGAATTTTTATGTCAACCTAATTTTAATTTTGAACCAAATGTCAACATTTGTCCAATGTTGGAGGTTGACATCAAGCCTATGCTAGACTTTGAAATCAACCCAATTTTCATTTCTAACCAAAACTTAACTTCAGTGTTGGACGTTAATGTAAAGTGAAAGTTCTCATCAGTCCAATCTAAATTCAACATCTGTCCTATGTTTTGATGTCAACCTGATTTTTATTTCCAACCAAATTGTAACATCTGTTCAATTTTGAAAGTTAAAGTCAAGCCAAAGTTGAATTTTTATGTCAACCAGATTTTCATTTCTAACCGAAATGTAATGTTTGTTCAGTGTTGGAGGTTGACATCAAGCCAGTGTTGAGTTTTTAACATCAACCCAATTTTTACAACCAAAATTTAATGTCCATCCTATGTTGGAATTTGACATCAAGTCAACTACAGGTTTTGACGTCAAATCGATTTTAATTTCCAACCAATTTTCAACATCTGTACAATTTTGGAAGTTGACATCAGGCCAACACTTGGTTTTGACGTCAACCTAATTTTCACTTCCAACAAAAATCTATCCAATGTTGGAGATAATTCAAGCCAATGTCAGCTTTTGACGTCAACCCGATATTTGTTTTCAACTAAAATTTCGCGTCTGACCAATATTGGACGTTAAATTTAAAACCAACGCTGGCTTTTGATCTCAAACCAATTTTCCTATCCAACGTCGTCAATGTTAGTCAACACTGAGTTTTGACGCCAACCTGATTTTCAATTCCAAGCAAATTTCAATGTCTGTCCAATTTTTATTTCCAACTAAAATTTAACTTGTGCTTTATGTTGGAGGTTGACATCAAGCCAACGCTTAGTTTTGACCACAACCCGATTTTAATTTCTAACCGAAATGTAATGTTTGTTCAATGTTGGAGGTTGACATCAAGCCAATGTTGAGTTTTTAACATCAACCCAATTTTTACAACCAAAATTTAATGTCCATCCTATGTTGGAATTTGACTTCAAGTCAACTACAGGTTTTGACGTCAAATCAATTTTAATTTCCAACCAATTTTCAACATCTGTACAATTTTGGAAGTTGACATCAGGCCAACACTTTTTGACGTCAATCTAATTTTCACTTCCAACAAAAATCTGTCCAATGTTGGAGATAACTTCAAGCCAATGTCAGCTTTTGACGTCAACCAATATTGCGTCTGACCAATATTGGACGTTGAATTTAAAACCAACGCTGGCTTTTGATCTCAAACCAATTTTCCTATCCAACGTCGTCAGTGTTAGTCAACACTGAGTTTTGACGCCAACCTGATTTTCAATTCCAAGCAAATTTTAATGTCTGTCCAATTTTTATTTTATTTATGTTGGAGGTTGACATCAAGCCAACACTGGGTTTTAACGTCAACTCATTTCCAACCAAAATTGAATATCTGTCCAATGTTGGACTTTGATGTCAAGACAACGCTGAGTTTTGGTGGCAACATGATTTTTATTTCCAACCAAAACTTGGTTGCTGTCCAGCGTTGGAGGTTGATGTGAAGCCAACACTGAGTTTGAACATCAAACCAATTTTCATTTCCAACTGAAATCTGTCCACAGTTGGTGTCAACGTCTTTTTGACGTTAAATTAACGGCAGCTTTAGTCTGTGAATTATTTGGCTTGATGCTTTGGCTCCTTTTGGGAATAATTTTTTAGACAATTACTACTACAAAAATGTATTTGATTAAATTAGGCTTAAATTAAGTCAACTGATAAAAAATTTGATGCAGTTAATGACGACTCCGTGTGCAAATATTTTCATCAGTATATTTTTTTATGATTCAGAAATTATTTTCTACCAAAAATAGCAAAAATCTCATATTTTGTCATTATAATCAATATTATAATATTATTTAATTATAAAAATTATATTATTATTATTAATTATATTAATTATAAAACTATAATCGAGTTAAGATTAATTTTTATACATGGACACGGATGTTAAATATATTTCATTTTATATATAAAGAATAGAAAAAGAAAGGCTGTATAGGAAGGCATATATACAGAGTTGTTTAGGGCGTGTTTTATGCAAATTAATGAGTTTATTTAGAATACTCCAAATTCATTAACAATAGGTGGAAATTTTTCATCGGATCTCTTGTGTAATAATCCAGTTACAAATAATTCACGCAATTAATACCAAATGAGACCCATTTTCTCCTGCTAACAAAGCGGCCCGCTAAAGAGCGTTTATGCGTTTATGCCGTAACGCTGCCGTTCCCCCTTAGGACCATCTGGGCGGCGCAGTGGACCTGAAGGAGGACTTGGACGACTGCAAGCAGGAGGCTGAGGTGGTGTACGAGACCAACTGCCACTGGGAGGGCTGCAGCAAAGAGTACGACACGCAGGAACAGCTGGTGCATGTAAGTGTGTGTGTGTGTGTGTGTGTGTGGTTATGGGATAGTCTGACAGACGGCTGACACAGGTGAGCGTTTCAAAGCTGCGCTCAGTGGGAACAGGGTCAAGTCATCACTGAATACCAGCGGAATCAACATTTATTAGGCTTATTCTGGTTAAGAACCGCCCACTTGGACGTGAAGAGCCCGCCTTACCTGCATTTATAGTGAGGAATCGGCCAATCAGAGTGGAGCTTGACATGAGAACGCTCTTACTGTTTTTGTGTACATTGTGGTCCACAGGTGTCCCGTCGTTTACCTAAATTTACCGACTCAGTTTTGGCCGGGGCAGCTGAGTGGCACAAAGTGTCACTGACCTCTGACCTCTTGACCTGTGACCCAAAGGCCACAGCGTAAATCTGTCTTAGCAGATGAGCTGAATTGTCCATGTGGAAATGAGCAGCTTTCGAATACCACAGGTTAACAATACAAGAAAATAAATATGGAAAAATACATGATAGTAAGACTTAAATAACTTAAATATTTAATCACTAAAAAAATCTGGTTCGACAAAAGTTGGTCAACACTCAAAGAATTTACTTTTTTAAATACATATATATATATATATATATATATATATATATATATAATATTGCTTATATTATTATTGTATTACAGTAATTATAACAATTACAATAATTACAAAAACATATAATTTAAATAAAATAGTTCACTTATATTAAAAATTCTGAATTTTATATATAATAACTTAATATTTAGATTTTTTTAAATACAAGAGGTTAGAAGTTGGTGTAAATAAACTGGGTTTTATATATATTATATATTATTTATGAAATTAATATACAATAATAATTCTAATTAAATCTGATTATTATATATAATATTTTAATATTTTGAATTTTATTTTTTTTAAATACTGGAGGTTAATTTCAACCTGATTTTCATTTCCAACCAAAATTTAACATTATTTCAGTATAAAAGTTGATGTAATGCCACAATATAATATTTTAAATATTACATATAATTTCTACATTTATTATATAATATTAATTATAAATTTAAAAATCAGAAAATGATATATAAATAATTTAATATTTAATTTAATATTTATTTATTTATTTATTTTTTCAAATACTGGAGGCGACTGTCAACCAGATTTTCAATGTTAGATGTTTTTTTTTAAAATATATTATATAGTTTCTAAAATTAATATATAATATTAATTATAATAAAAAACCTGAATCTTGTATATAATAATTTAATATTTAGATTAATTTCAACCTGATTTTAATTAGGTTTTTAAAATATTATATAGTCTGAATTTTATATATAATAATTTAATATTTAGATGTTTTTTTAAATACTGGAGGTTAATGTTTATTCAGTGTTAGAAGTTGTATGTAAAGCCACAATTAAATTTTTAAAAAATATTATATATAGTTTATAGTTTTCTTTTTAATTCTTGAGGTTAATGTCAACCTTATTTTGATGTTTTTTCAATGTCTCAAGTCAATGTAAAGCCATAATTTATATAGATATATATATATATATATATATATATATATATATATATTAAATATTATATATAGTTTATCTAATTAATATAAATATTAATTAAAATAAAAAATATGAATTTTACACATAATAATTTAATATTTAGGTTTTTTTTATTATCTTAATAATAAATTCAGAAGCTGGAAACAATTCACACACACATAAATCACATCTGTAGACTTTCCATCATGTTGTACAACACTGAACTCCTCCAGATCACTGACAACACACACACACACACACACACACACACACAGATGCTCTGTTCCTCTTTAAGCCTATAATGAGCTGTTATCAGTGTGCATCACTAGTGTAAACAGACGGTCATGATTGTGTGATCTAGTGAAAATCTCAGCGAGTGACTGAACGGACAGTGAGAGTGAATCAGTGTATTTCAGCGGGACGGACGGCTCTTTCTCTCCGTCTGTCTTTCTGCTTCACTGATCGCCTGGAATGCCACAGAAACGCCACAGGACAAGTGCATGCTGGGATAGATCAAGCCCGTCTGAGGAAAGCACATCAAACCCTCATAGAAAGCAGTCAGCCTTTGACCCAGTTCACTCTCTGATCTAAATTCATTAGCAAACTTAAAAGAAATCATATATATAAGTTCAGGCTGCTTCTCTGAGTGATTGGATGTTCACAAAAACACCAGTTCATTCAAAGACAACAAGTCTTCAAAAATGTGATATATAATAATTCGTTCATTTACAAAAAAGGGTAACATCCTCAAAATTACAGCTAAGAAAACATAAATAAATAAATGTCCAACAAAGTGTCCTTTTAGCTGAGAAAACTTGGATTTTTATACTTTAAAAATACATAACAATAAATGCACAAAAATAACATTCACTATAAACATTAAATAAATAAATAAATAAATAAAAGTGTAAAAATGTACACAAACTTTTAAAAAAAGAAAGAAAAAACTGGAAAAAATAAAAATGTCTTAAAACTTCTAAAGAAAACTTTCACTTCTATCTTTTAAAGGCATTTTTTTAAACATAAATATATTTAAAAATGCAAAAAATAAATTAATAATAATAATAATAATAATAATAATGTCCCCAAAATAAAGTTAATAAAACTTATTTTTGTTAAAAATGTATGCAAAATATTCCATACATGCATGCATACATACAATAATAAAAAATAAATAATTGTCCCAAAACTATAGGTAAAAAAAATATATAATTTATTCATTAAAAAAAGGTGTGGATTTTTATACTTTAATAATACATGAAAATAAATACACAAATACACAAAAATAACATTCACAATAAACAATAAATAAATAAAGTAATAAAAATGCAAAAATGTACACAGATTTTTATACACAAAAAAAAAAAAACAGGAAAAAAATTGTCTTAAAACTCTTAAAGAAAACTTGCACTTCCATCTTTTTAAAAAAATAAATGCTAAAAAAGTGAATGTTTAAAATGCAAAAAAATAAATTAATTAATTAATTAAAATGTCCAAAAACTACAGCTAAGAAGACTTGTTTGTTATACTTCAAAAAATATTTTAAAAAAAATTAAAATGTCCTCAAACTACAGCTAAGTAAACCCACACTAAACACAGCTATATCCACACATATACAATATGCTGGGATAGACAAAGCCTGTCTCAGGAAAGCAGTCAGCCTTTGACCCAATTCACTCTCTAATAACTTCGTAACTTCATTAGCAAACTTAAAAGAAATCATATATATAAGTTCAGGCTGCTTCTCTGAGTATTTGATTTAAGCTTGAATCTTCCCAAAAACACCAGTTGCCTCAAAGACAGCGAGGCTTCAAAAATGATGAAGAAAAGTGAAGAGAAACGATCCTGCAGCCTTTGTGTACATTTCCAAGAATCTCTTAAAAGGCGTTTGCGTAAGCGCACACGGTGTTCGTAAATGCGAATTTGTGTCTCTCTCAGATCTGAGGTTTCTCGTCCGTCACCAGAGACGGTTTTAAAAACACACACTCTCTTACAATCACACACCATCACATTTTCTTATTCCCGTCTGTCAGACGTGGAAAACGCAGACGCTCGTGATGGATAGCGCTGCTCTTCAATTGGCCAATAGGCAAATGGGCTCCTCAGAAGCTCAAATTGCTTTATTTTCTCAAGTCTTGCGTCCAAACGACGCCAATTGTGCCGGGTTTTATTTTTTTGCACCACACTTGAAAACGGCCCGGCCAATTAGACCTTAAACACAACGCTGACATTACAAAGGGAGGCGAGACGTCCGAGACGCGGAATGAAAGTGAGCTGTTGTGTTTGTGTGTTCGCAGCACATCAATAACGAACACATCCACGGGGAGAAGAAGGAGTTCGTGTGCCGCTGGGAGGAGTGTTCGCGCGAGCAGAAGCCCTTTAAAGCGCAGTACATGCTGGTGGTTCATATGCGCAGACACACCGGGGAGAAACCGCACAAGTGCACTGTGAGTCTCGCACACACCTACAGTTAACTAGCTGTCTCAATATCAGAGACCTGTACAGATGGATCCTAATCAGAAAAGATAACTTGCATTTTTATATTTGAAAAAAGCATTAAGTGTAAATGTCCCCAGACTACAGCTAATAAAATTAATATTTTAAAAGAAATATATTTTTATTTTAAAAATAAAGTGGAAAAAAAAAGGAAAAAAAAATTAAATGGCCCAGTTTTACAGCTAAGACAACTTAGGTTTTTATATTTTAAAAATGTATTTAAAAAATAAATAAAAAAAAATAAATGTCCCAAAACGTGCATTTTTATAGTTTAAAAAATAAACCAAAATGTAAAAAAAAAAACTTAATAATTAACAAAAATGTAAACAAAATTATTAATAAAATAATAATGTCCCCAAAATAAAGCTAACAAAACATTTTTTGTTAAAAATGTATGCAAAATATTCCATACATGCATGCATACATACAACAATAAAAAAAAATAAATACATGTCCCAAAACTATAGCTAAAAAAAAAAATAATAATTAAAATAAGGTAACATTCTCAAACTTATAGCTAAGAAAACTTGGATTTTTATATTTTAAAAATGTATTTAAAAAAATTGAAAAAAATATATTAATTTTTTTTTTTTTTTTTTTTTTTTTTTTTAAAGGTAATGTCCTCAAACTTACAGCTAAGAAATCTTGGGTTTTCATTTTCGAAATAAATAAATACATTAATAAAAATGCATAATGCCCACAATCTAAACTTTTAATACTTCCAAAGAAAAAAAGAAAAATGTTCTGAAACTACAGTGAAGAAAACTTTTATCTTTTTTAATTAATAAATAAATTAATTAATTAATATTTTTTCCACAAACGTCCACAAACCAGTTAAGAAAACTTGGATTTTTATACTTTAAAAAGTATTATTATTATTATTATTATTAATAATAATAATAATAATAATAATAAAATGAATAATTTAAAAATGTAATTTAAAAAAATAAAATAAATAAAATTAAAATGTCCCCAAACTACAAGTAAACCCACACTAAACACAACTATATCAACACATACACAATAAACATGTTAAAGTGTTTTATATCAAGCATAATTTAGTGCGCATTTCAAATGCCTGCGACTCCACGTTCATAGGTTTGATTCTTAGGGAATGCATTGCTTGAACTAATTAAAAAATCCCCAAAATGCAATGCAAGTCACTTTGGATGAATGCATTCATGTAAATGTAATGATTGGCATTGAATCAGCAACTGTATTTGTGCATATAAATGAATAACGCCAGAGATTATTTGAACTGTCACATCTTATTCACAGTGTTTTTATTTGAGCTTAATGAATGTGTGTGTGTGTTTCAGTTTGAGGGCTGCTCTAAGGCATACTCGCGTCTGGAGAATCTGAAAACACACCTGCGCTCACACACCGGAGAGAAACCCTACGTGTGCGAGCATGAGGGCTGCAACAAGGCCTTCTCCAACGCCTCGGACCGAGCCAAACACCAGAACCGCACACACTCCAACGAGGTAAACACACACTCGCCTTCATCTGGACACAATAATGTAAAAACGCAAACCATCTTAATGGCGCTATAGGATTCATTTTCTTCAAATATAATACATTTTTGAATACATACAGTGGACCATGAGTGTCACCTCGAAAAATGACTTAAATTTCAGTTTGTCATCACAAAGTGCTAATGGGAGCAGCTTATGACAAAATATAAACTCAGAACAAAGACGTGGGTCAACTCCTTTAGATCCGTTAATGTCATTGGCACAGGAGTTTCGGGCGTGTGCCACCTCGCTAGTCGTTATTTGGAGGAAGGATCAGATAATCTACTTCACTGTGGCGTTAAGGATCTGCTAACTGCCTAATGCTATGTAAATTTGCCAAATTTAGGCCAAAATTAGATTTGTTTACTCATTTCCTCATCATGTGTAGTGGATTTTGACCTCAAAATATTGATATATTAAAATTCAGACTTTATTTTGAAATTCTGACTTTTTTTCAAAATTCTGACTTAATATTGAAATCCTGACTTTATATTTAAAAAGTCTGACTTTTTACTGAAATCCTGACTTTACTTCAAAATTCTGACTTTATTTTGAAATTCTGAATTAATATTGAAATCCTGCCTTTATATTTCAAAAGTCTGACTTTACATTGAAATCCTGACTTTACTTCAAAATTCTGACTTTATTTTTAGAATTCTGACTTTACTTAAAAATTCTGACTTCAAAATTCTGACTTTATAGTTAAATCCTGACTTCGAAATTCTGACTCTACTTTGAAATTCTGACTTTATTTTTAAATTCTGACTTTATATTGAAATCCTGACTTTATTTTGAAATTCTGACTTTATATTGAAATCCTGACTTTATTTCAAAATTCTGACTGTATATTGAAATTCTGACTTAATATTGAAATCCTGCCTTTATATTTCAGAAGTCTGACTTTATATTAAATCCTGACTTTATATTTTGAAATTCTGACTTAATATTGAAACCCTGCCTTTATAGTTCAAAATTCTGACTTTATGTCAAAATTCTAACTTTGTTGAAATTCTGACTTTATTTTTAGAATTCTGACTTTACTTAAAAATTCTGACTTCAAAATTCTGAATTTATATTGAAATCCTGATTTTGAAATTCCGACTTTATATTGAATCCTGACTTTATTTCGAAATTCTGACTTTATATTGAAATTCTGACTTTATATTGAAATTCTGACTTTATATTGAAATCCTGACTTTATTTCGAAATTCTGACTTTATATTGAAATTCTGACTTTATTTTGAAATTCTGACTTTATATTGAAATTCTGAATTTATATTGACTGATTTTTTATATATTGAAACTTTTTTGATTCTGCCTTTATATTGAAATTCTGACTTTATTTTGAAATTCTGACTTTACTTCAAAATTCTGACTTTATATTAAATCCTGACTTTATATTTTGAAATTCTGACTTTATATTGAAATTCTGACTTTATATTGAAACTCTGACTTTATATTTCAAAATTCTGACTTTATATTGAAATCCTGACTTTTTACAATATAACTAATTTTTTTAATATTGGAGTGACCTAGACTTCATCTTGACAAATTATGTGACATTTAAGCTGCTATTTTTTTTACATACAATGGAAGCAGCTGGTGAAAATTGGAAAATGAAAAATTTCAGTTTGTTCATCACAAAGCGCTATCAATCAACTAGCGACATGAGGGTTAGCAGCTTATGACGAAATATTAATTTCTGGGTGAAGTCTTCCTATAAACTCAGAGCAAAGACGTGGGTCGACTCCATTAGATCAGTTAACGTCATCGGCGCGGGAGTTTCGGGCGTGTGCCGCCCCGCTAGTCGTTCTTCAGAGGAAGGATCAGATAATCTACTTCACTGTGGCATTAAGGATCTGCTAACTGCCTAATGCTATGTAAATGTGCCATTTTCAGCATACGCTAACAAATTTAGGCCAAAATTAGATTTGTTTACGCATTCCCTCATCATGTGTAGTGATTGCTCCTGGACGCCCAACGCTGTCCCATTAACCAGCAACGTGTGCATGCGTGAATAATGAGCTGTGAAGCTAATGAGTACAGCAACCCACAATACATTAGTGAGAATCAAGCACGTCCCCAACGGAGAAACAGACCACCTGCAGACCGCGCATAGAAAATGAAACCTGGCGCCATTTCCGTTCTCGGTTGATCCATCACGAGCTTAAGGAGGGAGAAAGATCATTTCGTCTCAACTTTATTAGTAAACAGCCATGCATCACGGACGCTTAGCATCCACACGATCAGTATGTCAGCGCACACGCCGTAATTTATTCCTCTAATTGTGTATTCACCTACCGCTCCATTTGAAGATAATCTGACTTAACAGGAAGAGATAAAACTCTAATTCAAAGTCGTACATTTGACTGTTAGAGGGTCAGGTGAAACCGAGTGATATTTATCTCCGCAGAAACCCTACGTGTGTAAGATCCCGGGCTGCACGAAGCGCTACACCGATCCCAGCTCGCTCCGGAAACACGTCAAAACCGTCCACGGGCCCGAAGCTCACGTCACCAAGAAACAACGCGGCGACTTGCCATCCCGACCTCATCCGCCCAAGGAAAACGGAGAGAACGAAGCGGGAACCAAGCTGTCGGGCCGAACGACGGAGGAGAAACTCGAAGCCAACAGCACGACTAGAGGAGTCGAGGACTACCTACAAGTCAAGTCCATAAAGACTGAAAACTCTATGGTAAGATCTAATAAAGACGAGGCCCAAAATCGATTGTGTTTGATCTTGATGGATGCATAACAAAATGTATGTAATTTGAATAACAAGAGTCGTTTTTTGCATGCCTGTAATCTGTACTCGCAAATATATTATTCATTTCTGATTAAATATGCATTAAAATGTCCATCAGAAGTTATGCTAATCCAAACATACTAACAAAGCATGCTGCAGAGATCTGTCCATCTTTAACCGCTCTCTCTACATGTGCTTCCTGCTATCTCTTTCCTGTTTCTCTTCCATACACTTTCCGTAAGGACAGACGTTATTGAGGTGAGCGTGGATCCCGTTCTAATGTCTTACTATACGTCGGTTTCAGAGTTGTTTTTACTGGGCAGCTGACATGGATTTTGACATCAAAATATGGATATATTGAAATTCTGACTTTATATGAAATCTTGACTTTACATTTTAAAGTTCTGACTTCATATTTAAATCCTGACTTTATATTAAAATTATGACTTCAGAATTCTGACTTTATACTGAAATCCTGACTTCAAAATTCTGACTTTATTCCGAAATTCTGACTTTATATTGACATTCTGACTTTATTTTCAAATTTTTCACTTTATTTCAAAATTACTTCGCAATTCTGACTTTATATTAAAATCCTGACTTCAAAATTCTGACTTTATTTTGAAATTTTGACTTTATATTTGAAAATTCTGACTTTATATTTGAAAATTCTGACTTTATTTCAAAATTCTGACTTTATATTAAAATCCTGACTTTTTCAAAATTCTAACTTAATACTGAAATCCTGACTTTACTTCGAAAATCTGACTTTATTTAGAAATTCTGACTTCAAAATTCTGACTTGAGGTTAAAATTCTGACTTTACTTCAAAATTCTGACTTTATACTGAAATTCTGACTTTTATTGAAATTCTGATTTTATTTCGAAATTCTGACTTTTTAAATTCAGACTTTATATTAAATTCTGACTTTTGTCAAAATGCTGACTTTACATCAAAATACTTTCTGACAATACATCAAAATATATTTGTGTAAAGGAAATTAATGTGAAAGTAACTGCAAATGAATGGCAAATGTAGCTTCCTCTGTTCAAACTAACAAGTTAGAAAACTGTTCATGCTGGGGTCCTGATTAGCAATATTTTTAAGGATTTCCACATTTAGAAACTTTTGAGTGTCTCAAGACATTGTTTTTTTAAGGGTAATGTGTATATATTAATTTTGATGTTTCTGTATATGTCAGCTGCCCATTTACAGTATGCATGGTAAATGTCTTATACATTATACTCTCTTTCTATATGTTTAATCTTTTTATGCACATTCTTTTCTTTTTTTCTGTGGGGTTATATTATGAAAAGCTCACACACAGAGCTGTAAAATCAAATTCATGATCCAGTATGATAGTACACCTCTTTAAGTCAAAGACTTTCGGGTATTCACCACATCAAAAAATTTGGACCCCTACATTGTGTAATTGCCTGAGATCTGTTGGCACACAGAGAGCTTTTAATTTCCCATGGGCTTCCACCCCAACAATCCAGCCCAATCCCCCCACAATCCCGAGATCTAACGCTCCCGCCCTGCACTCAAGGATAAAAGCCATTAGTGGATTAATATTATATCAGTGGGACTGTTTTTGTGTCCTGAACAAATAGTGCCAGTGATCAAGCTGTGATCAAGAACGGCTCCCCCGTTCACGTGGGGACAGAATACATTTGCCTCATTCAAGGGATGCGCCGTCAAATGACGTGAATACCTTATTTATGTTGAGAGCTTTCCCCTTTGTGTATTCATGGCAGGCCGCATGCATAATGCACAAAGAGGTTGCCATAGGAAATAACGATTTGTCAGGCACTTAACCTAGCCTTCTGAGAAGGATGAAAAAAGACGTGGGATGTGTCTTGAGGAAGGGTGTTTTCCCAAACCTTGACTCAGTATGCTCATTATTTGCAATTTACACTTGGGAAAGTGATTGTAAGGGTCATGCGTTTGCATGTTGCTGTATCTGCATTCTGTTCCTTTCAGCTTCTTGGGTAATCAAACTTTCCATCTGCCCCCCTCAGATGTATCAGTCCAGCCCTGGTGGTCAGTCATCATGTAGCAGCGAGCCGTCACCACTTGGCAGTGCCGCCCACCATGACGGTGGAGTAGAGCCGACGGGATTTAGCGGGGGCAGCATGGGAGATCTGAGCGCCCTGGACGACGTGCCCCTCGTGGATTCCACCGTCTCCACAGGGATGTTGGGCCTCCATCTTCGGAAGAACGCTAGCACTGCTCATAGACTCACGTACCTGAAGCAGGAAAAGCTGAAGTCGGTGAGGGACTCGTGCTCCTGGGCAAACCCAACTCCTCCTGCCCCCAGCACCAAGCTTCCACCCATCAATACCGGTGAGTAAGCAAAGCGAAAAGGAGAGATTTGATCACATTTCCACCACTGATGCATACTAAAAATCCAGTTTTTATTTCTCTAAGTTCAGCTGCTCTCTGTTCCAGGTTCTTTATTGGAAGGTTCAGGCGGTCTGTGTGATCCAGGGCTTTCCATCTCCAGCCCACGCCTGGGCGACCTTTGTCCCGGGGAGACAACAGTTCTGAGTCAGCTAGTGGAGCGTCGTGATAGCCTAGCCAGCACCGTGAGCTCAGCTTACACCCTCAGCCGTCGTTCATCTGGAATCTCGCCTTGCTATTCCAGCCGCCGGTCCAGCCAAGCCTCTCAACCGGGTGGCCGTCTTAACAACATCAGCTCGGCCGACTCCTACGACCCCATTTCCACCGATTTGTCTAGAAGGTCCAGCGAGGCCAGCCAATGTGGAGGAATCCCCAGTCTACTCAGTCTGACTCCTGCCCAACACTACAGACTCAAAGCCAAGTATGCTGCTGCCACTGGAGGCGCTCCACCCACTCCTCTTCCTAACATGGACTTTATGAGCCTGAAGACTCGGATGGCCCTGTTAGGGGATTCCCATGAAATGGCCACTCTCCCTATCCATCCTCCTTCAGTTCCCAGAAGGTGTAGTGACACCAGCTATGCTAACCGTAGCGTCTTGCCTCATGAGGTGACGGGAAACACCGCTCGAAGAGCGAGCGACCCAGTTAGAAGAGTAGCTGCGGAGCAGCATTCCCTGCAGCAACGTTACAACAGCATGTCCAACGTGAACCCCTATCACTCATTACACCCTCCTGCATTCAGTCGACACTCAAGCAACAGCCTGTCTGAGGGTAACATAAACCGCCACCTGTATCCACCCCGACCTCCTAGCATTTCTGAGAACGTGGCGATGGAAACCATGGCGAGCGACATGGACAATCAGAACAACGGTCTTGATGATGCAGTGATGTTGCCTGATGATGTCGTTCAGTACCTTACATCTCAAAATGGAGATTCTGTCCAACATCCAGGGGCAGGGTACCGGCACCACCCTGGACAGAGCATCCACAACTTTGGCTCCCATTACCAGAGACGCCTAGCCTTGGTGGAGGGCAACATGAATGCCGTAACACGGCAAACTGCAGCTCCGAGCTCCCAGCAGACATTTCCAAGTTCCCCCAGTGACACTAAGAGCCAGATGCCGGTGCAGTGGAATGAGGTCAGTTCAGGGACAGTGGATTCATCCCACTGCCAAACCAAGCAGGGATCAGGGCGGGGAAACCTCACCGCACTCCAACAAAAACAAAGCCTCAGCCCCTTTCAGAATGTCAACTCCAACCAACAAGTTGGGCTGATGAGTCACAACCTCGCTCACGCTGCCCAGCAGAGTCACGTGCAACGGAATAGCGAGCTGAATTCCCAGAGGATTAACCAGAGGCAACCACTACGCCCATCTAACACAGATCAGGCTAACTTTCTGCACGGTTACCATCAGGGTTCTGCTTCAAATGACATCAGTGTAGGTTTGCTGAGTCCGTCTGGTAAAGCGCTGACGGCACAGCCTGGGAGCGTCCAGAATAACAGGGTACGAGCTCAACCGGTGGCTGGTCAAAGCAATGCTGCTTTTCCAAATAATCAAGGAAATTATTCCCAGATGAGCATCAACCAGCAAGGTTATGGCATTCCGGCCCAGAATCCCACGCTGAACGGAAACCACGGACTGCTACAGCCAAGGCCGCCCACAGAACCCAAACCATACAGTCGGCAGCTCTCAGGGCCAACGACAACTGCAGCGCAGCACCTCGGTTACCCGCAATCCAACTTTAGCCCCACATATGACACCTCCGAGGCCAGTCCCAAAAAATCAGCTGACGTGAACAGCAGCGGCATGTTCTACACTGGGCAGATTCACATGTTCAATTCAAGCAGTCTGGGAATGGCAGGCGCAGAGAGTGCAGCCATGGCCACCGTGGGCTCCCCTGAAACAAATCAAGTCTCCAGCACAGTGGATTCAAACAGAGCAGAGCATCCGCAGATCGACTTCGACGCCATGCTGGATGATGGCGATCACTCCAGCCTCGTGTCCGGAACGTTAAGCCCGACTCTCCTCCGCAGCCTATCCCAAAATTCCTCCCGTCTCACCACGCCCAGGAACTCAGTGACGTTGCCTCCGGTCCCTGCCGGAATCGGCAACATGGCCATCGGAGACATGAGCTCCATGCTGACGGCGCTCGCAGAGGAGAGCAAGTTCCTTAATATGATGTCATAGGAAGTACAAGCACAAGATTTAAAGACAGCTTTTAAGGTGTATGACTTTGAACAAGGATATTGCGTAAACATTTTTACATGCTTTTTAAATGTATAGTATTAGTTGAAACTTTGGTAGCATCTTTTTTGTTTTGTTCAAGAAGCCATACTTTGCCTTAGACCGGTGTATGTACAGCACATATGAACAGACAGAGAATTTGATAAGCGACAGTCCTGTATTTTTATACGACTTCTGACGACATGAACGCAGGAACAAGTGCCTCGCTGTGCACAAGCATATGCAGGAATTACATTACTCTAGCAGAATGGGACTGTATCTTTTCTGTCCTCTTCAGTGGAAGAGGTTTTGTACATTCTGTAAATTAAATGTAATATTATGCTTCCTATCCTTGTTTGTACTAGACAGGAAAGAGGTTCCAAATGAATATGCAGATAAAATATTATGAAATGTAAAACTTGACACTTGAAAGTGTGGTTCATAGTCAGAAATCCCTCATTTTGTTTTGATTTACTAAAGACCTGAATGGAATCACAGGAACATGACAACGCTATAAAGAGATTGCAACCCTCTGAACGAACCGCACAACTGATTAACTTGGACTGTTGAACTCGATATACAGAAATACATTTGTCCTGTTGTACACAGATTCATTTTACAAGGCTGGATCATGTAGATATCTTTTGTACATTTTTAATGAAATACAATATTGTTGTTTTTCTACTGCAGTGTTGTTTGCTTCTTTATTCCCTAGGATTCGAACCCATGACCCTTAGCACCATGCTTTACTGATTAAGCTAGAGGAATTGAGTTTTTGGGCTTTTGGAGTTCTGCGATGGCAGAGTTTGAGTGTTGATGGATGTTGAACGTAAATGCAATCTGCTTTTATCCCATGCTGGTAATGCATTTTTCTTGCTCATATGCCACTTGAAAACAAGTCAGGCAACAGTCCAAGGCAGTCACATGACTTTAGAAATAGTTTTTCTTTTCATTTCGTTTGAGAGCGGGCTACTTTAAGAGAACCAAACGCACGTCTTGTGCATACTGAGCAGGTTCTAGAGTAAACCGCCATGTTTTCTCAAATGAACAGTGGCAGACCGACCCAAAGGAGCGGCTGCCTAAACCACATAAAACACACACTTGAAGAAGGAAACGGTCCAGGGACGAGGTCTTCGGAGTAAAAGCCTCAGGAACAAATGGTTTTATTCTGACAGTGAATTCAGCTGAGGCCTCGTTTGATCTTCCGTTTCTGATAGCTGGAATTTCGTATTCTCTCTGAGAAATGAAAGAGCAGGGAAAATAGCCTTAGGAGGAATAGCCTGAGGATGAAAAAGAGAAAGTAAAAAAATCTGGAAAAAGCGTATAAGTCTGAGAGCGGACAAAAGGGAAATTGCCCGAGCACGTGCAGAGGGTTGAAAGGCATTGTAAAGACGTGACCCTAGTGACCTTCTGAGAGAACCGCATCTGCCTTAAATGATATAAGACCATTAAAGTGTGCATGCTATCTAGAGCAATTTGTTCAGAGAAATGAGAATAATATTACTAATTTCATATTTGCATGGACTGCCAGTGATGATTATTTTGGCTTGTCCCTCAGTTTGTTAAAACTTTAAACTAATGCTTTTGGTAGATGGCTTGTCTTTATGTAAGCATTGTGTCTCATTACATCCTATTGGCATCCTAACATAAACCTTAAAGTTAATAGGTTTATTGGTTTACACTGCAAGAGCTAAAATCCATTCTGTCGTTTTTACTAGCTTGTACTTTTCTGAGAATTTTGTGCCACTTACGTTACTGAACTTCAAGCATAAACTGTTTTTGTTGCATTTTTCCTCATCTGGATAAAAGTGAAATGTAATGAAGCTACAAAATATGAAATTCTAGAAAAAAAAAAAAAAAACCTAATCTTAAAAAATTCAGATATTCAATAAATATTTTTGCTATATACTGTATATAAAATTATATTTTTTTTTTTTCAAATAAATGTGACCCTAGACCACAAAACCAGACATAAGGGTTTTTTTTTTTTTTAATTGGGATTTATATATTATCTGAAAACTGAATAAGTAAGCTTTGGTGTATGGTTTGTTAGGACAGGACAAAATTTGGCCAAGATACAGCTATTTAAAAATCTGGAATCTGAGGGTGCAAAAAAAAATTCTAAACACTGAGAAAATTGCCTTTAAAGTTGTCCAAATGATGTTCTTAGCAATGCATATTACTAATCAAATATTAAGATTTGATATATTTAGGTTAGGAAATTTACAAAATATCTTAATAAAACATGATCTTTACTTAATATCCTAATGATTTTTGGCATTAAAAAAAAAAAAAAAAAGTTGATAATTTTGACCCATACAATGTATTGTTGCCTATTGCTACAAATAAACCCATGCTACTGGTTTAGTGGTCCAGGGTCACAAATGTAAGTGCAATATTGAAAAAAACTTTTTTTTTTTTTTTTTGAACAGTAAGGTTTTTAATGTTTTTTTGAAGAATACTCTTTTGCTCACCAAGCCTGCATTTATTTGATCCAAAGCACAGCAAAAACAGTAAAATTTTGAAATATTTTTACTATTTAAAATAACTATTTTCTATGTGAATATATTTTAAAATGCAACTTATTTCTGTGATTTAAAAGCTGAATTTTTAGCATCATTGCTCCAGTCACACAATCCTTCAGAAATCATTCTAATATTCCGATTTGCTGCTCAAAAAACATCAAAAAACATTTATTATTATTATTATGTTGAAAACAGCTTAGTAGAATTTTTTTCAGGTTTCTTTGATAAATAGAAAGTTCAGAAGAACAGCATTTATCTTTCTCATCACTTTTGATCAATTTAAAGCATCCTTGCTAAATAAAAAGTATGAATTTCCATAAAAAAAATGTTTTGAATTGTATAGTGTATAATGCTACAAAAGCTTTTTATTTCAGGTAAATGATCTTTGGTTCTTTCTATTCATCAAATAATCCTGAAAAAACAACTGTTTACTCAACTGTTTTAAATATTCATAATAATAATAATAATACAAAATCTCTTAAACAGCAAATCAGCATATTAGAATGATTTCTGAAGGATCATGTGACACTGAAGACTGGAGTGATGATGCTGAAAATTCAGCACGGCATCACAGAAATAAATTACATTTTAAAATATATTCACATAGAAAGCAGTTATTTTAAATAGCAAAAATATTTTACAATATTACTGCTTTTGCTGTATTTTGGATCGAATAAATGCAGGCTTGGTGAGCAGAAGAGACTTCTTTAAAAAACATTACAAATCTTACAGTTCAAAAACTTTTGACTGACAGTGTATAGCATTTATAAATGCAATATGCATTAGCGTAAACATAAGTTTCAATTTCATAAAAACACTTCTAGCCACAAACACTTTCAGTACGACTCAATCTGTATGGAAACTTAAGTTTTACATTTTGACAGGAATGAAAACAAGACTGAAGTTCAGTGTGTTCACTGTACTATATCGTTGTTTAACAACATTCCCATTGTTCAGATGACAAAACGTCTTTTTGAAGAAGACAAAAAGTCAATAAAACAGTTCTTAAATTGAAGTTTACGCAAGTCTATCCCTCACAGTCTTGCCGCGTTAAACTCAAAATGGCGTCTACGATGAGGTGAACGTAAATATCGACGTCTCTCTTGAAAGTATCTCAAACAGTGTCACCTGAAACTTTATATGGGACAGGAAAAGAGCATCCATTAAGTTCCCCTCAGAGTCCAACGGAGAAAGACAGACAGATATAATAGGAGAAGGAGAGCGCGGGCTTGTGGGATTTGGTAATGGTGTGTGTTGAGAGCGGGGCTCAGGAGATCGCTGAGCTAACGATGCTGTAATGTAGTGCTGCTGTCCGCATGAGCAGCGGCGTGACGGATTGGGTGAGCAGCGAGAGCAGACCGGAGAACTCCACACACACACCGGCCGATCAATCAATTAAAGACGCGGGCAGCCCCGGCAGGAAGAGACGCTAATTAACACACTGCAGGGCGAGACTCTCTCACACGCACGCGCAGGCCAACACTAGTCAGTGAACTGGCCCTGCCGCGCTTAATCAAACACGGGCCTTCCTCTTCACCCGTTTGGGTCGCACACAAATACTGACCAGAGGATTCAGGTGAGCTGACGAGAGACTTCAGGCTTCTGTCAGTGTCCGGAAACTCAGAAAACATCAAAGACAGATCAGATTCCCCTTTCATCTGACGACATGTCCAGGTTACCACTGATGTCGTTATGAGGCTACAAAACTCTAGAGATTAAACTTTCTTTTTTTCTACGTATTGCAAATAATTCGAAAATATATTTCAAGTTTAAATTATAATAACATAAATATTAAAAAAAAAAAAAAAAAAAAAAAAGTTTTGTTTTAACGGTCTATATTTTTCGGCAATATTGGATTTTGCCTTAATTTTTTCTGTTTATTTTTTTTTTTTTTTGTTTGTTTGTTGCATTATGGTATTATATTTGCACCACAGCTATTATGCTTTATGATATTTTAAGATTAAGACACATTTTTGTTTTAGTGTATATACAAACCAAAAGTTTTTGAACAGTAAGATTTTTTTTAAAGAAGTCTCTTCTGCTCACCAAGTCTGCATTTATTTGATCCAAAGTACAGCAAAAACAAAAAAAAAAAAAAAAAAAAAATTTTTTTTTAAAAATTGTCTATTTAAAATAACTATTTTCTATGTGAATATTTTTTAAAACGCAACTTATTCCTGTGATATAAAATATCATAATAGTTCTAAAATAGGCTGAGATATTCCTTATTTTTGTTTTATTTATTTGCATTAATGAGTATTGCAGTAATGCAGTAATGAGAATTATTGATGGATAATATTGATTTATTTGTTTATTGCATTGAACACAAAAAAAAGTTGTTTTCTGTTTAAATATATTTTAAAATGTAATTTATTCCTGTGATTTCAACGCTGAATTTTTACTCTAGTCACATGACCCTTCAGAAATAATTATAGTATTCTGATTTATTGTAAATGATAAATGGTTATCACAATAGTTCTAAAATAGGCTGAAATATTAATTTCTTTTGATTTATTTTTTATTTATTTGCATTACAGTAATGAGAATTATTGATGGATAATATTGATTTATTTGTTTATTGCATTAATCAATAAATATATATTAAATATATATTTTGTGTTTAAATATATATTAAAATGTAATTATTATGAATTGTAAATTCTAAAATATCATATTAGTTCTAAAACAGGCTGAAATATTAATTTCTTATTTTTGTTTTATTTATTTGCATTACATTACATTTATTTGTTTATTGCATTAATTACAAAAACGGTAATTTTGAAATATTTTTACTATTTAAAATAGCTGTTTTCTATGTGAATATATTTTAAAATGTAATTTATTCCTGTGATTTCAAAGCTGAATTTTTAGCGTCATTACTCCATTCACATGACCCTTCGGAAATCAATATAGTATTCTGATTTATTATAAATAATAAATGGTTATCACAATAGTTCTAAAATAGGCTAAAATATTCATTTCTTTTGATTTATTTATTTGCATTACAGTAATGAGAATTATTGATGGATAATATTGATTATTTGTTTATTGCATTAATCACAAAAACAGTAAAATTTTGAAATATTTTTACTATTTAAAATAACTGTTTTCTGTTTGAATATATATTAAAATGTAATTATTATGAATTATAAATTCTAAAATATCATATTAGTTCTAAAATAGGCTAAAATATTAATTTCTTATTTTTGTTTTATTTAGTTGTGTTACATTACATTTATTTGTTTATTGCATTAATCACAAAAAACAGTAAAATTTTGAAATATTTGTACTATTTAAAATAACTTCAAATATTTCTATTTGAATATATTTTAAAATGTAGTTTATTCCTGTGATTTCAAAGATGAATTTTTAATTATTGTTTATTTATTAATTTTTTTATTTATTATAAATTATAAAATATCATAATAGTTCTAAAATAGGCTGAAATATTCATTTCTTATTTTTGTTTTATATATATATTTATTTGCAGTACAGTAATGAGAATTATTGATATTATTAATTTATTTGTTTATTGCATTAATCACAAAAAAAACAGTAAAATTTTGAAATAGTTTAACTATTTAAAATAACTGCTTTTTATTTGAATATATTTTAAAATGTAATTTATTCCTGTGATTTCAAAGCTGAATTTTCAGCATCATTACTCCAGTCACATGATCCTTTAGAAATCATTCTAATATTCTGATTTGCTGCTCAAAAACATTTATTATTATTATTAATTATTATGTTAAAACAGATATTATGGTGAAAATAATTGTGCTTAATTTTTAATTATTTATTTAAATTTTTATTCCTTTTTTGTGATCAAGCAGCATCATAGAGTTGTAGTTTGTGGTCCAGTGAGTGTTCATACAGGACACATTCAGGGTTTGTGGATTTTCTGTTCCACTTCTAAAGCTCTACGTCATTATTACTGTAAGACGACATTCACACGGCCTGTTTTATTCTTCTTTGATGGATCATGTGCTGGAATCCTTGATAGGTCATTCATTTTACTACAATAATAACATGTAAATTTCTCCTGTGGACTCCAGCTTGGGTTTGAGAAAAATCTAAATTCATTTTTGAATCATTATAAGTCCAGAAACATATATGCAAGAGCATACAGTATATCATAACACTGCACACTTCACCTGTGTTATGAATTACAGACTGTTGAATCTCACAAAAACCTTCCATGTTACAGTCCAAACTCTTTAACAAAAAAAAAAAAATCTAGATCTATCTATATTTACTTTTAACATTATTACAATCCAATATATAATTATATTAATAGTTCTGAAAGAATCTCAAATAAACTTTTTCATATTTTTTTTTATATTTATTGGTGTTTTTGTGTGTGTGTTAATCACTATGCAAAATATTTTAAATTCTGAAACAGGCTGAAATAATAATTTCTTATTTATTTATTTATATTTATTTTCTGCATTAGAGTCATGAGAATTTTGTATGCTTTATATTTTATTTATTGATTCATTGATTAATTTATTGATTGATGGATTAATCGCCATGCAAAATATCCTAATAGTCCTACAGTAGGCTCATATTAATTTCAAATATTTATTTATTTATTTTCTACCTTTCAGTAATGCGAATTGTGAATGCTTTATATTATATTTATTGATTTATTGATTGATGCATTAATCACCATGCAAAATATCCTAATAGTTCTAAAATATTTACTTATTTATTTTTCTGCATTACAGTAATGTGAATTGTGGATGCTTTATATTTATTGATTGATGGATTAATAACCATGCAAAATATCATAATGATTCATTTCTTATTTGTATTAATGTATTAATTAATTTATTTATTTTCTGCAATAATCACCATGCAAAATATCATAATAGTTCAATTTTTTTATTTTTTATTATTTATTTATTTACTTCTTTTTTTTTTGCATTACAGTAATGCAAATTGTGGATGCTTTATATTTATATTTATCACTTTATTGATTGATTTACTGATTATTACAGTATTCACCATGCAAACTATTGTAATAGTTCTAAAATAGCCTAAAATAAAAATTTATTGCTTTTCTTTATTACAGCGATGCAAATTGTGGATGCTTTATATTTTATTTATAGATTTATTGATTGATTTATTGATTATTACAGTATTCACCATGCAAAATATACTAATAGTTCTAAAATAGCCTAAAATTAAAATGTATTTATTTATTTATTTTCTGCATTACAGCAATGCAAATTGTGCATGCTTTATATTTTATTTATTGACTGATGCATTAAATCACTATGCAAAATATCCTAATAGTTCAAATTTTTTAATTTTTATTTATTTATTTATTTTCAGCTTTACAGCAATGCAAATTGTGCATGCTTTATATTTTATTTATTGACTGATGCATTAATAATCACCATACAAAATATCCTAATAGTTCAACATTTTTTATTTTTATTATTTATTTATTTACTTATTTTCTGCATAACAGCAATGCAAATTGTGCATGCTTTATATTTTATTTAGCGATTTATTGATTTTTATTGATTGATTTATTGATTAATACAGTATTCACCATGCAAAATATTCTAATAGTTCTAAAATAGGCTAAAATAAAAATGTCTTATTTATTGTCTGCATTACAGCAATGCAAATTGTGCATGCTTTATATTTTATTTATTGACTGATGCATTAATAATCACCATGCATATCCTAATAGTTCAACTTTTTTATTATTATTATTTATTTATTTACTTATTTTGTGCATTACAGTAATGCGAATTGTGGATGCTTTATATTTTATTTATAGATTTATTAATACAGTAATCACCATGCAAAATATTCTAATAGTTCTAAACTAACCTAAAATAAAAATTTCTTATTTATTTATTTATTTATTTTCTGCATTACAGCAATGCAAATTGTGCACACTTTATATTTTATTTATTGACTGATGCATTAATAATCACCATGCAAAATATCCTAATAGTTCAACATTTTTTATTTTTAATATTTATTTATTTACCTATTTTTTTACATTACAGTAATGCAAATTGTGGATGCTTTATATATATATATATATATATATATATATATATATATATATATAATTATTTATTTATTTATTTATTTATTTATCTGAATTATAATAAAAAAAAAAACAGAATTTCTGATGGATAAGCTTGCTTGCTTATTTATTTTTTGTTTATTATGTATTACATTTTAGGGTGAAATATGAGCTGAACGTGTTCTTTGGAAGATTCACCCAGCTAGAAACTGAATTGCTCCACTCACTGAAACAAGACTAATGTTTCTTTATGACCCACGGACGGATGCGTATAAATGCAGCGTTTGCCGGTACGGATCTCTCACACCGTCAGCTCAACAGGCTGTAGAAACGCTCTCATCTGGTGTCTCTGGAGAGACAGACGGCTCTCATCACGAGCGGACGCTGACAGCACTCGAGCCCTGACGAGCACCGCTATTGTGCGAGCTAATTAATAACGAGAGAGAGAGAGAGAGACTCCTCAAGTACTCTCCAGATCAGTGAGTGAGAGAGTGAGAGAGTGAGAGAGTGAGCCGGTGGCCTGCCGGAGAAGGGAAGCTCTCAGATCTCTCTCCCGGTCTCAGAGAGCCGCCTGCGGGCAAAGCCCCCGAGAACCGCGGCTCCTGATCCGCATTGACCGTGACGTGTTGACTGAAAGACTGTTGATGAAAGGGAAAGACGCCTTTAAAGCAGCTGAAAGCCTCAGAGGTTCCTCATCAAGCTCAGGTCGATGATGTGAACTGAGAGCGCGAGCTTCGTGTTTTATATGGCGGAGTCTTTAATCTATCAAACGGAGAGCCGCGTGACGGATCCTCCTCCGTCGTGTCGGACAGACTCGCTCCTGACAGATTCTGGGTGTTCGGGGCCCCGTCCGCCCCGGTGGCATCATGACACCGTTAGGACTTCACAGAGCTCGTGTCTCTTTACCTGCGATTACACGAAAACACTTTCTGCAAGTGGTGCATTAAACTGTGATGATATTCTGGATCCTTTATGTACAAAATCTGATTGCATGAGCCACTTTACATGTTGTAAAATAAAGCAATTAGACACTAAAATAGTGTGTTTTTAGTAATGACAATTTTGGAGGGATGTGCTTTTTTATCAGTTAATCATTATTTTGTTATTTAATTATTATCATTACTTATGTATTTATTTATTTTGCACTCATCACAATGCAGAATATCTTAATAGTTCAAAAATAGGCTGGAATAATCATTTCTAATTTTTATTTTTTATTTTATTTGTTTTGTGCATTACAGTAATGAGATTTGTGGAGAGATGTTATTTATTTGTTTGTTTGTCCCTATGCAAAATATATCTTTTCTAAAATAGGCTAAAATATTTATTTATTTATTTATTTACAATGCATTAATGAAATTTGTGGAGAGATTATTTATTTATTTATTTATTTATTTGTCCCTATGCAAAATATTCTTTTCTAAAATAGGCTAAAATATTTATTTATTTATTTATTTACAATGCATTAATGAAATTTGTGGAGAGATTATTTATTTATTTGTCCCTATGCAAAATATTCTTTTCTAAAATAGGCTAAAATATTTATTTATTTATTTACACTGCAGTAATGAGATTTGTGGAGAGATTATTTATTTATTTATTTATTTATTTATTTGTCTCTATGCAAAATATTTTTTCTGAAATAGGCTAAAATATTTATTTATTCATTTACATTCCATTAAGTGAGATTTGTGGAGAGATTATTTATTTATTTATTTATTTTTGTCTATGCAAAATATTTTTTCTAAAATAGGCTAAAATATTTATTTATTTATTTACATTGTATTAAGTGAGATTTGTGGAGAGATTATTTATTTATTTATTTACTTATTTATTTATTTGTCTCTATGCAAAATATTTTTTCTAAACTACGCTAAAATATTTATTTTGATTATTTACATTGCATTAAGTGAGATTTGTGGAGAGATTATTTATTTATTTATTTATCTATTTATTTATTTATTTATTTGTCCCTATGCAAAATATATTTTTTCTAAAATAGGCTGAAATATTTATTTATTTATTTACACTGCAGTAATGAGATTTGGGGAGAGATTTTATTTTATTTTTTTTAATTTATTTATTTACTTGTCCCCATGCAAAATATATATATTTTTTCAAATAGGCTGAAATATTTATTTATTTACATTTCAGTAATGAGATTTGTGGAGAGATGTTATTTATTTATTTATTTGTTTGTTTGTTTGTTTGTTTATTTATTTGTTTGTTTGTTTGTTTGTTTGTCCCTATACAAATTTTTTTTAATAAAATAGGCTGAAATATTTATTTATTTATTTGCATTGCAGTAATGAGAATTAATATGACTGATTAATTTAATGATTTATTTATTTTTTATTAATCACTACAAAATATTTTAGTAGCTCTATACAGACTGAAATATTTTTTATTTTTTAATTATTTGTTTATTTATTATAGTATGCACATTTTATTTTTATTTTATTTCATTTCATTATATTTTATTTTATTATTTTTCCATTAATCACTATGCAAAATACTTTAGTTCTAAAATACTGCAGGCGGAAATAATAATTTCTTGTTTTGTTTTGTTTATTACAGTAATGAGATTTTTTTTTATTTATTCATTATAGCATGTAAGTTTTACTGCATAACAGTAATGTAAATTTGTGCAAGGATATTATTTATTTTAGTTTTTTTTTTTTTTTGCATTAATAAATAATTATTTTATTTATTAATTTAATTTTAAAATATTACATATTTCCTATAAATTTTTGTATTAATATTTCCATCTTTTCTCAGTTAAAATATTTTTTTTTTCATTATGCACCAAATTAATCCAACCAATATAAAATGTTTATTTTAAATATTTTAATGTTTTTTTTATTTTATTAAAGTTTTTGCATGTCATTTTAAGATAATTTAAGTGGAAATGCATAACCAAATGTATAATTTGATTATACTTAGCAACTGAACACAAGTTTAAGTAGATCGATTTTTTCAGTGTTGTAGTTGTGTTTGTAGTCTGATGATGGATCTCAATCACTGCTGGAAAAGGTTCAAATGTGCAGAAGATGCTGGAAAACCACAAGAATGTGCAAAGAATCACAGAAACAAAATGCAATATCTATAATAATCTTACTGTACTTTTTAAAATAATATTCACTGTGCAGATTCTGCACATATAAAGTAATTATATCCTCCAAACAGATCCATGCCCATGTTGTTGACTGTGTCTCTGCTGAACATCTTCAGACGTCTTCCTTCCTGTCATGAGCAGAAACATGAAACTCAAACCCTGACAAGACCAGTAAAGACACGTCACACAGCAGACAGCGAAACACCAGGACAGACGGGCGGACAAAACAAGACGTCTTCAAGAATCATGTCTAACCTTGTCCTGAAACTGATGAAATACTCACTTTCACACAGAACGTGTCTTTAAAGAGGGTTTTATATCTCAGGAGGAGCTCGTCTCGTGACACTGCAGTTACATCATAAACATTTGTAATAAAATATAAAATTCCTCACAAAAAAAAAAAAAAAAAAAAAAAAAAAGGTCATACAGTAAAAGTACAGAGCTATAAAATAAACGTGGAGCAGCGTGAATATCCAGTGATGCAGTACCCAAAGCACAAACGAATAAATATATTAAAAATATTAAAAAAAAAAAAAAAAAAAAAAATGAAGAAATAAAATAAAAAATTTATAATTTTTAATGTGTGATTAATGTTTGGTATTCTCTTCATTTTTTTGAGAAAATTTTTTTTTTTAAAAAATTTCTTAATAAAATATATTTTAATACAATTTTAAGAAATTTTAATAAAATATATATTAATAATAAGAGTATTTTTCTGTGTAGGAGACACAACTGAGATCACAAAGAGATCATTTACGTCTCTAATATTGTAGTAATCAAAATATTTTTAGCATTAAAATTCCTCAAGAAATAAAAATTAGTAAAATTAGTCACTAGTAAGAGCATAGAGCTATAAAATATATGAGGAGCAGCTTAAAATATTCACTGACATGCAAATAAAAATCTAAAAATTATTTTAAAAATATTTAAAAATATTTTACATTTTGTAAAATGTATTTTTAATATATAAAATATATTGTAAATATATTTTTTAAAAATCTGTAAATTAAAAAAAATATATATATACAAATATATATTTGTTTTTTTACATTTATAAAGCTAGGCATTGCATGCATCCTTCACAAAAAAATTCCAGAATGCATTGCACAAAGCACAGTAAAAATATTCACTGAGAAGCAAATAAATATATTTAAAAATAGACTGTTAAAAAAAAAAGAAAAATAATAATAATAATTAAAATATATATATATATATATATATATATATATATATATATATATATATATATATATAAATACTGTATGATAAATACTGTATGATTAAAAATATTGTTAAAAAGTCACATGCATCCGTTACCAAAATTCCCACTGACAAGTGAATAAATATATTTAAATATATATTATTAAATATTTTTAAAAACAAATAAAAAAAAAAGATATTTTAAAAATTCTTTAAAAAGTCAGACATCACATGTATTCTTCACCAAAAATCCCAGAATGAATTGCATAAAGATCAGCAAAAGAAATTTCACCAAGAAGTAAATAAATATATTTTAAAATATATTTAAAAAATATAAAAATATTTAAAAAAAAATGTTTTAAAATATTTAAAATGAATTTAAGATGAATAATTTAAAATAAAAAAATATACATTTGTTTTAATGTGTGATAATTGTTGTGTTCTCCTCATTTCTGCTGCAAAAAAGTTGTTACTAGATTGTTTTACAAAGAATACTTCTGTCACAAAAATTCATGTTCAATCCAATGTGTTACTTCTTGTTTTGCTGTAATTATTTGTGTATTTGACTAGCAATTACAGAGTTCAAATTGTTTCCAGCAGCAGATTTTATAGAGAAAGAGATATTAAAGATCTGGTTGCTGTGGGTCTGAAGCTCCGTGGAGTCGTTCGAGCGACTCTGAAACACGAGCCAGAGGCAAAAGAGAGTCGGTGGCAAAGGCTCACGAGAATGACGGAGATCCTGCAAATTTAAAGGTGCTGCGAGCAGAACGACGGCCCTCAGGGGCCGATTTTAAGACTTATTAATATCTCATGGCTCTGTCCCACTGACTTCTGCCCTCCTCATTATAATACGACAGCAGCCAGCCAATCGGAGCGTGCGGCTGATGCCGGGGGTCAGGAGGGCGGGTCTGGTGAATATTAATATTTCTAACTGCATAATTCTGTAGTGCCCAGAGGTCAGCGACGGGGGGGACGGACCCTGCGGCGGATCGTCTAACCCACTTCACACGCCGACAACCACAGCCAAAGAAAACTACTGAAGCTGTGTGTGTTTTCATTACGTTCTGCTACAAAGCCTGGTGAGTTCCCTACATAGACTGCACTTTAAGGTGTCACAGGCCTGACGTAAAGACTGTAGCATCAGTAAGTGTATTTCTGAAGTATTTTCCTTTAGTCAGGCGTCGCATGTATCCTTCAACAAAAATCCTAGAATGCACTGCACAACACCAAGCAAAAAATATTTACTGCGAAATCAGTAAATATATTTAAAAATATTTAAAAAAGGAAAAAAAAATGTAACAAAAAAGGTTAAAAATATGTCATACAAAAAAATAATAAATATATTCAATTTTTAAAAATTCAAAAATAAAAAATAAAATGAAAAGGAAGGCATCATATGTATTCCAAAAGTTATAAACATATTTAGAAATATATTTTAAAAATATTTAACAAAAATAAAAAATATTTCGAAAAATACATAAAAATATATAAGAAATATATATTTTAAAAAAATTTATTTTTAAACAATATGTAAAAAAAAAATAAAAATAAAAGTAATTTTAAAGGCAGGCATCACATGTATCCTACACCAAAAATCTAGAAATGAATTGCACAATGCTCAGTAAAAATATTCCCTGACAAGTCAATAATTATATTTAATATTAAAAATATATATATTTTAAAAATAATTTAAAAGAATGTATTTTACTTTTAAAAATATTGAAAAATATAATAAATAAATTATTCAATATTTTAAAAATATTTTAAAAATCCAAATATTTAAAAAAAAAAATAAAAAAAATTATAATAAATGTAAAGGATACGTCACATGTATCCAACACCAAAAATCTAAGAATGAAATTGCACAATGCTCAGTAAACATATTCACAGTCAATAAATATATTTAAAATTTAAAAAATATATTTTAAATCATATATTTTATTTTTTAAATATTAAAAAAACAATACGAAAATATAATATAAATATAATATAAATTTAAAAATACTGAAAAAATAAATAAATAAATAAATAAATAAATGTACCGTTTACCAGAAATCTCCGAATGCATTGCATAAAATTCTAAATAAATAAATAAATAAATAAATAAATAAATGCTAAGTACAAATATTGACTGACTAATTAACAAATATGCTTAAAAAAACGTTAAATCTAAAATATTTTAAAGAATATTTTGAAAATGAAAAAATAAATAAATGAATTTAGCTTTTTTCACAATTCAGTTGTGACACAATTCAACTTTTTTTTTAAGTTTATATCTCACAATTTGGGTTTTTTGTATCATTTAAATGTGAGATATAAACTCAGAATTGCAAAAAAAAAAAAAGAAAAAAAGTTTTGAATTGTGTCACAATTACCTTTATTTTTTTATCCCCTGGCAAAAAAACCCTTCCATATACTTGCAATCTCAGGGTTGACTAAAACTAAAACTAGAACCAAAAAAATAAATAAATAAATAAAAATTAATAATAAAAATGACAAAACCAAAACAACCAAATTATTAAAACTTTAACTAAAATTAAAGTGAAAAAAAAAAATTGTTTGTAAAAAAAAACAAAAAAAAAAAACAAATTCTAATTCAAAATATTGACAAAATCTCTAATAGTATATCAATGATACTAACACAACATACTGCAGTATGCAGTGTGCAGTACACTAGTATGGTGTTTCAGGCCGGACCAGAGACTTCCGGATCGTCATGAACATGACTGTGTGTATTTGTCAGTGCAAACACGCACACACTCGTCTCTCTGCATCTGCTTCAGCTTTAGCAGGAATGCTAACTTAAGTGCTATAGGCTGGTTTAGATTTACCACAAACAAGCTCCATCTGGCCGCCGTAACCCCGTCTCAACCCCGCGGCGCTGACAGCCCTCATGCGGCGGCCCGGACTGAGATCTGCTCTGGAACCGGAAGAAAGACGAGAAGCTGCGGGACGCAGATAAATCACACTGGAGCTGCAAAATAAGTCGTTCAGATGCGTGTAAACCTGCGTGAACATGAACATGAACAATCAGCCAAAAGACAAAGGAGAAATCCTGCTAACAGGAAACGTTCTCAAAACGTTCTGACAAGGTTCTGAACAAACGTTCTTTCGGTAACATTAATAGAACGTTCATTCAAAAACATTATTGATACACCATTAATGAAACATTTTTCTGAAACAAAGTAACAAATTTAGGTTGAAACATTGTTTCAAAAATGTTGACAAGTCCAGTTTTCTTAGCGTGATTATAATGTAATTTTAAAGGTTACAAAAACATTTCTACTAACTTTATTTTTATCCAGAATATAACTTTTGAATGTTTATTTTAATATTCTAAAAGTGTTAAAATGTCCAGTTTTCTTGTCATAATTATAACATTATTTAAAGGTTACAAAAACGTTTTTCACAACGTTCTGCTAACTTTATTTTAACGTTTATTTTTAATATTCTAAGATCATTTTCTTTCAACATTATTAGAACTATATCAAATATTAATATAAGAACATCTGTTTTAACATCTATGTAACTTTTAAAAAAACATTGGTGAGAGTTGTGAGAATGTTCCCAATTATTTGGGGTTTTGTGAGGTTTAACTATTGCAAAAATACTTCTAAAAATACTAAAATATTTTATGAATATATAAAAAAGCCATTATAAATATATTTAAAAAGAAATAAATATTTTTTAAAAAATTATAAATATATTTTTAAAAAAATTATAAATATATTTTTTAAAAAAGTCAGGCATCACAACATCATTCATGGAAAGTTTTAATTGGATGTTCATCTAACTTCAAAAAAAAAAAAAAAAAAAAAAAAACATGAATATTTACTAAGTTTTGATGGTTAAAAAGAAATGCTACCATAATGTTTGCAAAATGATAAAGTGCAATGCTTTCTCTAACATTCACTAACCAAGAAAAAAAAAGTTGTTTAGAATTTATTTTTGAAAGCAAATATTGCTTTCAATTTTTTTTTCATTTCTTATAAATAACAATAATGTTTAATATTTATTAAAATGTGTTATAAATATATTTCATTCAATACTGAAAAATATAATTATAAGTTAACTAAAGTTAACTAAAGCCATAAAACTATTTGTGTCACTTACAAAATAATTTAAAAAACAAATAAATAAAAATAAAATAAACATTAACTTAAATAAAATAAAATATAAATAAACATTATTTTCTTAATATATTTAGTTATTTATTTATTTACTTATTATCATAACTTCTTTTCATTTGGCTAGTTGCAATTAAATATTTCTAATTTTCATTTAGTTTAACTCGATGCATTGAAATAACTACAACTGAAATTAAAATTTGCAAAAACTATATAGACATTTAAAAAAAAAATCTAATAAAAAGGTGCCAAACAAAACGAAAACAGAAAATTTTTAAGTTTAAGTTTTAAAATATTGAAAAAAAATGTAAACTATTTAAAAAAAATAAATAAATAAATTTAAAGGCAGGCATCACATGTATCCTACACCACAAAATCTAAGAATGCATTGCACAGTGCTTTTTTAGATTTAATAAAAAAAAAAAAAATTATTTATTATATTTTAAAATTAAACAAATAATAATAAAAATAAATGCATTTGCTTTTCTTGCAATCAAATGATATAACAAGTCTAAATTGTGAGATATAAACTCAGAATCGCATGAAAAATAGTCTGAATTATAAGACAAAATGTTGCAATTACCTTTTTTATTTTTCCCATGGTGGAAAAAAATATACTAGACATCTCAGGGCTAATATAGTTAATTGAAACTAAAACTAGAACCATAAAACAATCAAATAACAAAAATAATTCAATTTAAAAAAAAAAAATTACAATAGCATCTCAATTATACTAAAATAATAATTTAAAAAAAATCACTGTGTTTATAAAATAAATAGCACAAAACCAAAATGAAAAGGATGAAACAAAACAAAAAATAAACAAGGATAATTTCTTGTGTGTATATTTGTTCCTATACATTCAATTGGATTTTAACCAGGACTAGATTAGAATAAGTAGTGAGTTCTCATCTGTAAGTGGGACAGTTTTTCTGTCCCTAAAACTATATTTCTTATTCTCGCAGTGATTTTCGCCGCGGCCCGCGAGACGATTCCTGGACTCCAGGTCTGTCAGTGTCATGAAATAATTACACATAAATATTCATGCCATGTTTCTATGCAAAATAGCATCTGTTTTTGAAATAACATACCATCTGTTTTGGGGACTTTTAGGGACAATTGTGATAAAGAGCTCTTGTGATACGCATTATCCATTTTGATCTGAAGAGACGGATGTTTTGGTTGCGCTGTTGGACGTCGAGGCGTGTTTCGCTAATAGATCATCCTAATCGCTCTGTGAAATCCTCATCAAACAAGTGGAGATATTCACTGTCTTTTCTTCATTTGTAACTTATTTTTACTATTTCAACACAGCCAAAGACAATGAATTCTGTTGTTTAAATACAAATAAATATATTATTTTTTTAAAGCACACATATATGTATTTTTTATATATTTTTATATATTTGTTTTATACACACACACACACATATATATATATATATATATATATTTCTTTTTTCTTATTTATTGAATTAATTGTATTTACCTATATAATGTTCATTGTTATTATTATTTATATTATTATTCATGCATTAACTATTTTTAGTTAATTCTTAATTTTTAATTAATAATTAATTATTATTAATTATTATAATAAATAAATATTAATGAATTCATTGTATTATTATAATTTATTAAGAAATAATTATTTATTTTATCGTGTTAACTAATGCATTCGCTTTTTTTGTTTAGTTAATAATTATTTTTGATCAGTTGTATTGATCTGCACCATTTCTTCACGTTAGATGGACAAACCGTCGTCTATCATGCATCCGTCTCTTCATCTCTCCCTCCATTCGTCTATGACAGAGGGAAATGAGAGCGTGTCCTCCGGTTAAATTTAGAGCAGATTTTCACTTTACGAAACGCCGGCGGCTTTTAGCACCCGAGGTGTTAAACACACACATTATAGGTGGGAAAACATTCCCAGCATCCCCTTGGCATGCAGGTCAGCGACGACGCTAAGGAAAAGACACAAGGAGGTCAGAGATCATGTCCAGACCTTGAGTTGGATGCCGTGAGAGCTGCTGATGAGACCAAAGACGCTCAAATGAACCTGCAGCAGGACAGGATGCACACTGCATACTTCGGTTAAATGCTGTGTAAAATAAAAATAATAATAAATATTTAAAAAATTAAATATATAAAAAGAATGTGTAGTGCATACTGCACTCTCCTGTAAAACATTATATAATATAAAAAATACAAAATATTAAAAAATAAATAAATAATGTGTACTGCATACTGCACACTACAGTTAAACAATATGTAATATAAAAAATAATGCATTTTCAAAAAATTTTAAAAGTGTTAAAATAATGTGTACTGCACACTACTTTTAAACACTATATTATATAAAAATAATAAATATTAAAAAAATAAATAAATAAATAAAAATAATGTGTACTGCATACTGAACACTACTGTTAAACACTATATAATAATATATAATAATATTAAAAATAATAATCTTAAAATATATATATATATATATATATTTTTAAATCACAACAAAGTTGCTTAAAAATGATTAAAAGTGATTAAAGTTAAAAGAAAGATATAAAAAAAAATTTCAAAATGTTAATACAAACTACAATAACTATAATGATATCAAAATAACTGCTGCCTACAACATTTAAAATATCAAAATAATAATTAATAATAATAATTAATTAACAAAATAATTAAAAATAATAATTAAAACTAAAACCATTAAAAATGTTGTTGGAAATGAAATAAATGTTAATCTAAATAAAATAAAATAAAACAAAACATTAAAAAAATGTGAACTTACTTTTTAATTTCTGTTTAGTTTAAGATGATTTAAGTACTAAAATAACTAAAACTAAAACAAAAATTAATAATAAAAACTATATAGACATATATATAGAAAAAAACTATATAGACATATATAAAAATCACAAAAACACAACAAAATTACTAAAAAAAAACTGAATTCAAAATGTAATAACTGTAATAATACAAAACAACACTCTTCCTGCAATATTTAAGTAAATAATTGAATGTAAAAAAAACACAATATTTTAAACAGTTGTTGTCCAGTACTTTCTTAAAAATGCTTATTGTGCATGTTTTAATCCAATTTGGTTTATAAATGCTTTAATATTTCGCAATCTGATCAAATAATGTGTCAAGAAATTGATTATTTAAAAAATATTCTAAAAATAAATTATTGTAATTAATAATATTTTTATATACATATATATTTATATTTTTATAATAACATTCAATTTTAAATAATATTCAAATTTCAAAAAATAACTAAAATATATATATAAAAAAAACATTTATATTATCTCTTATGTGCACTGAAGGAAACAGATGCACAAATTTCACAAAAAAATATGAAGAAATGGCAAGTAACACACTGAATTAAATGTGACATTTTTAAGTAGAAACACTGAAACAGTATTTTCTTGTAAAATGTACTACTAAAAGACATAACCTGGAATAAAAGAGTTTTGAACTAAAAGAGCTTGAGTTTTATTCTTGCTTGATGAAAATGAGTTAAACTAACGGAAAAAACAATGTCCCGGGACAAACCCTCTTACCCTGACAAGGCAAACAGCCGGAGGCCTCCAGAGCCCAAACTCACCCCACCAAACCCAAAACACAGCGGCCACCGCGCTTTCATCTCAATGCCACACGGGTCAGCAACGTAACGGCGGTTTGAACATAAATAATGCAGCTTACATCTTCACAAAGACTGGCGGTGTGAGCGTCTTCTGTTGTGGTAACAGAGAGAAAGGCTTCAGGTTCAGAGCTCTTCCCTCATGTAAGAGTTCAAACACTAAAGACCCTGAACAAACACGCATGCCGTCTCTTTCATACAACGAACATGTTTGACTGCATGAAAAACTTCACTTTCTACTATCATCTACACAATTAAACCATTTAGACGACAGCTGATACGTATATAATATATATTGTAAAGTTTTCCTCAAAGTTAGCAAGAGTGGCTACCAAGATTTTATTTATTTATTTATTTATTTATTTATTTATTTATTTATTCATCATTCTATGCACTAATCAGTTTCTAATGCTTCCATTACATGCTTTCTTTTACATCAGTGGACAGAAATATCAAAAATATACAATATACATTTCAATCTTCAGACCGACTTCAGCAGCACTTACAAACACTAAACTTAGCAGTTTTATTCCTATCTACATTCTGAAGGTTTTTACTGAGGGGTTTGTTCATATAGGATTTGCATGGTTTTACTATTGCAACTTACTATTCCTACTTACGTCTATAGATTTAAATTACAATACATATCTATAAAGGGCGTTTTCTCAAAATGAGTTTTTTTCTACCTACACCAAAATGTGGTTTTATTCATGTCTATATTCTGAAGGTTTTTACTAAGGGGTTTGTTCATATATCATTCAGACTGATTTTATCACTGCATTTTAACAATTTGTCTGTAGATTTCTATTTCAATACATGACTTTACATGACAATACATGATTTTTTCTCCACTTTAATAACACTTACAAACACCAAACTTAGCAGTTTTATTCTTGTCTATATTCCCAAGGTTTTTACTGCAGGGTTTGCTTATATATCATTCACAAGGATTTATTTAACATTTTATTTCTAAAAACATGGTGAAAATGCATATATTTAAACGTTGTGAGTTTTTTCTCCACTTCAGCAGCAGTTACAAACACCAAACTTAGCAGTTTTATTCCTGTCTATATTCCGAAGGTTTTTACTGAGGGGTTTGTTCATATATCATTCAGACTCATTTTATCACTGCACTTTAAATATGTATGTCTGTAGATTTCAATTAGAACACATAACTTTTAAAGCCTGTTTTAAAAGCAGTTTTCAAAATGAGTTTGTTCTCCACTTATACCTACAAACACCAAACTTGGCAGTTTTATTCTATGTTCTTAAGGTTTTTACTGAGGGGTTTGTTCACATAATACTTGCATTGTTCTATTATTGCACTTTATCTACTTGCATCTATCTTTTAAGGTAATTTTCACAAAATGAGTTGTTTCTCCACTTTAGCAACACTTACAAACACCAAAATTTACAGTTTTATTTCTCTCTATATTCTCAAGGTTTTTACTGTGGGGTTTGTTCATATGTTATTCACAATAAGTTATATAACATTTTATTCCTAAAACATGGTGAAAATGCGTATCTTTAAAGGTTGTGAGTTTTTTTCTCCACTTCAGAAGCACTGACAAACACCAGACTTAGCAGTTTTATTCCTATCTATATTCTGAAGTTTTTTACTGAGGGGTTTGTTCATATATCATTCATATGATTTTACCACTGCATTTTATCTTCTAACGTCTATAGATTTAAATTATAATACATATCTTTAAAGGGCATTTTCTCAAAACGAGTTGTTTCTCCACTTCAGCAGCACTTACAAACACCAAAACTTACAGTTTTATTACTGTCTATATTCTGAAGGTTTTTACTGAGGGGTTTGTTCATATATCATTCACAATTATTTATATAACATTTTATCCTAAAAACATAGTGAAAATGCGTATCTTTAAAGGTTGTGAGTTTTTTCTCCACTTCAGCAGCACTTAAACACCAAAATTTACGGTTTTATTCCTCTCTATATTCTGAAGGTTTTTACTGTGGGGTTTGGTCATATATCATTTGCATGGTTTTATTATTGCACTTTATCTACTTACATTTATATATTTCAATTACAGTACATATTTTTAAAGGCCACTTTCTCAAAATGAGTTGTTTCTCCACTCCAGCAGCACTTCCAAACACCAAAATTTACAGTTTTATTCCTCTCTATATTCTGAAGTTTTCCACTGAAGGCTTTGTTCATATATAATTCAGATGGATTTCAATCACTGCACTTTAACTATTTGCATCTGTAGATTTCAATTACAACACATAATGTTAAAGGCTGTTTTAAAGGTAGTTTTCAGAATTTGTTTTTTTCCACTTAAGTAATACTTACAAACACCAGACTTAGTACTTTTATTCTTGTCTATATTCTCAAGGTTTTTAGTGAGGGGTTTGTTCATACAGCATTCACACTGATTTCTAGAATATTTTATTCCTACAAACATGGTGAAAATGTGGATCTTTAAAGGTTGTGAGTTTTTTCTCCACTTCAGCAGCACTTACAAACACCAAAATTTACAGTTTTATTCCTATCTATATTCTGGAGGTTTTTACTGAGGGGTTTGTTCATATATCATTTATATGATTTTACCACTGCATTTTATCTATTTGTCTGTAGATTTCAATTTCAATACATGACTTTAAAGGCTGTTATAACAAATTTCTTTTTCTCCACTTTAATAACACTTACAAACACCAAACTTAGCAGTTTTATTCTTGTCTATATTCTTAAGGTTTTTACTGTGGTGTTTATTCACATATCATTCACAATTATTTATATAACATTTCATTCCTAAAAACATGGTGAAAATGTGTATCTCTAAAGGTTGTGAGTTTTCTTTCTCCACTTCAGCAGCACTTACAAACACCAAACTTAACAGTCTTATTCCTATCTATATTCTGAAGGTTTTTACTGAGGGATTTGTTCATATATCATTCTCCTGATTTTATTATTGCACTTTATCTATTTGCGTCTGTAGATTTAAATTACAATACATATCTTTAAAAGTTTTTTCTTTTCTGCATTTCAGCAGCACAAGCTGTGAGTTTGTTGAAACAAATCCATCATTAAAATGTTTTTAGCTTCAAACCATCTTTCCTGGCTAGAACACGAGTTCATTATCCATAATAATGTTTCCTCTAGTGAAAAAGTGGTCTGGTCTGAATCAAGAGAGAAATTTGCACATATCAAGCACCGATTACAAGCCAAAACAGCTCTAAACAAATATGTGGTTGGATTTTGATGTGGGAGACAACAGGAGATGGACTTTTTTCACTGGAGGACTGTGATTGGAGACTCGGATTATAGTTAAAAAACGTCTTGATGGATTTGTTTCTTACAAACACAGAGCTTTTGACTTCTCAAGACGTTAATTGACGGACTGGAGTGGTGTGGATTACTTGTGGACTATTGCGATGTTTTGATCAGCTGTTTGGACTCTCTGACGGCACCCATTCAATGCAGAGGATCCACTGGAGGATCCAAATGTGATGAACATGATGAGGGCATTGTCAGAAAATTTTCATTTCTGGTTGAACTATGAAGTTCCACTAAAATGAAAAAGGAAGAAAGTTATTTTCCAAAGCTTTAAACAGATATTCCCCGTCATCCCGCACCACTGAAACACATCCAGCCTGCAGTCAACCAGCAGATGCTGTGCTTTAGACTCTATTAACTAACTAGCTGGATATATGGCGGTAACACACTGGTGATCCGGCTCTGATTATTGCCACGGCAATGACCTTATATCGAGCCCAGCGGACGCCATCTAATCTGGGCCTGTGAAAAATAGAGCCGGACTCGTGCAGACGGCATCGGGCCTGATTTATGCAAACCAGCTTCCCCGGCCTGTCATGGGCTAATCATCAGCAAGGATGATAGATGATGTTTATTTTACCATGATGGAACGCAACCCCCTGGCTGATGATAATTACAATAAAATGGACAGATCAAGCCGGCCGAGTTATTAAATTATCAAACTATAATTTGCATTAATGTCGCTGTTTTGGGGGCTTCCTGACAGGCGACTGCATGCGGATGCGGGAGAAACCGTATCACCTTCACAGCTGCTGCCCTTGACCTCTAACACCTTCCTCTTCCTCGTTTCCCTCCTCATAGGATCCCACACAGATAACCGAAGCGGCTCTATCTGTGAAATCCAGTTGCATGCGTGCAAACGTCTCGAAATTCATCTCGAGCCAGAATCGATACGTCACATCGAGGGCTCATGCAAAAAGAGCGGAAACAGAAATATAAACAAGAGAAGGCAATGACAGGAGCAGCGTTCACTCCTCAGAGCGAGATGAAAGAGACATGCTCTGAGAAAACACAGAACACACCGAGGATTTTTGTGGAGTTTTGCTTTAATGCACAAACAAACCTGTTCAGAATCATTAAATGTCCTTACAGTCAACATGAAATCAACATCACTGTATTTATATACACATATAGAGACACTTTTACCATCAAATCAATTCATTTATAGATAAAACCAAGAGCTTCTCTTTTTCTCACTTAGGAATAAATCACATTATGGACGTAAAATAGCTTGAGAATATAAATTATTCCTGTAAAACTTGAGATATTAAATAAAAGTCAGTTATTATTTTTCAGTATTATTATTCAGTAAAATCCAAACAAAAAAGTTTGCATGTGTTTTTTAAGTATCATATTTCATACATCAGGTTTTATGGCTCATATAGTCTGATATAGTGAGAATATGGAAGAAAAACAGCTCAATCTGTGTTCAATTCAGAGACACAAATGGAGCAAAAATATGATTTTTTTATATGGACAAAAAGTGATGAAATTTGAATACTTATAATGTAAATCAATGAGATATTTAAAACATTGTTGCAACATTGTTTCTAAAACATTGACATTGTTGTGATTACAATGTTACTTAAAAGTTACAAAAACGTTTCTTACAATGTTATTTTCACCCAAATTATAATGGTATTTGAACATTTATTTTTAACATTCTAAGAATGGTACAATGTTTTATTGGAATTAAAATTATTTCCTACAACATTTTGCTAACTTTATACTCAACCAAGCTGTAACATTATTTGAACGTTTATTTTTACCATTGTAAGAATGTTAAAATATCCAGTTTTCTTGTAATTATTAGTGCACGTTATATAGAGACACTTTTACCATCAAATTAATTCATTTATAGATAAAACCAAGAGCTACTCTTTTTCTCACTTAGGAATAAATCACATTATGGATGTAAAATATAATTTCTGTAAAGCTTGAGATATGAAATAACAGTCTGAAAAAAAAAAACATTTTATATGGTTTATTATTCAGTGAAAATCTAAACAAAAAAGCTTGCATATGTGTTTTTTTTAAGTATCGTATTTGATACATCAGGTTTTATGGCTCATATAGTCGAATATAGTTAGAATCTGGAGGAAAAACAGCTCAAATATGAAATCTGGTGCAGATGCTGATATTTATATGGACAAAAAGTGATGAAATGCGTTTAATGCGTTTAATGTAAATCAATGAGATCTTTCAGATACTTACATAAAATTGTCTAAATATCAGTTTCCAGGTAACAAATTTAGACAAAAACATTGTTGCAACATTGTTTCTAAAAAACTGACATTGTTTTCTTGTTGTGATTACAACGTTACTTAAAAGTTACAAAAACGTTTCTTACAACAAATGTTATTTTCACCCAAATTATAATGGTATTTAAAAAAAAAAGTATTTTAACATTCTAAGAATGTTACAATGTCCAGTTTTATTGGAATTAAAATTATTTATATTGAGCAGATATTTATATGGACAAAAAGTGATGACATTTTGAGGCATTTAATGTAAATCAGTGAGATCTTTCAGATACTTACATAAAACTGTCTAAACACCAGTTTCCAGGTAACAAATTTAGATTATAAAATCATTGTTGCAACATTGTTTCTAAAACACTGACATTGTTTTCCTATTGTGATTACAACGTTACTTAAAAGTTACAAAAACGTTATTTTCACCCAAATTATAATGGAATTTGAACAGTTACTTTCAACATTCTAAGAATGTTACAATGTCCAGTTTTACTGGAATTAGAACGTTATTTAAACATAAAAACATTCTACTAACTTCATATTCACCCAAGCTGTAACGTTATTTGAGTGTTTATTTTTTACATAAAAAACATTTAATATTTTAAAAATAAAAACATATTTTAAAATGTTAAAATATCCAGTTTAATCATAATTAGAATGTTAAAGATTACAAAAAGGTTTTCATTCTACTAATTTTATTTTTACCCAAAAGATAACATTATTAGAACGTTTGTTTAATATTCTAAAAATGTTTTCTCTCACCATTATGAGCACTAAAATCATGAGGACATTCAGAGAATGCTGTTCTAAGAATGTTTTCTCGACGCTATAAGAATGTGTATGAAATATTAATAAAGTTACAAGAAAATTCCATCAACATTACTTTAAGAATGTTTTGTCCCAACATTTATCTAACTTTTTAAAAACATCATTTAACACTGTGAGAACGTTCACTCTCTATTTCTCCAATAATATGTCTTAGTAAGTTGAGATTGAAATGATGCAAACATATAATGTAATGCAATCCAGTGATGATTGAGGGATGAACAAATAAACGTTCCTCAAAAGATCCTGATGATCTGATTTTTCCACAAAATGATTTACGGAGAATCAAGTAAAGCCAAGCTGCTTCAGTCCAGTGAATGTTCATCTGGAAATATGACTCATTCTTACGTTGACTTGATAAAAATCAGATTTGACAGCAAAAAGACACGGTGGAGGTTTGTACAATTAAACTAAAGCACCTTAAAACTGTATACTAGTAGTGTACAGTATCTAGTATGGATAGTATGTGCAGGAAGCGCTGTTGCAGATAATTCAACACGATCACATCTACTGGGTGTGAAGTTCAGATGTAGTTCTACACGGATTCGGCGTTCGGAGTCTCACGAGCGCCTCGTTTTCTTCTGTCCGCGAGCAGAACTGAGTTTACTATGCAGCCAAGGACTCACGCTGAAACATTTGCCTCAGTTGTCCTTTTTTAACGAAGTGTTTGAAGGGTCTCGCTGGGGAAGGAGAAGCCCTGGTGAGCCGCCAGCTGGACAAGAACGAGGAACGAGAGGAGGAAAAAAGAGGGAAGGGAAAAGAGAGAAGAGGCTAATGGGGCTGCTCCTCTTTAAAGTGTGATCTACCAGAGGAATTGATGCATGTGAGAGCTCTGCTTTTGCACTTCTGCTCATCTGTTTGACTAGAAAACGAGAGAAACTTTCTTAAAGACACTGAAATGCACACTTTATCTAGAGAGGAACCCGCCAGGTTTGGTTTTAGGCAAGTTTATTTGTAAGTTTTTTACAATGCACATTGTTTTAAAGCAGATTTATGGTAAAATATGATGTTAATATTTATAATATTTTAATGTCTTCATGCCTTACTGTTGCATTTAGCAGTCACAAAGCTCAGGAAACATATTCCCAAATAATAATAATAAATATTTAAAAATATTACAGTACATATTCTTTCAAAGCAGCTTTACAGAAAAATATGATGTTAAAATTTATAATATCTTAATATTTTCATGTTGTATTTAGCAGTCACAAAGTTCACTAAAAATGAATAAATATATTTCAAAATGTATTTTAATAATACTTTTTAAAAAAGAAAATAAAATATTTAAAAAATAAAAAAATATAAATATGAATAAAAATATATTTAAATAATATATTTTTGTAAAAGTTCAAATTATTAAAAAAATACAAATACATTTGTTACATTTATTTTTAGTAATAAAATTAAATTAAAAAAATGATTTGGTGGTTATTATGGTTCATTAAACTGAAACTAAAATAAAAAAAAAAAACATAAAAAATATTTTTAATGTTAAATGAAAAAAATGTTAACAGAAACTAAGTAAAATGTTTAATAAAATTCAGCTAGTTATCAAGACAAACTTTCTCATTTTCACGAAAAAAAATTTTTTTTTAAAACTATATAAACAATCTTAATGTAATATTTATAAAATAATATTTATTATATCTTAATATCTTCATGTTGTATTTACCAGTCACAAAGTTCACTAAAGATGAATAAATATATTTCAAAATGTATTTTAATAATACTTTTTAAAAAAGAAAATAAAATATTTAAAAAATAAAAATATATAAATAAAAGCAAAAAATAAATATTTGCTTTTAATGAGTGATTAATGCTGTGCATTAATTTAATTGTATTTGCATTGTCCTCAATAAAAACTCAATAAAATAAATAAAAACAAAAAATAAATATATTTGATTTCATTTCTGATTATTGTAGTCAAATTATTGTAGTTAAATGTATAAACTTTATATAAAGAGATGGACAATAATATATAATTTAATTTTGATTGTTGGTTAATTAATGAAATATTCATTAAGTTTATTTATTCAATAAAAAAATATTTGGTGGTTATGTTCAAATAAAAGAGCAACTGGTCATTTAATTTTAGTTATTATAGTTAACTAAAACAAACTCAAATAATAAAAAAAAAACATTAATTGAATGTTAATTGAAATAATAAAATAAAAATGTAATAAAATAACAAATATTTATTCAAAATTTTCTCATTTTAATTTGAAAACTGAAATAAAAATAAATAAAAATTATATATATAAACAAAATAATAAAAAATGCCAAAACACACACAACAAAATTACTAAAACTGTAAGTAAAATTAAAATTTAAAAATAAAACCTGATTCAAATTATTAATGAAAAACTATTATAGTAAATAGCACTGTTATTTAAGGGAAACCAAGTACATTAATTTTGCGATTTAAAACATGACAGAAACTAATATTGTATTTATAATTAGATTACAAATATTGTTGTAATAAACCAAACTGTCCAAACATACACTCATGTATTAAAGCCATTAAATCTCCTCAAAGCTGATAGGAAACGTGTTTCACGTCTGCACTGAAGGAGTTAATCCATGCTAATCTGAACATTGTTTATTTCTGTCTTTTCATACAAAACACAGATCATTTACTGTGAGACATGAAAGGGAGCACCAGCAGCCCCCCGGTGATACGGTCCAGGCTCTGACCATTAAACCCTGTTTATGGATCACAAAACAAACAATAACAAACAAAAGAAATCACGCGTAATTAGCAGAGGTGGCAATTTCAAACAGATGTGAGATCTGGCCGCAGCCCAGTCGCCGGTAAATACAGAGAGCGATTGACGGCGAACGCTCCAAAACTCGCTCTCGGCCAATCAGGGCGGAGCGTGTGTCCCCAGCGGACTTGGGGGTCAAAGGTCACCTGAGCTGAAGCAGATCAGAGGGGCCGAGGGCCTGGAGCCCGGACACCGTCATAAATCCAGCAGCGCAGAGGAAGCAATCCTTTACCAACAATCACACGCGTCTCAAACCATATTCACTCAGTTATTTTCTGTTTATGCGTATAAGCACTGATTAGATCATTTTTAATACCTATAGTTCTCTAAATTATGTTTGCATGACCTGCACTTGAAGTTATTGTAAAATGCACATAAACAATCAAAAAATAAATAAATATATATATATATATATTGGTCAAAATCTATCTTAAATATATGCTAAATGTATGTTGTAAATGCTGAGGTTCTAGAAAATATATTTTTAAAATTTAATAAAATAATTAAATAATATTTAAGAAATAAATTAAATATTTAAAATAACTTATACTTAAATTAATTAATTTCAATTAATATTTAAAATAATAAATAATATTTAGTTCACAAAATATATTTCAAAGTGTATTTCAATAAAACACATTTCCAGTCTTACAATATTCTGCAATTAGGCTAATGCAAATGTGGATGGAATATCTTAAAATGAAATACATCATGATTTCATACTGCTTAATTTATATATATATATATATATATAAATATATATTGTAATAATGTAGCTAATGTTTAAATGTGAAAAAAATTAAATTAAAAATTATATATATATATATAATTTTTTTTTTTTTTTTTTTTTTTTTATTTTTTTATTGATTTTGAATGTAATTATATATGTTTTGGTCATTCTTTTGTACATTTTATTATACTTAATTCATATATAGCATTATTTTGCATTTAAATCAGCTAAAGTTGACTTTAAATTAATAAAATATTGCAATTTATGCGCTTTATTATGTTTAATTATATCACAAATCAGTCAAATGAACTTGAGATGTAAACGCAGCTTTTAAAGATGATAATAAAAAAAAAAATTTTCTTCCTCCCCAAGTCTGTAATATGCTGCAGTGTCCCAGTTTACTACGGTAAACCTACTTACAGTTGGACAATATTAGTGCATGTAGGAAATAATACAAGAATGCAACAAGTCTGAGTCATAAACACATAAGAGCATGTGAATTATCAGCATAACACGCCCCCTAGTGGAGGACAAAACCAAATGTGCAGTTTGACTTTGCAAATTCATTAAAACATAAATGTAAATATTTTGGATGTGCTGAATCAACTTAATTTTTGCAAAACTCACCCATTTGTAACATCTTTTCCTCTGCCATCAAAGTTTCTTTAGAGAAGAGCATCTGTTAAAAACATGAATGCAGATGTTAGACAAAATGGACTTGAATTGGTAAAAATGCACCATGTATAAATTGTTCTATTAGTAAATGACATTTAATATCAGTTTAAAATGTTAAATTTTCATAACACGGTGGTGTCTGTACTTAAACGGACGTATAAACGCAGGCCTCAGGTGTAATTCAGCAGCTATTTAAATAATCCAGACGCGCAGTAAACAGCAGAACCATAAAGGTGTCCGCATGTGTGAGAAAGAGACGCTTTATTTAGTGAGTTCACTGTAAAATCAAGGTCAACATGCAGGTTACACTTCAAAGATGAGGAGAGAAAACAAAACCAGAGTCTTGTTAATGAAAGGACACAAAAGAAAAGAGGAAAAACCACAAATCAACACTTTCACTGGAAAGTCCCACATCTGAAATTCATCTTTTCCATTGAAAAATTACAAAACAAAAGCTTCAGGGTTTTATAAAATTGATTTCATTTGAGATGTTTCAAAATAAAACACACACACACACACAAGAATAAAATTAACTTTTGTAATTCATGTATTTCTCAGTGAAAATGTGTTTTTAGTTTATTTTTTATTTATTTATTTTTAGAATAATATGCACCAAATAATCTTCTCATTTCAAGTTCATAACGACTTTGACTAAATGTCAGTTCACTTTACTTTCTTTGCACTTAATGTACTTTGCTTGTAATGGGAAAATACATATTTTTTCAAATGCAAAGCAAGCATGAGTTTAAAACACTTTATTGTCTAAGTATATACTATACTATACAAGTGTGTACTAAAACTATACCGTGTCATAAATGATCCTGATACAACAAACTACTGTTGGTGCTTGTATCTTCGCTAAATTCATTAGCTCAAAATACATTTTTAATGATTAAACTCAAGGGTGTAGAATTTACTAGAGATGCTATGACACCCTACCAATACCCAGCCACTACTAAATCGTCCCTAGCAATAATTTTGAGCAAACAATTAAATATATGTGTATCTGTTGTAATTTTGGCCACATCTGAAATAGATACCGTTGATATTACCTGAGATGTTCTTATGCTATTTTATGTTCATCTGCTTCTCCCATTTGCTCTTTTTACATTGACTATCACTTTATAAAGACTAATACAATCAAATATTTATTACAATATATACTGATAAATGTAACATTGACTTAAATGCCTTCAACTGATTTCCAGTTGAACTGTCAACAACTAAACTGCAGTGCTCAAACTATTTCAAATATAGTGAATTAAGCTACAAACTCCATCATAATGCACAATGTTTCCATCTAACATGTATGTTTGAGCTGCAGCTCGTCATATTAATGGAGTGTTTCACTAGTTAGCAGTAAACCGGTTACCACACCTGTTCGTACATTTGTGTTGGATGTTGACTGGTGAAAAAACCAGCATATGCTGGTAGTTATGTTTTGATGCTGGGATGCTGGTTAGGTAGGTTTTGATGCTGGTTTAAGCTGGTCCTTTGCTGGTTTTTGCTGGTCATGTTGCTGGTCAAGGACCAGCATGAACCAGCAAAGGACCAGCATAAACCAGCTAAGGACCATCTTAAACCAGCTAAGGACTAGCATGAACCAGCAAAGGACCAGCATAAACCAGCTAAGGACCAGCTAGCAAACCAGCAAAGGACCAGCTTAAACCAGCTAAGGACTAGCATGAACCAGCAAAGGACCAGCATAAACCAGCAAAGGACCATCTTAAACCAGCTAAGGACTAGCATGAACCAGCAAAGGACTAGCATGAACCAGCAAAGGACCAGCATAAACCAGCTAAGGACCAGCATAAACCAGCAAAGGACCAGCTTAAACCAGCTAAGGACTAGCATGAACCAGCAAAGGACCAGCTTAAACCAGCTAAGGACTAGCATGAACCAGCAAAGGACTAGCATGAACCAGCAAAGGACCAGCATAAACCAGCTAAGGACCAGCATAAACCAGCAAAGGACCAGCTTAAACCAGCTAAGGACTAGCATGAACCAGCAAAGGACCAGCATAAACCAGCTAAGGACCAGCATAAACCAGCAAAGGACCAGCTTAAACCAGCAAAGGACCAGCTTAAACCAGCTAAGGACCAGCATAAACCAGCAAAGGACCAGCTTAAACCAGCTAAGGACTAGCATGAACCAGCAAAGGACCAGCATAAACCAGCTAAGGACCAGCATAAACCAGCAAAGAACCAGCTTAAACCAGCTAAGGACCAGCATGAACCAGCAAAGGACCATCTTAAACCAGCTAAGGACCAGCATAAACCAGCTAAGGACCAGCATAAACCAGCATCAAAACCTACCTAACCAGCATCCCAGCATCAAAACATAACTACCAGCATATGCTGTTTTTTCACCAGTGTTGGAATAGAAAAATGGATATTTTACTTCTAAACATCATTCTTTTTTCGCTTATTTCAGTTAATGTCATAAAACTAGCGAGCTAAGCCAGTAGTAGTACTGACAGTGTCGTGTAAACATGGCTGAAGACGCGAAAACAGGAACAGACAAACCGAATCAATTGAGTGAGTCATTTACACTGGAGCCGCTCCAATTCATTCAAACACGTGACTTCAATCATTCAGTTCTAGCGATTCACCAGCAAATAAATGAATTAATAAATAAACCAGAACGAAAAACCCTGTCATGAATTTAGATATCGCTTATAATGATTTTAAAAAGCATGTTTACTAATGGGTGAAAGCGGAGCTTTTCGAAACTCCGAATCAGTAAACCATTGCATCGCAAAATGATTCACTGTTTCGAAGCTCTCCAATCGGATCGTGTATCACGAATCATTTGATTCAGATCGGAAATGAGATCCACGCTCTGAAGTCCTGATCAGAAATGATGGTTTTCGAATCATTATTCAGATCGGAACAACAGAGAGCGGAATGTGAATGATTTGATTCAGATCAGGACTTCGGAGCGGGTTCGCAAATCATTTTAATTTTATCAGAACTTCGCATATGGCGAATTATTTGATTCAGATTGGAACTTCGGAGCGTGTTCGCAAATCTTTTATTAAGATTTGATCTTCAGAGCGCGGATCGTGAAACATTTGATTCAGATCAAATTCGCTTCGAAGTTCCGATCTGGAATGATGGCTCGCAAATCATTATTCAGATCGGCACTACGGAGCGCGGATCATGAATCATTTGATTTGGCTCATAATTTAGGAGCGAGATCACAAATTATTTTCAGATTTAGATCAGAACTTTGGAGGGGGTTTGCAAATCATTTGAATCAGATCAGAACTTTGCATATTGTGAATTGATTCAGATCGGAACTTCAGAGCGTGTTCACGAATCTTTTTATTCAGATTGGAACTTCAGAGCGAGGATTGCGAAACATTTGATTCAGATCAAATTCGCTTCGAAGTTCTGATCTGTAATGATGGTTCGCAAATCATTATTCAGATCGGCACTACGGAGCGTAGATCACAAATTATTTGATTTGGCTCAGAATTTAGACGCGATTTTGCGAATTATTTTCCGATTTAGATCAGAACTTTGGAGGGGGTTTGCAAATCATTTGAATCAGATCAGAACTTCGCATATTGTGATGAGATCAGATGATTGATTCAGATCGGAACTTCAGAGCGTGTTCGTGAATCTTTTTATTCAGATTGGAACTTCAGAGCGCAGATTGCGAAACATTTGATTCAGATCAAATTCGCTTCGAAGTTCCGATTTGATTCAGATCAGGACTTCGGAGTGGGTTCGAGAATCATTTTGCGAATTGAATGATTTGCGATCCAAGCTCCGAAGTTCTGATCTGGAACAATGATTCGTGAATCATTATTCAGATCGGGACTACAGAGCACAGATCATGAATCATTTGATTTAGCTCAGAACTTCGGAGCGAGTTCGCAAATCTTTTTAAGGTTACAGTTACAAAAATAAAACAAAGAAATCCCTTAAGATTTTATTTTTAGTGTGTGTGTGTAACCACAGTTTTACTACAAATATAATCGCAAAACCATGGTTAAATTGTGGTTACCATTATTTAACTATATGGTTTTGTCTTTTGTATTTTTTGTTTGTTTAATTTGGTAGTAAAACCATGGTTAAATTTCATAAGAAATGTGTTGCAAGGTTAACAAAAAAGTAATAAACTTACACCTTAAGAGATAATATAGGATGAATATAGAGGTTTAGTTTTGACTGCTTTAGAATTAATAGAACGTTGGATAGTTTCATGTACTTGTCTTTGAATAAATAAAAAAGAGGTTCAGAGATTTTTGTTTCTGTAGGGTATGTGAAATTTAGCTAGCAGGAAACACAAATGAATTAATTTATATTTATTCTCTTTCGAGTAGTCAAACAATCCAAAGGAAACAAATATGAATAGTAAATATTAATAAAAGTTATAAGAACGTTCTATAAACACTACTTTAAAACATTTTGTAACTTTTAAAAATGCAAAATGTGAATTGTTGTTCGAATACAGTTTTGAAAACCTATGTATTCCACGCGAGATGTGTCAGACCGCAGTAATAATGTTTCTGGCCTTATCATTGCGCTGCGAAAGTCTGGTTGTGTTGAGATAATGACATTGGGCTGATTGGAGTCCGTCTTCCTCCAGCAGCACTGCTGCAATGCGACCGCATTAAATTTCATAGTGTGCTCAATTACATCTTCATAATCAGAATGGATGACAGAACGGCCAATTCACCTCCCGGAATCCCTGAACACGAGACATCTAATGTCAGCCTGACAGGCCTCACATGGGCCGGGGGAGCCGAGGCGCGCATACATATTAATCAGGCCGATTAGACGTGTTAAACGCGGGCCAGTATGGAGAGGTGGGTCTCTCGGACCTCCAGGTCTGCATCTCATCACCGCGGCCCGTTCCTTCCGCGATGACCCGCTCGGCTGCCAGCGTCTGCTGCAGTCCGCGCTTCCCTGCGTGCACCGGGGCCGGCGGACTCCCACGAGCCCGCGCTCGCTCCCTGCCATCTGCTGTGATTTATAGAAAACGGCCGATGATTTATGGTCCAGTCATCGCACAATGAAGTCGTCCTCTTTCATTCGCTCGACCTCCCCGACCCAGCCGCCACTCCCAGCCAGGTTTGGGAAATATGCTCTAATCATACACTAAAAAGATGTTTAAACAGTGAGGTCTGGCGGAGGGAATTGAGCCCTTTAATAGAATTAATTTTCTCTGGCTGGGTGAATGTTGATGAGGAAAAAGCGTGCGGTGGCGCGGCGGAGATGAGACGCGGCCACCGCGGAGAGAAGCGGCCGCTAATGAGCGCGCGTCGCTCGGGCTTATACCTGCGCCGGGACTCGCGGCGCCAAATAAACAATTACAGGTGTACGGGGAATCGCAAACAAGGATTTAGGACGCAACCTGGAAATATTAAAATCTCAGATGAGCATTAAAGCAATCGTTTACTCTCCTTCCTCCTTGTTCCAGCTAACAAAAATAAGTCGAAAACGTTATTTTTGAATCTGAACTTTAAAAATGTCCAGTTTTCAATGTATAACGTTCCATTTTTTGCAAACTTTATGGGAATCTCATACTTTTGGATGTTCTGAAAGTAACATTGAAAAAATGTTCCGGAAAAGTAACATTTTTGTTGTATCATTTTAAAAACCTGAAGGAACGTTCTGTTAATGTTACTGGAAGAACGTTTGCTAACTTTTAGAATCTTGTCAGGACGTTCTAAGAACGTTCCCTGTTAGCAGTCGTTTTTTTATCTGTACCCAGCTAATGCCAATGAAAGACTGTTAGCACAGAGAAAAATCCTCAGTCACACATAAACAAAAGTTCATTTAACTAGACAAGCTGTAGAAACTCAAATACATTTTTGTACAGAAGAATTTAAAACTTAAAAAACAGTTTATGTTACTAAATCTATAGTAAAACAAAACTTAAAACAAACACTTTTCAAACAATTTACTTTAATGATGCATTTCTGAGAAAAACTGGAATTTAGTAATAAAAATAAATGTGGAACTTGGTTTTATCCATAGGAATTGGTCAGATGGCTTCTAGATGTGAAGGTGGCTGAAAAATAAGAGGCATTGATGACGTCAGCTGAAAAGAAAAGTTGTTTTGGATCACTGATCTATATAAATATTAGTGTTTCAGCTGCATTTCCTCACAATAAAATGACATGCACTGATAAATCTACACAATCTGACCTCACTTCGTAACTAAAGAGACAGAGCGACATGCGTCATAATCTGAAAACCACGCCCACCGGAAGCGGGTGGGGCAGTGGACCCCAAAAAACGAGCGTTTAAGGACAAAAGTAGAGCTCAACCTGTCATATTACGCTACGAACTACACCCACTGGAGGGAAACTAAATGGTGACAGGAAACAATCATTATTTTTAACAATTTCAAAGGATTATTTCACCACCTTATGTAAACCTGAGAAGAGGAGATGTATTGAGAAACTTAATTTTGTAGGTCTATTTCAGTGCTTCTTTTTCCTTACCTCTCTTTTGCTGGAGAAATTATCCAACTGAATGGCTCAACGTGAAATACCCGGATATCTACAACTATCCGTGTCCTTAAACGCTCTTTTTTGGGTTCGACAGCTTATAAAAACGTAGTTTTTAGCTTGTTTACTGTACACCTTGTCACATAGCAGCTTTCAGACATTGTTCTGTTTTTTGTTATCATTTAAAAATGACAAGGAGGCAGCTTCCCGCAATACAAAGTCAGTGGCGAGCGTTAGATTGTTTTCCCCCGCGGTGTTTTGAGCGACAGTTTATTTAGAGGCGTGGCCTTCATTCGTACTTTTATTTTCTTTTAAAAACCGTACGTTTTCACTTAAAACGCCACCTTGTAAAATACTTATGTTGTCCTGTAAAATTGTGTTTAATAACTTATAGACAACTGTTGACGATTAAAGTGACCAGGTCAATTCTTCATTCCTGAATGACTTTTAGTGTCACAAAAATCGTTGAGCTCCACATATGAATCCTCCTCGTGATATTCCAATGATTAATCACACAGAATGAAGTCTACAGTAAATCAATTTCTCCGTGTTAAGGGCTCTGTCAGCGCGGCGGATCTCACGGACTAATACAATCAGGCGCCATCCCGCTATTTTCAGCTTCACTGCGTCTCTCATCTCTGTCCTCCATCGCAGATGATGATGATGCTCTTCTTCTGATCGCAGGACAGTGATGGTGTGTCAGGACACATGTACCTCTCCAGACATCAGTAATTATCATCGTGTCATTCATGATTCAGACAGCGTTCTGTCATTTCACCATGATCTCAGAGGACGAATGGACGCTTTGACCATTTGCAAATTGACTGTTATGTCTATGTGAAGATGTTTGAGAATTAAGATGTTTACTTAACTTTAAACCCTACACTATTTCAGTGCAATTACATAAAACTCTCTCTATAAATCCCTAGAAATTATTTTAAAAACCTCATCTGGTAATCCAAATGCAAAGTCATGAACCTTGAGTATGTAGTATGCAGTAAATGCAGTGTGCTAGTTTTCCATATCCAGAATCTGATTCTTCAAGAGCTTCAGCTTTGTTTTACCTCCACCTGCTGGTGGGACACAGAAGTGAGATGATCTCCAAAATGAACAATTCCCCAGTCGTAAACTGTACTAAAAGTCAATCATGGATTTCACGTCAGCTCTTATAAAACAATATATCCATTAAAAGCACACAGCAAGATAGAAAAGCAGCGGTAGATAACCAAAGGACAGAATGATGTGCAGGTAACGACTACAAAGAATGAAACTTGTGAAGGTCTGGAGTGAAAGTCCAGTGAGTCTTCAGACATCAGAGTGACAGATGAAAGAGCATCTCATTACTGACACTCGTGACCTTCAGCTGGACGGAACAGAGAGAAGAAGAGCCAGAGAAAGACTTGGGGAACGTCTTGGTTCATGTGTTTGATTGTGCAGAACGGCAGGTTTGAGTGTTGAATCTCACAGCGATTTAAGAACATCAGTTCAGGTCATATTTCACCCTAAAATCAACTGGAAAATTTTTGGCATAGTGGCATCTTCATGGAAATTAAACACGATCAAATTCTACTATTTAAATGCATCTAACTGTAATTTGCACAATGCAAAAGTAAAATATTCAAGAACAATGATCGTTACATTTAAGATAAAATCTCCCAAATGAAATTTGCATAATGCAAAATTAAATTATTCCAAGATATTGATAATTTAACACATATAAGATCAAATTCTACAATTGAAATTTGCATAATGTAAATTATTTAAGAATACTGATAATTTACATATTTAAGATCAAATTTTCCAATTTAAATGCATCAAATTTGCATAAGGCACAAGTAAACAATTCAGATATATTGATAATTTAACATATTTAAGATCAAATTGTCATATTCAAATGCATCAAATTTACATTTGCATTAAAACATTCAAGAATATTGATCATGTTCATTTAAGACAAAACTCTCCAATTAAAATTTGCATAATGCAAAATTAAATTATTCCAAGATATTTATAATTTAACACATATAAGATCAAATTCTCAAATTTAAATGTGCATAATGCAAAATAAATTGTTTCAGAATATTGATCATTTAAACTTTAAGATCAAATTGTACAATTTAAATGCATCAAATCTGCACCAAGCAAAACTAAAACATATTTAAGACAATATTCTTCTAATCAAATTCAAATTTGCAAAATGCATTGATGCAACTGATGCAATTGACAATTTAAACTTTAAGTTCAAATTCTCCAATTTAAATGGATCAAATTTGCATAAAGCAAAAGTAAACAATACAAAGATATTGATAATTTAACATATTTTAAGATCAATTTCTCCTATTTAAATGCATCAAATTGTAATTTGCATAATGCAAAAATAAAACATTTTTGATCATGTTACATTTAAGATAAAATTCACCAAATGAAATTTGCACAATGCAAAATGAAATTATTTCAAGATATGATAATTTTACTCATATAAGATCAAATTCTCCAGTTCAAATGCATCAAATTCAAATTTGTATAATGTACACTGTTTAAGGATATTCATAATTTCAAATAAATACATTTAAGATCAAATTCCCCTATTTAACTTTACATAATGCAAAAGTGAATTGTTTCAGGATGTTCATTTAAACTTTAAGATCAAATTCTTCAATTTAAATGCATCAAATTGGCATAAAACAAAAGTAAAACATTCAAGGATATTGGTAATTTAACATCTTTAAGATAAAATTCTCATATTCAAATGCAAATTTGCAAAATGCAAAAGTAAATTATTTAAGGATTTTGACCACTTAGGACCAAATCCTCCAAATTTGTTTAATGCAAAAGTAAGGATATTGATAATTTAAGGTTTAATTGTATTTGTCATGATGTCTTTAAACATTTTAATGGTCTAAAACAGCCTTGCTTTTTTAAATTTAATTCTACTGAAGTTTCGTGTTCTGATGAAATGTTCTGCAATTAAAACCGTTGCTTCTTTCTTCATCACAATCCCTGACTGATGTGATTAAATGAGAAAAACTCACAGAGAACGTCGACAGATCCGAACACAGAGACGTCAGCATTAAACCAGAGAAGAATCACCATCGATAACCTCAATATCAACACCTGTATTAATATTTAAAGATAAGATGACAAGACGCTGCATAATCAAAAATCATTCACATCCAGTGCAATAACGACAGAAAATAAAACTCACGCAGACACCGAAGTGGAAAACTCAGGTTTGGTTTATCTAGATTGCAAATTCTACACAGGTGAACGTGAACAAAAACAGGTGGTGTATATATACAGCCGCAGTGTCAAATAAATACAGACGTGGATATTAAACATAAGCATGCGCAGCATGTCAAGCTCTACGTCTCAATCTACTGGCGTCAGCGAAGCGTTTATGCAAAACTTTCTTCAGTTAACCAACTTCATCCAGTTAACTAGTCACTGATCTGAGTTGCTCTTATCAAACTGAATTAAAGATTCAAGCAGGTCCGTATGTAGTGCCCTATAAAGTATTTACAAATCTTATATTTGATTCTCTCAGCTTCACATATAATGACCAGTAGTGACGTTTGTGTAGTGAAAGACTGAATTAGTGTGAATCGATTGCTTGCATGCAGTGTCCAGAAATCGAAAATAGGAAATGTTTAAAATATATTATCTTTTTTGAATCGTTACTAGAAGGATTGTAAATGATTCACTCCACAAAAACACAATTTTTTTTTGTGTGTGTGTGTGGAATGTTCTTTGGGATTCCTAACAAGAGCGAATAGTGTGACTTTGTTTCCATAAACTGATGTAAGGCCTTTAAAATCAAATTGGAGAAAATAAAACTGAATTAAATCTGATGTGAAACATCCAGCAGTAGCACAGAGTGATTCATTTAAGCACCAAGATTTAAAACCGGGTACAAAAAGACAAACAGAGCACTTTAAACGGCACAAACAGGCGCAAACCTTCCTAAAACCGCAACAGCTGGGTTAAAACAGCAATTTGACTAGTAGAAATCCAATTTGGATTATTTTTTAGGTACAATCATCGTTCTAAAAGGTTTAGAATTCTGCTTTTGTAAGTGAATCTTTCATTTAATGATTCGGTTTTGTTCTGGATCATTTTTGAATGAACACTGAGGAAGATTCTAATACATCAATATGGTCCTTAAATCACAAAAGGAGACACACTTATCATAAATCTCCATGTTAGTGTTGAAGTAATCGTGGTTCGCCTAAAATTTCTTCTGTAGTGCAGGAATGCGAGATTTCGAACTAAGTTCGTGCTAATATTCGTCCTTCTTATAATCACAAGCTCTTCGCCTGTTGGCCGGAAATAAAAGGAATACTGTACAAATACAATCTCTGTTCTTGCATATTCTTAAATGCCCAAAAATGAATCTCATTACTAAAAGAGCATCCTAGAGAACTCGAGGCAGCAGCGTTAAAGACGTAAAAATGGGCGTTACATTCACTAATGAGAGGTAAAACGACTTCTGATTGGCCGGTCGGAGAGAACGTTACATGTGCTTTGAATATGAGGAAGATATACGCCATGGCAACAATAAAAGAGCGATAAAAACAGTTTCTCTTACACACAGAGGCACGACTGCTGCACACGCACATACACACTATGTTGGTAGCAGATGTTTGTTCTAACGCAGCCGATCGCAGACCCCAGCGGGCTCCGCTTGAATCGTGTAAGTGTTTGCACCTGTTCAATTAATGAAGCAAATGCACACGTGCAGCTGAAGATCTACTCGCAAATGTGCAAAATCATGGGAGAGAGTTTGAGGACGCGTGAGCGGAGGAATGATTCAGCTGTGAGACGACACGTCTGAAGAACTGCTGCTGTTGCTGTTGGTGGTTTGAGCTCGCTTGATGTACAGATTCAACAGCTTCATCTGTAGAGAAAAAAATCAGACACATTAGCTGCCTAAATATATATTAAAAATATATAGACAAAAGAAAAAAGATAAAACTAAAAATGACAAAAGCACAACAAAATTACTAAAACTTTAAGTCAAATTAAAATAAAAAACAAAAATAAAATCATTCAAAATATTCACAAAACTATAGTAGTATATCAATGATACTAAAATAACACTTGAACATTACGCTGCCTTCATTTAAGCATAAAAAGACAAAATTACATATACACTACCAAAAGTTTGGGGTCAGTAAGAAATGTTTACATTTTATAGTTTATATTTAACATTAACATGATTTAGCATTATTTAGCTTGTTGCTAGCACGATTTAACGTGAATTATCATGTTGCTAGCATGATTTAGCATGTTCCTTGCATGTTGTTACCATGATTAGCACGTTACTAGCATGTTTTTAGCATGATTAGCATGTTACTAACATGTTATTAGCAGGTTTCCACCATGATTAACATGTTACTAATATGTTGTTAGCATGGTTAGCAAGCTACTAGCATGTTTTTAGCATGATTAGCACGTTACTAGCATGTTGATAACATGATTAGCATGTTGTTAGCTTGATTAGCATGTTTCTAATATGATTATCATGTTACTAACACATTGCTAGCATGATTCTAGCATGATTAGCATGCTACTAGCTAGCATTTTAACATGATTGTAACGTGATTAGCGTGTTACTAGCATGATTAACATGTTTCTAACATGATTAACAAGTCACTAGCATGTTGTTAACATGATTAGCATGTTTCTAATATGATTATCATGTTACTAATACGTTGCTAGCATGATTCTAGCATGATTAGCATGGAACTAGCATGTTAGCATGATTCTAATGTGATTAGCGCGTTACTAGCATGACTAACAAGTTTCTAACATGATTAGCAAGTCACTAGCATGTTGTTAGCATGATTAGCATGTTTCTAATATGATTATCAAATTACTAACACACTGCTAGCATGATTCTAGCATGATTAGCATGTTACTAGCTAGCATGTTAGTATGATTCTACTGTGATTAGCATGTTATTAGCATGATTAACATGTTTCTAACATGATTAGCAAGTCACTAGCATGTTAGTATGATTCTACTGTGATTAGCATGTTATTAGCATGATTAACATGTTTCTAACATGATTAGCAAGTCACTAGCATGTTGTTAGCATGATTAGCATGTTTCTAATATGATTATAATGTTACTAACACGTTGCTAGCATGATTCTAGCATGATTAGCATGGTACCAGCAAGCATGTTAGCATGATTCTAATGTGATTAGCGTGTTACTAGCATGATTAACAAGTTTCTAACATGATTAGCAAGTCATTAGCATGTTGTTATCATGTTTTAGCATGATTAACATGTTACTAGCATGTTAGGGGGTTACTAAAATGTTGTTAACATGATTCGAGCAGGATTAACAAGTTACTTGCTAACATGATTAGCATGTTTCTAGCATGATTAACATGTTTCTAACATGATTAGCAAGTCAGTAGCATCTTGTTAGCATGATTCTAAGCATGATTACCATGTTTCTAGCATGATTAGCATGATTCTAACGTGATTAGCATGTTATTATCATGATTAACATGCTTCTAACATGATTAGCAAGTCACTAGCATGTTGTTAGCATGATTAGCATGTTTCTAATATGATTATCATGTTACTAACACGTTGCTAGCATGATTCTTGCATGATTAGCATGGTACTAGCATGTTAGCATGATTCTAATGTGATTAGCGTGTTACTAGCATGATTAACAAGTTTCTAACATGATTAGCAAGTCACTAGCATGTTGTTAATATGTTTTAGCATGATTACCATGTTACTAGCATGTTAACGTGTTACTAGCAGGATTAACATGTTTCTAACATGATTTGCAAGTCACTAGCATGTTGTTAACATGATTACCATGTTTCTAGCATGATTAGCAAGTTACTAGCATGCTTAGCGTGTTGCTAGCATGTTTCTAAAAGGATTAGCAAGTTAACGTTAACATGATTCTAGAATGATTAACATTTTATTGGCATGTTGCTAACATGTTACTGGCATGTTGTTAGCATGATTAGCATGATTACTATGTTTCTAGCATGATTAGCATGATTCTAACGTGATTAGCATGTTATTATCATGATTAACATGCTTCTAACATGATTAGCAAGTCACTAGCATGTTGTTAGCATGATTAGCATGTTTCTAATATGATTATCATGTTACTAACACGTTGCTAGCATGATTCTTGCATGATTAGCATGGTACTAGCATGTTAGCATGATTCTAATGTGATTAGCGTGTTACTAGCATGATTAACAAGTTTCTAACATGATTAGCAAGTCACTAGCATGTTGTTAATATGTTTTAGCATGATTACCATGTTACTAGCATGTTAACGTGTTACTAGCAGGATTAACATGTTTCTAACATGATTTGCAAGTCACTAGCATGTTGTTAACATGATTACCATGTTTCTAGCATGATTAGCAAGTTACTAGCATGCTTAGCGTGTTGCTAGCATGTTTCTAAAAGGATTAGCAAGTTAACGTTAACATGATTCTAGAATGATTAACATTTTATTGGCATGTTGCTAACATGTTACTGGCATGTTGTTAGCATGATTAGCATGATTACCATGTTTCTCACATGATTAGCAAGTCACTAGAATGTTACTACCAAGATTAGTATGTTTCTAGCATGAGTAACAGGTTTCTAACATGATTAGCAAGTCATTAGCATGTTGTTACCATGATTCTAGAATTATTATCATGTTTCTAGCGTGCTTAGCATGTTACTAACATGTTTCTAGCAGGATTAGCAAGTTACTAGCATGTTGTTAGCATTATTCTAGCATGATTAACATTTTATTAACATGTTGCTAACATGTTTCTAGCATGACTAGCAAGTTACTAGCATGTTGTTAGCATGATTCAGGCATGATTAGCATGTTACTAGAATGCTGTTAGCATGATCAGCATACTGCTAGCATGATTTAGATATATAGAAATATAGAAATACAGTACATAGAAGCGAAGCTTGATTTCGTCTCAAGGGTCACTTTCAAAAACATAAAATTTTATTTATTCCCAACTTTTGAACACTAGTGTATCTTTGCAGTGATGGGAATCCTAGAATGCGCTGCAACAAGTAACCATATCGATAGTATCTGACCTTGCTGCCGGTCAGCTGCTGTAGATGAGGCTTCAGATCTTCACCGATGACAGAATAAATGGCCACCAAACAAAACACACTGGCCTTGCGTACGCTGCTCTCTGTGTTATCATAGCCCTGAAACACACACACACATTCATCTCACTGACTCTGCATCAGGGTTACAGCTGACAGGTGTGTGTGTGTGTGTGTGTGTACCTGTAAGAGTCCCGGAATGATGTCGGGCAGGAGCAGAATCAGGGAATCCTGGGAAATGCGCTCGATTACTTTGGTCTGCATTTTAATGGCGGCGAGGTTGATGGGATAGTCGGCCGTCTGGACGATGGGACACAGGACTTTGATGCACTGCTCCGAGTGAATGGATCCGGCCAGAGTGGACGCCGTTTCTTCTGCCGCTCGTACAACCTGAGGAGATGCGAGACACGACCATCACACAAACAGCACAGAAAAGACGCCTACTTTCTCTACTGACGTTAAAGATAAAATGACTGATTTTAGAGAAAGAGCTTCTTAACCATTTTGGCCCCACATTGAAGGCCTTACACTGTCCAAAGCAATATTTCAATGCTCGCATTTGGAATAACATGTATCTGTAAACATATTTTTTTTGTTAATTAATTATGTAATTAATTATTAATTAATTGCAATTTATTAATTTAATTTAATTTACTTTAAAATATAACCAAAAAACCAAAATCATATTAAAACATTCATTACTTCAAATAAAAGTCTAAATTAAAAATAAAAAAAAAAATAGATAAATAAATAATATGTGTATATATATATATATATATATATCCATCTATATATATATATATATATATATATATATATATTATTTATTTTATTTTTTTTCATTTTAATTTAGACTTTTATTTGAAGTAATGAATGTTTTAATATGATTTTGTTTTTTTTTAACTAGCCAATGATACTAAAATAACACTGCCATTTATTAAAATAGGTAAAATAATTATAATAATTATAATTAAATGACAACAATTAAATGTAATTATTTCAGAAGTTTTAAGAGCTGAATGATCTTTTTATCCAGTGAACTATTATAGTTTTGTTAGGTGTTTTTTAATTTAATGTAATTTAATTGAATTACTTACTATTGTTTTATTTTAATTGTAGTTCAATTTTTAGTAATTTTATTGTATATCTTGGGTGTTTTTATTCGTTTTTATAAAACTTATCAATATATTTTTTAGGCATTTTTATTAGTTTAATACAGTTTTAGTTTTTTTTTTTGTCTTATTTATTTTAGTATTTCAACCTGATCTAAATACAAAGATCAGCAACTAGCTGAAATAAAATAAAATAAAATAAAGTAAAATGTGAATGTAAATTCTGTTTTAGTTCACAATAAGGCTTATATATATATATATATATATATATATATAAAACCAGGTTATTTCATTTTTTCGTGTTTGTTTAGCTTATTTTGTCTTATTTCAAGTTGTGCTGTTTTTAGAGAGATTCTCTCTCGATCTGGCTCACCTCTTTGTGACAGTCTTTATGGGCCTCCAGGGTTTTCATGATGGTGAGTTCTGCATAGTTTTTGAAGCGCGCCGGTTGACTGCGCATGATCTCCTTCAGGACACGCAGCGCCAGCGCTCGGATGGTGTGCTGCGGATGGAAACAACCATCATCTTGTTATTTAGCTGCATCTGTGCTGTTTTTAATTGCTGGAGCTCAGATTTCTGACTATCAACATCATTTCTATACGAGTCGAGTGCGTCTCTCACGTCTTTGTCTCCCAGCGTCTCCAGCAGCAGCAGCAGCATGGTTTTGAAATGCTCCTCCCACACGGCCAAACTGTCGTCACGCGTCACCTTCAGCAGCTCCAGCAGAGCGGCCCGCCTCTCCTCCACACGGTCGCTGTGATTGGACAGCTCCTTCAGCAGCTCGCCAACCATCTCCAGGTGCTGCCCGGGTCCTTCCCAATCAAATTCGGAAAACATCAAACAACAAATCTGAACATTTATGCACCAAATCACATCTGTATGAATCACTGAAGCAAAATGGAATTGCATAATTCAGAAAAGGCCTTTAGTACTAAATGACCGTTAACTTTTTTAGTAGCCTTATATTTTAACCAGTCCTTAAAAAGTATCTATAGAAAATCATCAATGTATTTAAGTATTTAAGTATTTAACTAAATCTGAATGCTTTCGAAATGTTTACACATTATTATTAATCCTAAACTAAAACATGCAAAAAAGCAAAATAAACAAAACATAAAATATGACAAAACATAAACTTGTTTTATTATAGATAGGCAACACTACTCGTTGTTTTTTGAAGTACTAAAATAACTGACACTAAAAACAGAGCAAAATCACTAAAATGTAACTGAAATGAAAATGAAAACAGAAAACAATAAATAAACATAAATTGAAAATAAATATTAATATTTAGATCACAAAAACTAATAAAATGGTATAAAATTCCAAGAAATTGAACTAAAATAAAAATAAAAACAAAAATAAATAAACAAACTAAAATAAATTAAACCAAACCAGTAATATTTAAAACACAAAAACTACAAAAAAGACAAAGAATTAAAATTAACTAAAATTAAAATGAAAAATAAACAAATAAATAACAATAAATTAAACCTATTTAATATTATATTCAATATTAAAAACACAACAACTAATAAAAATCGCATAACAAAAACACTAAACCTTACACTAAAATTAAAACAAAAACAAAATAATAAATCAATCTGAAAATAGCAATACTTAAAATACAAAAATGTAAAAAAAATAAATAAAATAAATAAATTAAACTAAAACTAAAAACTGAAAATATTTAAATAAAATCTAATTCAAAATATTAACAAAACCAATAGTATATTAGTATATTACTAATAGCACTTATAGTATATCAGTGATACTAAACATTGATCTATGGAGATTCTCTTCAAACATGTTCAAATCATTTTCATACCTGCAGAAAAACTTTTTGGATGCATGATTTTGTTTTCTCCGCCGTCCTGTGGACGACCTGAAAGAGAAACCCAAACGCATTGGCCTGTTTCTGTAATTATTAGGAAACTATTCTTTAATTGATGTGTTTATTCTTTTACCGTCTCGGATGTGCTCCACATCATCAAACACAGCAAGCGCTCCTTTCTCGTAGGTGCTGATGGAGTCGCTGTAGTTGTATGGATTGTATTCCCGAGCCCACGGGCCACTGAACGATCGAGGGGACGGTGTGTTTAATAATGACGTCTTGTTGTCCAGCGCCGTCCGGCCTCCCTCCATCACACCAGCAGACAGACGAGGATCCACACCGGACGACGCCACACTGGTCTGAAAGACAAGCCTGCTTATTTAGCTTCAACCTGGTGAATATAACATCTATTTATCAGAAAAAGTCATTCAAAAGTCAACTACTGTCATGCTGGAGCAACATCTTGAAGACAGTCTTGCAGGTAGTGGCACTCACCGTATCTTCCTTCTTGCCATCGCGTTTGATGGGCTCGAGTATGTCTTCCTGACTACGGAAACTGAAGCTCTGGATGGCTTCGGTTACGCCTCTCAACGAGCTGAAGATCTCCTCTGAGTTCATGTTCTCAGTGTCATACTCCAGCATACTGCACACACATACACACACAGAGTGAGGTGTGACTTCATATGCATTGACTTTAACATACAACACAAGGCTGACAGACGACACACAGATGTGATGAATGCGTTTACTGCTCAGCTGCAAAGTCAAAGTGACACATTTTAAACATTTTATACAGACAGATCAACACTTGACAAACATCTGCATTTGCCACAAAGCAAAAAGCAGTGGGAACAAAAGAAATCAGATTGATGAGAGACAGAAAGACATGACAAAAGTAATGAAAATGTAAGACACGGATTGTCACGCTGAGAAAGTATAAACAGTAGTGCAGTTTGACCAAAATATAAGGTTTGCACATTTTTTTAGGATATTTAAAATAGTCTTAAGGCAAGACACTACAGGTGAACAGTGTAAAAATATTCTTTTCTCCAGATGATTATTCACATTACATTAAGAGAGCTGTTGTGTATTACAAGTTTTGTTGAAATATTAAGTTTAAATATGCACTTACGGCATTATCTAATTAAATTTGCATACATTGATTTGAACATTGGATAAATTCAGGTTCAAAATTATTTTGATTTTGTTGAGATATTAGGCTTAAAGATTTTAAGAGAGGGGATTTTGGATTTCTCTTTTAATCACTCCATAAATCAGAAAATACTGTCGACAAACAGAAAAAATACCATGTTTTTTATGAATAAACTGTTGTATAAAACCAGGAGAATGACATATGAACAAATCCTTCATTAAAAACCTTCAGAATATAGACAAAAATAAAACTCTTAAGTCTGGTGCATGTAGATGCTGCTGAAGAGGAGAAAAAACTCATAGCCTTTAATGATATGCACTTGCACCATGTTTTTAGGAAGAAGATGTTGTAAAAATAAGTCTGAATGTTATATGAACAAACCCTTCAGTAAAAACCTTCAGAATATAGATAGAAATAAAACTGTAAGTTTTGGTGCATGTAAGTGCTGCTAAAGTGGAGAAAAAACTTTTAAAGATAAGTGTTGTAATTGAAATCTACAGACGTAAATATATAAAAATACAATAATAAAACCATATAAATGATATATGAACAAACCCTTCAGTAAAAACCTTCAGAATATAGACAGAAATAAAACTGTAAGTTTTGGTGCATGTAAGTGCTGCTGATGTGGAGAAAAAACTTTTAAAGGTATGTATTGTCATTAAAATCTATGGACGCAAATATATAAAAATGCAATAATAAAATCATATGAATGACATATGAACAAACCCCTCAGTAAAAATCTTCAGAATGTAGACAGGAATAAAACTGTAAATTTTGGTGTATGTAAATGCTGCTGAAATGATGGAGAAAACTTTTAAAGATATGTATTGTAGCTGAAATCTACAAAGGTAATTACAAGTTCAATAAAATTAGCATTTAAATGTGTATTCTGGGTATTTTTCTTACCTCTAATTTAAAATAAGACATGTTATAGAAGCAAAATAGCAAAATTGACTAGTGCTCGAAAAAAAAAAAAAAAAAAAAAAAAAAAAAAAAAATCACTGGCTTTGCCTGTAGTGTTTTGCCTTAAAGGAACATTCCGGGTCAACTTAAACCCGAAACAATCCTTTAAATGTCATGCATCGACTTTGATTTATTAGACTACAAATGAAAAACCAATAATTGTGCAGGAGATTCCTGCTCTTATGTGTTAGCATCCTGACGCCCGGGCCGAGGTGTTACCTGGGCGAATACGCCCTCCGATAGGCCCGGAGAGGGGGAGTGGCGGGGCCAGGGTGGGGAGGAGGAAGGTTAGAAGGCTTTGAACTCCAGCCCCACAAACGACTGAGTCAAGAGGAAGAGGAGAATGAAGAGAGAGCAGGGAGGTGTAGAAAAAGAGGAGGAAGAGAGGAAGAAAAGAGGAAACAGTGAAAGACGCTAGTTCTCAGACTAACATATCCTGACCAATCATGACGCCATCAAAGAGTACATCACGTCTTGCCAGTTAAAGTGAGTTTTGGTCCAAACCAGCTGTATGCACAAATAGATACTTGTGTTTTTTGCATAGTGCTGGGAAACTCCACCCACAATGAAACCTGATTGGTCCGCATGGCTGCCTAATAAACAGTAAATGTTATTATTGTTAAATAAAATTAAAACCATAAAAAATCATTACAAAATAAACATGAAATATTTCAGTTATTTGCCACAGCAATATTTCTAATTTTCGTTAAGTTTAATAAATAACTAAAATAACTAAAAGAAAAAAAACTTACTAAAAACTATACACACATATAAAAAAAAACAACACACACAAAGGTAACCTTAAGTAAAATAAACAGATCATCTACATATAAAATTACAAAAACTACAACAATGATACTAAAATAACACTGATTCTGAATGGCTGAAATTTTATCACTACAGACAGCATTTCTACAACATTAAATCATAAAGAATATTTAAAAAACAATAATTATTAAAAGAATTAACAAATAAACACATCTGAGTGGTTTGATAGAATTACAGTCACTGTTGTTGCTCATTTCAGCCAAAAAAAAATAGCACGAAATGTCAGTATTTCACTAAATTTACTGTATGAGCATCAAGAGTTTTTTCTTTCAATAACAAAAAAAAGAGAAAAACTAAAAGATAAACTCAACAACTAATAAAATCGCTTATCATGGCTGGTCAGAACAAATTTATCACATTGCATCACAACAAAAAACAATTACAATCTGCAACATTAGATGCACCACCCTTTGAAATGCCAAAATTTAGTAATATTAGTAATATAACATGGATTTAATGTCGCATTTTATGATGTGCATTTAGTGCAAAAGCTGTTTGTTAGTTCATGCAGAAACGACAAACATCCTAAAAACAAATCTAAACAACATCAAAATTTATTTTCACTCAAAGAGTCTGAAAATGAATGAAACATGACTGTTTATTCATTTTCGTTATTAAACTAAAACGTGTAAAATCATGTTCAAAGATGGGTTACTGATGAGGATAGAATCACTAGAGCAAATGTTTGTCTTTTGGAGCAAAAGACAGTGAGAAAGCATGTGATTGTCATTATGTCCAGGACCAGAGGGAATCTGCATCAAGTTTGCTGTAATTATATTAAATGGTGCATGATAAAAAAAAAAATGTTAGATGTAGCTGAAAATGTAGGTTTTATTTTAGTACAAAATAGTATTAAAATAATATATATATTTAAAAATATATATATTCAAATAAATATTCTGGTTGATGTTTAGCATGATTACTATTGTTAACTAATAAATAATAACATAAAACGTAAACCTATTTTTTTAATTCTCTTTCACTTTAAGCTAAACTTAAACTTTTAGTTAAGTTTAAAACAACTAAAACTAAATTAACAAAAAATAATAAATCAGTAATAAACTAAATTAGCATACATATAAAATATAATATAAACATAAAAAAACACAAATTATTAATAAAACGCAACAGAAATGTAGGTGAGAATATTATATATTATATTAATATTAAATATTTATTTTATTCTAGTACATTAATATGCTAATTTTTTAAAAATAAACTAAAATATTATATTTTTAAATATATTTAAAGAAATATTTCAGGTGATGTGTGTATAATTTAGCAGTGTTTTTCCTCCTATTTCTGCGGTCTCAGATTCCATGTAGTCCTGAAAATGTCCCACAGCTTCACAGACTGTTGATGTATTTTATTTGGTTGTTTTGAGATGATGTACCTGGGTGACAGTCCTCCGTGTGAGCCGTTGGTGGGTGAGGTCAGAGGGCTTGTGCGGGTCACCGGGTGTCGTGGAGGGGTGCGTCCCACACTGCCGCCGCTGCTGGGAGATGCCTGAGACTTAAGAAATGACACAAAAGTGTGAGCGAGCAGCACACTGTAACATTCACTGATGGAAAGCGAGATCAGCGTGTGTTTACCACTGCAGCCACATTACTGCTGTTCTTCAGATGGTTGTGCAGGAGTTTAGTGGCTCCATCCTGGAAGGTTTTGGGTAGGGCGCCTAACAGCATGGTGAACTCTGGGGTGTTCAGCTCAAACAGGGCGATCAGAACCATCTGAGCAGCCTGGAAAACACACAACCAACACAAATAAACACTAATGAGATCAGGCAATGTAAGATTTTGTCACTCGCCAATGTAGTTTTGGTTTTCAGTGAAGAAGGAAAAATGATTAAACGCTCAAAATGCATCACATTGTGCCTGATTAGGTGCAAATAAAGTCTTGCAATAACATGTGAGTTTGATATGCATCCCATTGGGCTTTAGTGAGGGGTAGAAGTCATGTGAAATCTGAAGTGAATGCATAAAGACTGTGAGGGACAGAAATTTACATCGAAAGGTCATGGATCACACCCCATCCATTTTATAGAGTTTTTTCAATGTTTCATCAGATTAACAATCAACATCAAGGTTTTTTTTTTTTTTTTTTTAATTGGCTTCAAATTAAATAAGCTTCTATTTAGATATTAAGTTATTAATATTAATTCTATTCTTTTTTTTTTATTTATCTTAATTTATTTCCAGTTTATTTTTGTAATTTTATGTCATTTTTTTTATTAAGCTATTTAGGTTTCATTTATTTTTATTTATTTGCAGTTTCATTTTTAGTAGTTTTTGATTTTTAAATAATATTTATTGACTTCTAGTTTTTTTGTAATTTTGTTATTATTATTATTATTATTATTTTAGTATTACTATATTATGTTATACATTACTATATTTAGATTAGAATATAATATTATTGTTTTTATTAATATTTTTAATTAGCTTTTATGTTTGTATTTTCAGTGTTCATTAATTACTGTTTTAGCAATTTTGTTGTCATTTGTATACATATACACATGTTTTTGTAATAATATTATTTAGGCTTGATTTATTTTTAATATTTAATTTTATTTTTTGTTTTTTAAAAATGTAATTTAATTTTATTTATTTGTATTTATTTGCAGTTTAATTTTTAGTAATTTTGTGAAAATTTTATTAGGTTTTTGATTTTTAAATAATACTTATTTACTTCCAGTTTATTTTTAAATAATTTTGTTATTATTATTTTATGTTATATTATATTAATTATATTATATTATATTATACATTATTATTAATTATTATTATATTTAGATAATATACTATTATTATTTTTATTAATATTTTTAATTAGCTTTTATTTTTGTATTTTTTAGTGTTATCATTTTAGTAATTTTGTTGTCATTTTTTTAAAAATTGTATTAATAATATTATTTAGGTTTAATTTATTTTTAGTATTTTAGAATTGTATTTTAGTATGTTTTGTGTGATTGTTATATGGGTTTTTTTATTACTATTTTAGGTTTATTTTATTTTTATTTTACAGTTTAATTTTTAGTAATTTTATGTCATTAAAAAAACATTATTCACGTTTAATTTATTTTTATTTATTTCCATTTAGTAGTTTGAGCACTTCAACTTCAACTTATTTAAGTTAGTTACCAAGACATTTCTAATTTTCATTTACTTTAAGTTTTTCATCGAAATATATAATAATAAACATTTTTTAATAGTAGTCATTTTAATTGCCCTGAAAAAACTCAAATGTCTGTCCCTCACATCCCCGTTTTCATTCATGCCAACACAAATACACCATCTGCACTGCCGAAGGTCAAAGGTCATTCAAGTGCTTCAGATAAAGATGTTAGTGGCGCAGAAGTGAGGAAAGACGGTCATCGGCTGCCATGCTGAAACATCATCACGCATCAGAGCAAAACCCTCCGCCGCAGCAGTGTTAGACAAGCCCGGCGTGACCTCCACAGGCAGTCAGGAGGTCAAAGGTCAAAGGTCGGGGGTCACTACCTGCTTACATCTCTCCTCCAGGTTACTTTCCCCCGGCAGGGAGGCCACAGTGGAGCTCCTGCCCGACGCCTCCTCGTTCGGCCAGATATGAAGCGTCTGAGACACACCACAACTCACTTTGACAAACGAACATCAGCCGGAGCCTCACAGAAGGGAAGCGAAGCGCGAGCAAAACCACACTGACCTTCCTGACGTCGGAGCTCTTCGGTTCTGTGGTCCACGTGATGATTCGAGAGACGGCTAAACGCGTCTCGCTGGAGTTCACGAAGTCTGACGGATCCATCTGTCTGGCTAAAGATTCGATGTACTTCAGGATGGCCACCTTCACCTGCTCACACACACACACACAGAGTGGTTAATATGACTGTGATTTTTAGGTTATAATGTGAACGAAATGTTTCAGGGCAGGAATTACAACATTATACAAAGTTTAAACTGACCTTTTGCTTGTGACACAATCAAGACATTCAAAAGGTTTGATAGCACTTAACAAAAAATAAAACTAAAACATTTTTTAAAAATAAAATAAGCATTAAGTGTAATAAAATAAAATAAAATAAAATAAAATTAAATTAAATAAAATTAAAAAAAATAAAATACTACTTATATTTTATCCAGTTTCCAAAGCAGCATTTTCATTTTGTTTTACTTGACACACTAAAAACTAATACTAAAATGAAAAAAAAAAAGTATAAAAATGATATGGACAAAAATAAAAACAATAAAAATGACAAAAACACACAACATAATTACTAAGACTTTAACAAAAATGAAAATGAACAAGGAAAATATAAAAATTAAAACTAATTAAAAATAATAATAAAAAAATGATGTCTCAAATAATAATAAAAAAATATATTAAAAAAATGCATTCAAAATATTTTTATGAAAACTCTAAAACTATCTTTGTTACTTTAAATAAAAGAAATGTTAACTGAATTTTTTTTTTAAAAATTAAGGCAACATGTTTTTTTTTGTTTTATTTGTCATACTGAGAACTAAAACTGAAATAAACTTTATTAAAAAATATATATATACATTTAAAAAAATTACAATTAAAACAGACAATTTAAATGTAACAACTAATTCAAATATTAATAAATTCAATATTAATAAAAAACTTTTCTTTAAATGATGCCATTTAAAAAAAAAAAATAAAAATAAAAATAACAAAAACTCCACAAAAAGTCCTAAAACTAACTAAAATTACAATGAACATAGAAAATATAAAAATAAAAATGCACTCAAGATATTTTTATAAAAACTCTATATTTTAAATAAAATAAATGTTAACTGAAATAAAAAATACATATACACACACCCACACACATATGTATATGTATTTTTTATTTCAGTTAACATTTATTTTTATAAAAATATCTTGAATGCATTTTTATTTTTATATTTTATATGTATATATATCTCATTTTAGTTTTGTTTTACTTGTACTAAAAACTAAAACTGAAAATAATAATAATAATAATGATAATAATAATAATACGACAGAGACATAAAAAAAAACATGAATAAAAATGACAAAAACCCACAATATAATTAGTAAAAATTTAACTAAATTTACAATGAACATGAAAAATACAAACATGAAAACCAATTCAAAATATGAATAAAAACTATAATAGCATATCAATGATACTAAAATAACACTGTTTACAATATGTTCATTTATCAGCATCTATTAATCTTAGCTAATGTTAATTTTAACATTTACTAGCACATTTTTTAAAATCAAAAGTCATATCTGTTAATATTATTTATTGAGCCTGAGCAACATAAATTAAAAATGAGCAGTCTATCTAACATTAATAAGGATGAATAAATACTGAAACAAATAAATTGCTCATTGTTAGGTAATAATTAATATAAATAATAATTCTGCTATTTTGCATAGTATTATTCAAATAGTATTTTTCTATTTTATTTAAAATTGTATTTTAATATTATTAGGTCAACTACTATTTTTATTAAAAATGATTTAATCCAAAATGTACAGGGTGGTTTTATGGAATATTACATGTTGTTTTTGGTCACTGGTTATGAGCTCAATTGACGCAGAGGAGGAAAACATTGGGAAATTGGGAAATAAAGAGCGGACAGACCTTGAGGTTTGGGGTCTGCGTCTGATCAACGATAAACCGCATCAGGATGTTGAACTGCTGATCGTAGGGAAAAGAGTCCCTGTGAAAACCAGGACGGGAAGAAGAAAATAAACAAAACGGGTGACACAAAACACCACGGGACAAAAACACAGCATATGATGAACACGCTTGAACCGTTTCTAGTCATTTCATGGTATAACTGCTTAAGTGAAGGCGGTTCGGACCTGGTGACGTCGAGGGCCCGCTGAACTTTGGCCTGAACGGAGCCGAGAAGATCGGCCCCCATTTTTTTCAGCAGCTGCGTGAGGAGAATAAAGAGCCAGTCCTGAAGATCCTCTCGGTGTAACGTGATGAAGTCCACCAGCGTCTCCAGAAACATGCTGAACACCTGACAAACACACACACACACAAACATTTGAGCATTTCTGCCGTTACGCTGTAGGAGCCGTTCACACGTTGTTGTTTTCATTGTTGGTTCACATCACACTTTGGCCGTCCTTTTCCAACTAAACTACACGTGTGAATCAAAATTAAATATAAATTAATTAATTAAAAATGAATAAAATACAATTAAAATAAATAAATGTAAAAAAAATGAAATTAAAAAAAAAAAAAAAAAAATATATATATATATATATATATATATATACACTTTATTTCAGGTAGTTGCCAAACCAACATTTCACATTTTCATTTTTTAAGTAGAACTATTTTTTTAAACAGAGTACTAATTAAATAAAATAAAATGTCATTTTACATTTAATTTTTTACATTAAATTACATTTATTAATATACACTATATATATATATATATATATATATATATATATACAAATATATACAAATATACAAAAGTATAATATAATATAAAAAAAAAATATATATTAATAATATAATATTAGTTATTTCAGCTAGTTGACAAGGCAATATTTCTCATGTATTAAAATAACTAAAATTGAACTAAAAAATAATAAAAATAATATGCACATTTAAAAAAATAAAAAAAATGATAATAACACAAAATTACTACAACTTGAACCAAAATTACAATACAACAACATAAAATTATATATACACACACACATACACACACATATACATATACATATATATATATATACTTTTACTGAAAATACAAAAATAAAAGCTAATCAGCACATTTGTGAACCAATATAAAATAATAAAATATAAATTAATTAATTTTAAATTAATAAAAAATTAAATTAAAATTAAAATAAACAAATGTAAAAAAATGAAATCAATTAAAAATACATATTTTAAAATTATTTTATTTCAGATAGTTCCCAAAGCAACATTTCTCATTTTAATTGTTTAAGCAGAGTACTAATAATATAAATTAAATTGAATAAATAAAATGTACTTTTTAACACAAATTTAATTTTTTTACATTAAATTACATTTTAATTTGAAACTATATAGAGATTTTAAAATCATACATATATAATGTATATTACTGTTATTATTTATATTTAAATTTAAGTTCATCTTTAAATGAAAATTATAAAAATATGACAAGGCAAAATATGCATATATATATATATATACTTCAAAATGACAGTAGAATAAAAAAAAAAAAAAAAAAAAAGATAACATTTAATAATACATAAAAAATAAATAAATAAATAAATCAATAAAAATAAAAATAAAAATATCTAAATACTATAATCGTATCTCAATGGTACTAAAACAACACCAGTGTGAACGGCCCCCAACTTTTAAAAGTGTATTTATGATATTTGTTTACAAGATTTTGAGGTTTAAAACACTTACTCTCTGATGCATCGGCCCAAAACAACACCAGAACATGAAACACAACAAAATCATCAGTATTAGAAATCACAACAAACCTATTACAAATCAAATTATTTTATGAAATTATGATGAAATGTCACCTTGCTGTGAGGATCTGCAAACATCCTGGTGAAGATCTCACACAACCTCTTCAGCTCCACACGACTAAAAACACACACATTAGATTTATAATTTAGTAAAAAACACATCAAAATAAAAAAAAAAAAAATTGTAAATTGTATTATCATCAGAAACTTCTTTATTTTAAAAATGTATAAAATGCATACAATAATTTATATTATTATTAATATTATTATTATTGTTGTTATTATTTGTAATAATCAATGCATTAAAAATTAAAATATGTTTATTATTAATAATTTAAAAATAAAATGTAAGAAAATATTTATATAAATATATATAAAATTACTTTTTCTTTACAAATAATAAAAAAATACTTGTAAATGGTATTATCAACAGAAACTTCTTTATTTTTATTTTAAAAAATGTAGAAAATGCATACAATAATTTATATTATTATTATTATTATTGTTAATAAATAGTGCATTAAAAATTAAAATATATGTTTATTATTAATAATTTAAAAATAAAATGTAATAAAATATTTATATAAATATATATAAAATTACTTTTTCTTTACAAATAATAAAAAAAATACTTGTAAATGGTATTATCAACAGAAACTTCTTTATTTTTATTTTAAAAATGTATAAAATGCATACAATAATTTATATTAATATTATTATTATTATTATTATTAATAAATAATGCATTAAAAATTAAAATATAATATACTTATTATTAATAATTAAAAAATAAAATGTAAGAAAATATTTATATAAATATATATATATAAAAAAATACTTTTTCTTTTAGTTATCAGTGTAGTCGGTGGCGTCTTTACCTGAGGACTCTTTGGCTCTTCAGGAGGTTCTGGAGTCCCAGCAGCCCCTCTTTCCTCTCGGACCAGTTGGAGCTGGCGCAGTGGTTCAGGATCTCGGCCACGTCCTCCGTCTGACGCAGGTAATGCGGGACGCCGCCGTTACGGGAGCCGAAGGAGCGTTCGGAGCAGGCGCTGGACGCGTCGCTGTTGGCGTCGTCATCCGAGTACATGCCGGGAGACTCGTATCGCCGCAGCATCGGCCGCCGCTGCAGGACATAAACCACACACATCTGTCAAATACAAACCTGAAGGATCTAACACTGATTTTTAACACTTAATCAGGTGTCTATAAATCAACTACCGTTTTTCTGGAGTCTCCTAAAAGCTGCAGGTTTTCCAGACGAACGCAGAGGGGAAGTAAAGACAAACACATCAGGAATATGATGACGGATGATAATCAGACCGGACATTGAGGATGTGATTCTCACCAGAGCGTCTGCGACGGCCGCTTCCACCTCCGTGCCCGTGTTCAAGATCCGCATGGCGTTTACAGACGCCGAGATACGAGCCTGATGGATGAGACCGAAACGATCTGACAGAGACAGAGACCGAGAGAGACATTAATAACATTACATGCAACAACGTCAAATTAAATCAAACAGTCAATGCATGCTTTTCATTCATTAACATATCAGCACATAATCATACAAAACACTGATTGATTTCACTGAAAACATGCAAGAAAACAATACAGAAAAATGCATTTAAAATCAAGAAATTACACAAAACTTCAAAAAAAACAACAGTAAACTTCCAAAATTAAACACTAATATGCAATAGGGCCGAAAACAGAAAATATATGATTCAAATCTAATTTTAATGATGAATGATTCAAATCTGAAAATTAAATGCCCGCAAATAATTTTGGGATTTTGAATTAATTAATGCATATATGCATTAAATAAATAAATAAATAAATAATAGAACAAATTCCTAAATATTGACCAGGGTATATTACAGTTAATTACAACTAAAAGCATTTTCATACAAAAATAAATAAATAAATAAAAAACAAAATTTGAACTGAAATTATTTAAATTTATTTATTTCTAAATTTTGACATAAAATGAATAAAAACTAAATATATATATATATATATATATATATAAATAACAATAAAAATGAAAAAAATTACCACAATTTTAACTACAACTAAAATTAAAAAGAAAATGTAAAATACATCATGCACATAAATATATGTGTATATATGTGTAAATAAAAAAATAATAAATAAATAATAGAACAAATTCCTAAATATTGAGCAGGTTATATTATAGTTAATTACAACTAAGAGCATTTTCATTAATAATAATAAAAAAAACACTAACCAAAATAATTTTAATTTATTTCAGCTATTTGCCAAACTATATATATATATATAACAATAAAAACAATAAAAAGAAACACACAAAATGACCACAATTTTAACTAAAATTAAAAAGAAAATTTTTTACCAAAATAATTTACATTTATTTCAGCTATTTGCCAAGGCACCATTTCTAATTTTTGATTAGCTCAACGGGATGTAAAATAAAATAACTAAAATATCTACATTTCTAATCTAAATTTAAAACTAACTTTTAAAATAAAATTAATAACAACTATATAGATAAAAAACCAAAACTAATAAAAATAAAAGAAAACACAAAAATTAAAATAAAAAAGAAAATGTAAAATACAAAAATAAAAACTATTCAAAATATTAATAAAAACTATAATATTATTTGAAAATAACACTGATATGAACTCATTCAAATTTGTTAAACTGACAATGTCATTTTTAAAATAAAACAAAAAATTAAATTAGAAAAATACAAAATATAATTTATTGCTTTTTTGGACCCCACTGTATATTAAAGTATATATTAGAATAATATATGTAAAATAAATAATATGTAAAATAAAATAACTATAATATCTAAATTTCTAATCTAAATTTAAAACTACATTTTGAAAAAATATATATAATAATAAAAACCATATAGATAAAAAACAAAAACTAATAAAAATAAAAAAAATTACTACAATTTTAACTAAAATAAAAAAAAAAATCAAAATAATAATAAAAAATTTATAATATTTTTTGAAAATAACACTGATATTGACTTCAATAAAGTCAAGCTGATAATGTCATTTTTAATATTTTTTTGAAATTTTAATAATTTTTTTTATTTTAATAATAATTTATTACACTTTTGGACCCTCCTGTATGTTAAAATTATATGATGGCAAATAAGACATACATTTTTTTTTTTTCACACAAATCAAAACTTCACATATTAAAAATAAAATAAAATAAAATAAAATACATGCACACCATACTTTGACAAGGCTGTAAGGAGATTTCATATAATGTCAAAATCTCCAAACATCAGCTGATGAACTGTCCTGTCCAATATTATGACATAAATGACAATAAAAAATGCATATTTCACAATAACAACAAAAGCACAAAAATACAAGCAGCATAACTGAAACAAAAAGTTACAAAGGTGCAAAACAACCGTCCAGTTCACATCCAGATAAACTGAGCTGGTTTGATTCACAGTGTTAAATCTTCATCAATGACAGTGAATGCAGCTGTAATTGTTGGTCTCTGGCGCCACCGTGTGTTTGAACTCAAGACACACAGGAGCCTAAACCCGCTGAAAGTCGCTCTTAATCTGGATGTGACTGACATACATACACTTATAAACAAATTCAGCACGAGCCCTGTTAAAAACGCTGATGATCAGGATTGTGGTGCCGTGACCCGGACGCCGTGAAAATCACCTGTCTGCAGGACGTCGGCGGACGTCAGTGCGCTCGTGGAGCGAGAGTGTCTGTGGGACGCTGGGAAGGATGGGGTCACACACGTTACAGAAAAAAAATAAATAAATATTCACACACTCACAAACACAGTTAAATGAAGAGCAGTTATAGGAAAGAAATATATGAAATGTTAGATTTTAGAGTTTCAGGAAAGGCTGGATGACAGATTTGCATTGATTTAGGTTCAGTCAAATTAGGATATTAAACTCCAAACTGCTCAAACCAAACCCATTCTGATAGCTGAAGTGTGTGAGTAAAGACATGCGCAGGAGTCTGGTCTGGTCTGGTTTTCGTGTCTTACCCAGCGGACTGAACCCTCGAGCCGGACTGGTGTCTCTGCTGCTCTCCCGACTCGTGTCACGACTACAGCCCTGACTCATGCTGGGCCGCGGGATACGACTGGCCCGCACTGACACACACACACACACACACACAGGAGCAGCACAGGACAGAGGAAAGACGTGCAGGTAGAATGAGACCGTGATGAAGATACAACAGCAGAGATATTAATAGATGGTGAAGCACAGCTTAAAACATCACATATAAATTCAACTTGTCCTATCAAGACAATCATAAAAATATGACATAATATATATATATATATATATATATATATATATATATATATATTACATTAATATATAAGTATTATTATTTAAATTTAACCTTTTTTTATTTAACTCCTTTCAAAAAATAAAAAATAAAAAAGGAAATAAAAAGTAGAAAATATTACTAATACGTTTATGATTTTTGTGAAATGGGAAGTTGAATTTAAATAATAATAGTAATAATAATAATAATAATAAATACAGTATTATTTTTAATTAGTATTATAATTAAATTAAATTCTATAATTATTATTTGTTAAATTTAACTTCTCCTTTAAAAAAAAAAAATTGATATATAAAATGCCAAAAATAATATTATACATTATTATTATTATTATTATTATTATTATTATAATTATGAAAATTCAACTTCCCCTTTCAAGAAAATCATAAAAATTGAAAGAGGAAGTTGAATTTTCATAATAATAATAATAATAATAATAATAATAATAATAATAATAGTAATAATAATAATAATAATATCTATATATTCTGTCATATTAATACAGTATTATTACAACATTATTATATTAATAATACAGTATTATTTTTAATTATAATTATAATTACATTAAAATGTAAAATTATATTTATTTATATTTAACTTCTCCTTTAAAATAAATAAATAAAATATATAAAATGCAAAAGGTAATATTATGCATTATTATTATTTTTTATTATTAAAATTCAACTATCCCTTTCAAGACAATCATAAAAATATGAAAAAATATATAAATATATACAAATAATAATAATAATAATAATAATAACACAGTATTATTATTACTGTTATTATTATTATGAAATGTCAACTTCCTATTTCACAAAAATATGACAAAATATATATATATATATATATATATATATATATATATATATATATATATATATATATACACAATTATTATTATTATTACTATTATTATTATTATTATTATTATTATTGTTGTTGTTGCTGTAAATCCCCTTTCACAAAGTCATAAAAAATATAACAAAATATTACAAAATAATAATATTATTAATAATACACAAAATTATATTAGTAGTAGTACTAGTTGTGAACAAGTAATCAGATTTTTTTTTAAATGAACAAACTCATTTGAAAAAAAAATCAACTTAACCAAACATACTGAACAATACAGAAAATATCAAGAACCAAATAACGTTAAAAATATGAATACATTATTATTATTCTTTAATTCAACTTTCAAGAAAATTATAACACATGTAAATAAAGAAACAAAAAAATATATACACATAGTAACAATACCATCTTATTTGTAGCAGTAGTAGTAAACATGTATTCTGTAAAATGAAATTAAATGAACAAACATAATGAACAACAGAGAAAAAAAACACAATCACTCAATCACAAATAATTACATGTTTCATCAGTGTTTGCAGGCCAGAAAATCTAATAACACAAATGTATATCTGAATTAAAGAAGAGAACAGTCTAGATCCAGACAAGCGATCAGTCTGCAGTAAATGATGCTCATATAACGACAATCACATGAACACAAACAGACAGGAGAACTGCAGCTGGTTTGTGTGGTTCACTGCAGACATATCAATCACATATTGATCACTGACTCAGTAAATGTGTGTCACATGGATAATAGGCCGCTCTGTGCTAACTAGTCTATCGCACAGGTTTAACCCACTTACACAGCATTTGGCTGCACATACACTTCATAACTACACAAAAATAAATCATATAAAATATAAATGAATCTGTTTTTGAATGAATCATTTGAGTCAATGATTCAGTGACTCATTTAAAAGCCAATCACTAGCTTCATTTCTCAATGAATCAGTTTTTTTGAACAAATCATTTGAATGAATGATTCACAAATTATTAAAAATCAGACAAAATCTATAAATATATACAAATAATAATAATGTATTATTTTTTAACTATTATTATAATTACATTTAATTTTATAATTATTATTATTATTTACACTTAACATCTTTAAAAAAAACAAAATCTATAAATATATACAAATAATAATAATAATAATAATGATTTTTAATATGTTTTGTCATATGTTTATGATTTTCGTGAAATCGGAGGTTGAATTTTAATAATAATAATAATAATAATAATAATAATAATAATAATAATACAGTATTATTTTAAATTATTAATATAATTTATTAAATTAAATTAAATTCTATAATTATTATTGTTTATATTTACCTTATCCTTTAAAAAAATCTTTTAAAAAATAAATAAAATATATAAAATGCAAAAAATAATATTATAAATTACTATTATTACTATTATTATTATTCAATGAACCACTCCTAATTAGAAACTGAAGTTGTGTTGGATAAAGACGATAAATGTCTTACCGTCTCGTGCGCGGCTGGGGCTCGTCTCTCGACTGCAGCCTTGACTGCGCGGGATCTTACTGCGTTTGTCCGACGGGGTTCCTGCGGATCCGGCCGATCGAGGGACTCTCCCGGAAGAACGAGCCAAGAGTTTCCCGGGTGAACTGGAGCGGCTGCCCGCTAAAACACAGAAACATTTAACTTAATGTTTGGTGTCTTGATTTAATGTCAGTGTTATTTAAATACTGTATATGTCTAGATTACATCAATAAAAGCGGATGGGAGCGGCACATGCATCAGACACAAAAACAAAGGCTGTGTAAGACAGAGATCGTCCACTCGTACATTGATAAATGGGAGAAAATTAATACGGCACACTTCTGTTCAGTTTATCATTATATTATGAGTTTTAGTAATTGTCTTTTTTTTATTTTCTTTTTTTTATATATTTTATTTTAATTCTTTTTTCCAGTTTTAGCTTAATTTTTATTTATTTGCTTGTCATTTTTATTCATTTTCATTTCTTTTTAAATATTTCTAAATAGTTTTAATTTATTTTAGCACTTTTCATTTTTACATTATTCTTTAGTTTTATATTAATTTTTAGCAACTGTGCTGTTTTTGTCAGTTTTCTTCATTTTTGTTTTTATTTCTAAATAGTTTTTCATTTTTTTTTTTTTACTATTTTTAACTTTTACCATATTTTTTATTTTTAGCTTACGTTTTAGTAATTGTGCTATTTGCTTTTGTCAGTTTTGTTAATTTTTGTAATTTACTTTTCAACTCTTTTTCAGTTTTAGTTAGTCATTTTTATTAATTGTCTTTTTTATATTTTAAATTTTTTTTTCAGTTTTAGCTTAATTTTTAGTAATTTCCTTGTCATTTTTATTCATTTTCATTTCTTTTTAAATATTTCTAAATAGTTTTAATTTATTTTAGCACTTTTCATTTTTACATTATTCTTTAGTTTTATATTAATTTTTAGCAACTGTGCTGTGTTCTTGTCAGTTTTCTTCATTTTTGTTTTTATTTCTAAATGGTTTTTCATTTTTTTTTTTTTTTTTTTTACTATTTTTAACTTTTACCATATTTTTTATTTTTAGCTTACGTTTTAGTAATTGTGCTATTTGCTTTTGTCAGTTTTGTTAATTTTTGTAATTTACTTTTCAACTTTTTTTCAGTTTTAATTAGTCATTTAAATTTTATTAGGGTTAGGGTTAGGGTTAGCTCAGTTTTAGCTCAGTTTTAGCTTAATTTTTAGTAATTTCCTTGTCATTTTTATTCATTTTCATTTCTTTTTAAATATTTCTAAATTGTTTTAATTTATTTTTAGCACTTTTCATTTTTACATTATTCTGTTTTTTTAGCAGTTGTGCTGTTTTTTTTGTCAGTTTTCATTTTTGTTTTTAAAAAATATTTCTAAATAGTTTTTATTTATTTTCACAATTTTTTATTTTTACATATTCTTCAATTTCAGATTATTTTTAGTAACTGTGTTATGTGCTTTTGTCAGTTTTGTTCATTTTTGTTTAAAAATATTTCTAAATGGTTTTTCATTTATTTTTTTTTACAATTTTTAACTTTACAATATTTTTTCATCTTTAGCTTACTTTTATAGTAATTGTGTCAGTTTTGTTAATTGTTTTTTTTTATTATTTGTAAATAGTTTTAATTAATTTATTTATTTATTTTTTACAACTTTTTACATACATTTCAGTTTTGGCTTGTGTTATGTGCTTTTGTTATTTTCAAAATTCAAAAAATAATTTTAGAACTCATATTTATTCCAGTTTTAGTTTTGTCTCATTTAGCAAATTTCGTACTTCAATTTAAACTTATTTCAGTTAGTTGCAAAGCAATAATTCAACATTTTTGCTTAATTAATTTTTGTTATTTAATATTTATATATTTTATCTTAATTTATTTTATTTTAGCTTTATTTTTAATACTTTTAGCACAAGTTAACAATAATTATACTGGCTGGAAATAACTAAACCAAGAGCATTACCAAGATGTACTTTAAGGGACTTTGACAAAAACAGAGACATGACAGCAAAATCATACTAATAACACAGCGGGAATCAATCGCAGCAGTTCAGTGAATAACATTGCTGCATCTGATGCAGTGGATCATGCTTTCATGACGGGACGCATGCAGACGTCAATCCGTGTTTTACTCCGTACCGTGAGTTTTACCCCCCACCGGATTAGCCGATCTGGATCCTTGACGCGGGACAGTGAAGAGAAACTACATTACCCATGAGTCCATGCGTCAGCATGAACTAGTTGATCTAAAGCATGCTGATGTTTATGAGGCGGGACAGGAAGAGAGACGGAGTTCATATCTCTTCAACCGAAAACACACGAGAGCCACATTATACTGGAGTATAATGTATATTACAGCCAATGATATTAAAGCATACTGTACATCTACTGATAAAGGTTTATTATTTGTTTCACCCCAAAATGAAAACACTCACTCAAACACAAACAATCCTTTTTTGTGAATTTTAATTTGTCTCTTTAATATTCCTATCATTTCTGTGTAAAGATATTTAACATAAATTCTGATCTAATTTGTCAACCAGAGCAGGACTGTTTAACAGGATGACGTAACCACAAACTCACGTTGTGATTGGGACACGGCTTTGGCTCGGCTCCGCCCCCTGCTGTCTGTCACAGGAGCTCCGCCCCCAACCGCAGTCTCTGAACTCTGTCGTCTTGTTCGCACGCGACCTGAAGGAGGACAGAGAAAAATACAGAACCGTAAAATTACAGATGAACACAAAAATTATTTCAGTAACTGTAAAATGCATTTATTTTCATTTTTATTTAATTATTTTTTACATATTTGTAATAAATATTTCACTAACATTTTAAACTACAAAAAATGTGAAAATAATTTAAGTTATTAGTATGAATATTAATAACTGAAATAATATGTAATAAATAATAAAAATGACAAAAGCACATAAACTGAAATCAAAATGAAAACTGAATAATTTAAATAAACCTGATACAAAATAAAATATAAATATTAGTTGAAAAATAAAAACCAAATTAAAAGTATAAAAATTACTACTAAAGAAAATTACTGAAATACATTAAAATGATTTAGAAATATTTCAAAAATCTAATAAAACTGAAAGTAACTAAAAATTCTAAATCAAAATACCAACTGTATTGAAATAAAGCTGAAATAAAAATAAAAATTAAATAAAAACAATAAAAAATTAAACAATTAATTAATTAATTAAATTAATATTCATATACTGAGAATAAACAAAAAATATTACAAATAAATATTCAGTTTTATAATAAAAATAACTATATATACATTTTTTAAATAGAAAAATATGTACAAATATGTATATTTATATATAAGATATTCATTTATTTTATATATATATAAAATATATATATATATATAACAAATATTTAGATATTTTTCTATTTAAAAAAGTAATAAAACTGAAAAAAGCACATAAAATGACTAACACTTCAAAATCAAAATAAAAACTGTACTGAAATAAAGTTGAAATTAAATAAAATCTAAAACTTTTAGATAAAACATAAAAATTAAACAATTAACAAAATAAATTAATACTCATATACTGAGAATAACAAAAAATATTACAAATATTCAATTTTATATAATAAAAATTCTAATTAAATAATTAAAATATATATATATATATATATATATATATATATATCAATTATTATTTTAAAAAAATCAAACACATTATTACAAATGCAAATATTAAAAACATATTTTAATCCAAAATATATATTTATTACTGACATAAACAGACATTACTTATTGCAGAAAGGACTTACTATCATGTAACTGTGCAAACTGATGCATACATGCACAAAAACCTAAATACAAAACCCAAACACACGACTCTTATACTCAACAAGCCCGAACTGAACACAGACTCTGAAGACTCATGCTGACTGACATGAACATGTTCAATCCGCTTATCCAAACACATATACTCATATAAATGCTGGAGAATGACCATCTAAATGTTTTGAGTGATTTTATGTCACTTATTTCTCAAATGTTGACAATGTCTCAATGTCTTTTACCCACACTAGCCGAAAAACTGGACCTGTGTTCTCTGTACGTCTCAAACAGACTGACGACATCTCAACACAAAATGGCACAGAGCGAAATATAGACAGATTAGGACGAGGAGACACACACATACATCTTACCCTCCACATTACCGGCCGCATCTTTGAGCAAATAAGAGCAGAGGCACAACAGAAGACAACAGCGTCAGCGCGTGTGACAGGAAACGCTTTGTGATCATGCAGGAGTGAGTTGTTCATTATAACAAGTGTGGAGTCGCTCAAAACTCATGCTTGGAGTAGATTATAAATGCCTGATCTAAAAACTTGGCTATTTCATCCTGATACACAACATAACATCTTTCTGTTGTCAAACATAAAATAATAATAATAAATGCACACCACTGGACAATTCAACATTACCTGATTTACTTTTATATTTCAAAAAAGGCCAAAATGTTAATTACACGGCATTAAAATTATTATGTGAAGTGACTTTATAGAAGGTAAAAGCTGGTTTAAAATAAACGGAATCAAAATATTTAATTTGGTCATTTCTAAACTCATTAAATAATGTGATATTCTATGATGAGATATAATTTTTTAAATGTATAATTTAAAAAAAATAAATGTAATACAATTAATTATATATTAATTGAATATAAATAGCACAAACATGTTTAAAGTTAATGTACTTTAATTAGAAGTAAAATATAAATATATAAATGTATATATATATATATATATATATATATATTTCATTTATGTATAATATTTATTTTTATTTAAATAATAATTAAAATATATTAACTGCACAGACACCTAAAAAGGGTTCTTAAATTATCTTTAACAAAAATGCAAATAAAATAAATTACATTTAAAAAAAAACATTTAAATAAATAATGTAATAAAATTATATTTGAATATGATTATAAATTAACATATTTCTATATGACATTTACTTAATTTAAATAATAACTGAAGGACATTAACAGCACAGACAGAAAAAATAAAATAAAATAAAATAAAACATACAAAACAAAATAAAACAAACGAAAATATTTTTTATTTAATTAATAAATTACATTAAAAAAACATTTAAATAAATAATGAAATAAAATTAGATTTAAATAAGATTATAAATTAACATTTATATATGACATTTACTTAATTTAAATAATAACTGAAGGACATTAACAGCACAGACAGAAAAAATAAAATAAAATAAAATAAACAAAAATATTTTTATTTAATTAATAAATTACATTTAAAAAAAAAAACATTTAAATAAATAATGTAATAAAATAATATTTAAATATTATTATAAATATTCATATTTACATATGACGTACTTTATTTAAATAATAACTGAAGGACATTAACAACACAGACAGACAGAAAAAATAAAAGAAACTAAACTAAACTAACCTAAAATAAAATAAAATTAAAATTAAAAAAATGGGCCCTTAAATTTCACACCATCACTTCATTGTCAGATTGTCTGAAACTCACAAAAAATTGTAATAAAAAAAGAGTTACAAACAAATTAATTATTTTTTTTTCTTTTTTTATAATAATTGAAAGACATTAAAAAACAGAGGTCTTTAATTTCACACAGTCACCTGATTATGCAATTGTTTGGCTTTCTACACCAGTGTTTACTTTTCTTCATCTCTCTACACATGTACGTGTCGTTGTTTTACCTAGTGAGGCGTAGGAACCGGGCGGCAGCGCTGAGGCTGAGCTGAAGGGGGCGGCAGTGGGAACGGCGGGCATTCGTGATTTGGCACTGGCCGCGGCGTTAACGTCCACATCGCTGCGCGATCGCTGGAGAGACCCGGACGAAGAGGACGCGCGAGAACTCACCACTTTAGCTGAGAGACACAACAAACAAAATACTTACATTTATGCAACACATTTAATAAAACTCAAATTTCAGTATAAACATGCATCTACACCGCTATTATCCTTGTACATGTATATGCTCACTTTTGCTCAAGTTGCTCCCGACAGGTGTTTTGGCAGACAGCGGCCGACTGCGAGACAAATTAAGAGTGTGAACACACGAAGATTGGAGTGTGAAAGCTCATTCGCACATTAAGGAGTGTTAATCAAGAGCGTTTCTCACGTGAGGCTCTCCTGAGAGCTGGAGGACGAGCGGTCGGACTGCGGCAGAGACATGATGCTGTCGGAGCTCTTCAGGTGAGACTGGAGCGCTTTCTGATAGGTCAGTTCCAGCGCCTGAAACAGATGCTCCGCCTCCTTACTGAAGTGGGCGTGGAAACCCCAGTAACATCTGCAAAACATTCATTCATCACATTACACTGTCATAAACTCACTGTACGAGATATCAAAATTAATGCGCAACATAATCAATGACCGTACTGAGATCAACCAATGTTTTATTAGCATTATTAGGCTGGTATTAGAGCTTATTTTCTGATTACAGGCTATTATACACCGTTATTAGTGCCTAAATGTTATTTATCTACAATAACTATTCTATATTGTAATCAGGGTTATTGTTAACTAAAACTAAAACCATTGAAAAAAAAAACATAAAAAAAACATTTCATTTCTGCTGGTTGCCAAGTCAATAATTCAATTAATTCGTCACAATTAAAAATAATAATAATACAATGACCAAAAACACAAAACAAAGTTGCTAAAACTTTAGGTAAAATTAAAATAAAAACTGAAAACTAAAAACATTTATTAAAAAAAAAAAAAAAAAAAAAAAAAAAAAAAATCACAAGAATTATTATAATAAAAATATAGTACAACATTACAACTAAAAAATAAAATCTACACAGTTCTATTTAAAAGAAAATTAATTAAATTAAAATAAATTAAAAAATAAATAAAATTTAATTTAATTTAAAAGATTTATTAAATTAAATAATAAAACAGGTCCTAAATTTCACACAGCCACAGCAATATCGGATTGGTTGGTGCTCTATAACAATAAAATAAAAAATTAAATAAAATTAAGTATGTATATGTATATATATATATATATATATATAGTTACATTAAAAAATAATAATAATAAAATGACCAAAAACACAAAACAAAATTGCTAAAACTAGCTAAAATTAAAATTAAAACATAAAAATAAAAGCATTAAAAAATTTCACAAGAACTATTATAGTAAAAATATAGTACAACATTACAAACTAAAACATAAAACACAGTCTTATTTTTAAAGGAAAATGAGAAAAAAAGCCCACAAAACCAAACTTTATAAAATTATAATTAAATCACAAAACATAAAAATAAAAACATTCAAAATATTCACCAAAACTATTATAGTAAAAACATAATACAACATGACAAACTAAAACATAAAATCTATATTTAGAACAATAATAATATGACAAAATTTGCTAAAACTTCAGCTAAAATTAAAATTCAAACTGAAAACATAAGAATAAAAACATTCAAAATATTCACAAAAATTATTATAGTAAAAATATAATACATTACAAACTAAAACATAAAATCTGTAGTCGAATTTAAAAATAATAATAATAAAATGACAAAAACACAAAACAAAATTGCTAAAACGAGCTAAAATTAAAATAAAAAAATTAAACATTAAATTAAAAACATAATAAACATAATACAACATTAACAAAACAAAATCGCTAAAAATTTCACTAAAATCAAACCTGAAAACATAAAATTAAAAATATTCACAAAAACTATTATAGTAAAAACATAACACAACATTACAAACTAAAACATAAAATTTTATATAAATGTATTTAAAAATGAATACTAAAAATGACAAAAACAACAAAATTACGACAACTTTAACTAAAATAAAAATAAAAACAGAAAGCAAAAAAATAAAAACATATTTATTTATTTATATAGTCATTTTATTATCATTTTAAAAAATAATAATAAAATGACCGAAACACAAAACAAAATAAAAATAAAAATTTCTATAAAATTAAAATTAAAACTGAAAACATAAAAATAAAAACATTCTAAATATTCACAAAAACTATTATAGTAAAAACAAAATACAACATTACAAACTAAAATTTATATAAATGTATTTAAAAATGTATAATAAAAATGAAAAAACAACAAAATTACTAAAGCTTTAACTAAAATAATAATAAAATGACCAAAAACAACACAAAAAAAAAATTCACACACAATCAAAACAGAAAACACACACACACATATTTAATAGTATAAAAATGTTTTTTTTCCCCCCGAAATCAGCTCATTTAAGTCTGCATTTCAGTTTTTTACATTAAGTAAAATGTCTATATCAGTGCATTTCTTCTGTGTTGAGATGATTTGGACATCAACAATCATGTTAGTATTATTATTTCTGAATAGAAACACAGAATCACTCACTTTCTAGCGACCGATCTGGCCTCGGAGTCGGCATCGTGAACTCCTTTCTTAATGGTTTCCATCAGGACAGCGACATGCCTGAGGAGACGACAGAATAAAAACACTGTTAGAGTCCATTCAGCGGCTCTGCCAAACTCCACCACAGCAGAACATGAGCTGAGATCAATCAATCGGCTGAAACTCGATTCCCCATCCATTAACCAGGAAGTGCTGGCGAAGGCGAGGTGACATTGCCACGGCCAACATGTGCGGCTTCATCAAGGACGTCAGTCTGATTCTGAGCGTGTATGCGTTCATGAAGACCTGATTTCATCTCTGAGACCCTTTATGAGATGAGACACAGACACTAGATCCTCTCCGGAGGATTCGGACTGTCATTGTGTCATCAGGTTTCATAAACGAGGCAGGAAAGACAAGAGCAAAGCCACTATGAAACTGTGATTTGTCAAGATATTTAAAGAAATAGTTCACCCAAAAACCTTGACTCAAATGAATCACTGAATCATTTGGATGAACAGGTTTGTTTTGCTTTATTTTCTGATTAAATTTGTACTAAAATAACTAAACAACTAAATAAATAACTAAATAACTAAAACATAAATACAAATAAATATATGTATATAATATATACAATTTATTTTGATTTAAATAATAAAGTGTATAGACAGCAAAAAATAAAATGAATGAATAAATAAATAAATAAAATTACATAAAATTAAATTACATTAAATTACATTAAATTCAATTTAATTCAATTAAAAAAAGTAAAATAAAATAAGATAAAATAAAATAAATGAAACGGGTCCTAAATTTGACAAAGCCACTTCAATATCGGATCGGTTTTTCTAATATGAACGAAATAAGAAAAATTAAGTATATATGTCATATTTTAAAATATATATATATATATATATATATATAATAAAATGACCAAAACAAAGAAAAACAATTTCTAAAACTTTAGCTAAAACTAAAATAAAAACTGAAAACATAAATATAAATATAAAAACACTTAAAAAAAAAAAGAAAAAAAAACCCACAAAAACTATTATAGTAAAAATATAATATAACATTATAATGTAAAACATAAAATCGACAGTCATATTTAAAAAAAAAATACTAAAATGATAAAAACACAAGATAAAATAGCTAACATTTAAATGAAAATTGAAAATACAAAAATAAAAACATTCAAAATAATAATAATAATAATGACCAAAAACACAAAACAAAATTTCTTTAAGACAAAAAAAATCTTTAGCTAATATAAAAAAAAAAAAAATGAAATATAAAAATATATTTGAAAACAAAAATGTAAAAAAAAAAAAAAGGATTAAAAAACACAAAAATTAATAAAGCAAAAATATAATATAACATTACAATGTAAAACATAAAATCCATCGTCATATTTAAAAATAATAATAATGAAATGATAAAAACACAAAACATATTTCATATATACATATATAAAACAATATATTTATTTATACATAAAAATGCAATATATAAAATTCTATATATATCATTTAATAGTGAATAAATGAAACGAAAATAACACTGACTGCAATAACCATTTTTTTTTTCTCACGAAATCAGTTCACTTATGTCTGCATTTCAGCATTTTTTTTTACACTGAGGTGAATGTCTACATCAGTCCATTCCTTCTGTGTTGAGACAGTGAGTTATGCGAGTTATGACTTAAATGAATCACTGAATCATTTGAATGAACAGATTCAATAAGCAGAAACATCTGAATGAACTGATTCACTAAAATGGACTTTCGAACGTTAGTTGAGGACACTGCACGAGACAAGTGTGTATGAATTGCTAAGGTCACTTGGTTGTGTCAGTCTTAAACGCTTCAGTTGTCATTTGCAACCTGTAAATGACATGCGAGTGAGTAAATGATGAACTGTCCCTTTAATTCTCACCTCTCTAGAGAATTCGTCTGCCACTCTTGAAGCAGAAGATCTAAAAACTCATAACAGCGTCTGTAAGTCAAAGAAAACATTTTCTGTTAGGATCAGAGTGGATGTGTTTTTTGTGTGTGTGTGTGTGTGTGTGTGTGTTCTCACCGTCTGACGGCCACTGATTTAGATGTGCAGTTGCTGGTCATGATGGGAATCAGACGTGGGTAGTGAGTGTGCTGAAGAAAAAACAACACATATGACAAATATGATCAAATTAACTTTTTGGACATTTTAATAGCTTTTAGGTTTTTATATATATATATATATATACATATATAATTTATATTATTATTTATATTATATATTATTAAATATATTATTATATATTTACATTATTTATATTATTATTATTATATATTCATAATAAATATTTATTATATTAATATTATAAATAATGAAACTACATATACGTAACATTAACAGTATATTTTATTAACATAAATACATATACAAATATTAAAATATATGTAATATATATTATACACTACCACTACCAAAGTTTTGAACTGTAAGATTTGTAGTTTTTTAAAAAAGACTCTTCTGCTCACCGAGCCTGTGTTTATTTGATCCAAAGTACAGCAAAAACTGTCAAATTTTGAAATATTTTTACTATTTAATATAACTGCTTTCTATTTGAATATATTTTAAAATGCAATTTATTCCTATGATTTCAAAGCTACATTTTCAGCATCATTACTCCAGTCTTCAGTGTCACATGATCCTTCAGAAATCATTCTAATATTTTGATTTGCTGCTCAAAAAACATTTATTATTATTACGTTAAAAACAGCTGAGTAGAATTATTTCAGGTTTCTTTTATGAATAGAAAGTTCAGAACAGCATTTATCTGAAATAGAAATCTTTTGTAACATTATAAATGTCTTTATCATCACTTTTGATTAATTTCAAGCATCTTTGCTAAATTAAAAGTATTAATTTCTATCATTTATCACCAAAAGCTTTTTTAAATGCTGATCTTGGATCTTTCTATTCATCAAACGATCCTGAAAAAATGTACTCGACTGTTTTAAATATTGATAACAATAATCAAAAATGTTTCTTTAACAGTAAATCAGCATATTAGAATGATTTCTGAAGGATCATGTGACACTGAAGACAAGTAATGATGCTGAAAATTCAGCTGCGCATCACAGAAATAAATTAGATTTTAATAGATATTCAAATACAAAGCAGTTATTTTAAACAGTAAAAATATTTCACAATATTACAGCTTTTGCTGTATTTCAGATCAAATAAATGCAGGCTTGGTGAGCAGAAAAGACTTCTTTAAAAAAATCTTACTGTTCAAAAACTTTTGACTGGTAGTGTATAAATATAGTATTAATTACTGCACACACACAATATATTTATAAATACTATAAATAATATTGTTACATGTAGTTTTATTGTTTTTTATGTATATATGTATTAACAACTTAATACAAATATTCCATGTATAAATGCTGTTTAATCTATATTGACTGTTTACGCCGCAGACTCATTTAATTTAAAGTACAACTATTTTCGACAGCATCGGTTATGGAGAATAATTCAATAGGAAGCACTATGGGATGTTTGTAACTGCTGTGATGTTTATCAAACCCACAAAAGCCACAGTAAACACGTGCCGTGCAGGACGCCAGAAGAGACACAACTAACACGCAGATCAATCTTATTGATCATGTTTGCCGCTCTGAATCCAACATCAGGCCTGACTGCGCGACACACAGAACATCAGCAGCCCATTTCTGTGTGCGTGTGTGTGTGTGTAAACATACCCGTATAATGAGACGGATCGCCGCCATCCCGGACGTGGCCATAACTTTAGCGCTGTTGGGGACGAGGTTCAGTAACGTTGGCATGATGTTCTCGGCTCCGTGATCAAATTTATTGGCCAACACAGATGACAGGTGCCTGGAAGAGACACATCAGACATTATACAAATACACAACACTTACACTCCGTTCTAAAACCTACTGAGCTGCCTGTGTTTAATTATATGTTGATATATTTATATATAATATTTATTTTTTAATATATTTAATCGACACAAATTAACGCAATACTGACCGGCATCCAAAAAATATAAAATGACATTTGTATATAATATTTATATATTATATATTATACACTTAAAATGTTCACAATTAAATAAAATTAATATTTAATATTTATATACTGAGATATTTCTTTATATAATATTTTAAAATATTTTTAATTAACACTAAAATTCCATCCAATACTGAAACATAAAAATATTTTATATATATTTATAAATATATAATATTTTAAATATTTTTGATAAACACAAAACTCACACAATATTGAAAAAAAATCAATAATATTTAAAAAATATATTGACTTATTTATTTGTATAAAATATTTTAAAAAACATTTAAAATACAAATTGAAGTGCACTATTTTACTCAATATCTGTGCATATTCCAGCATCATGTCATTAACTTCGCATCATGTTAACTTAAATCAAGTTGTGCATTTTATATGAGGAGCTAAACTTGTAAACTAAATCAGTGGGGCTTTTTTTGGTTCCATTTCAGATGTTGCCTATGAAGGCAGTTGCCTATGGTTTGGAACGGAGCCCGTCGGTCTTACGAGAGAGTGTGTTTTCATGCACACTAAGTGCTTCACACTCTCGGCTCCATCATGAAGCGCAGCAGATCTTACAATGCTGGACTCCGTCCAATGTTTGAAACCAGACCACTTAAACTAATTGATTCTTTTCATTAAACTAAGTCTGTCAGCACCACTCAGCAGTCAGTCCATCTTCAACTAGAGCTGAACGGGATGATGGTTTATAACAGCGACTGTGTCAACCCAGAGAGATGTAGGTATATTCGAACACTTATCAGTGGTTTAGACTGCTTTACATTACAGAAAACAATCAATGGAGATGAAGTTTTTAGCCTAAAAACAAACATTTTACTCACCCGAGTGTGATACAGGCCTCGCGCACCACCTGCGAGCGCAGATCTTTGGCCGAGAGTTTGAACGGTCCCTCCAGCTGCCGTAACTGCTGCGAAAAGCCATCGTAGTCGCTCGCGCCGGCCAACAGCAGAGAACGAACCTTCTTCAGCTGCAAACCAACCAATCAATGAGTCAAAGGACACAATCAAATGACATGAACCTATAATACTGGATTGATGTGATAACGACCAGTTTGATCGTACTTAACAAAACAAACATGACCGGATGGACTTGCATCATGCTGAAAGCTCTAATTTGTATGGAAGCTTGATTCTGCCACAGGATAAAAAACTAAAAAAGGTTATTTATTTATACCTCACAATTCACAAAAATCAGAATTGCAAGAAAAAAGTAGAATTGTGAGATATAAAGTCAAAATTGTGAGATAAACTCAGAAATGAGATTTAAACTCAGAACTGATAAACTCAGAATTGAGAAATAAACTCAGAATAATGATATAAACTCATAAATGAGATAAACTCAGAATTGATAAACTCAGAACTGATCAACTCAGAATTGAGAGATATAAACTCAGAATTGTAAGATATAAACACAGAATTGATAAACTCAGAATTAATAAACTTAGAATTGATCAACTCAAAATTGTAAGATATAAACTCAGAACTGATAAACTGAGAATTGTGAAATATAAACTCAGAATTGTAAGATATAAACTCAGAATTGATCAACTCAGAATTGATTAACTTAGAATTGTGAGATAAATTCAGAATTGAGATATAAACTCAGAATTGTAAGATATAAACTCAGAATTGATAAACTCAGAATTGTAAGATATAAACACAGAATTGATAAACTCAGAATTAATAAACTCAAAATTGTAAGATATAAACTCAGAACTGTAAGATATAAACTCAGAATTGATCAACTCAGAACTGATTAACTTAGAATTGTGAGATAAATTCAGAATTGAGATATAAACTCAGAATCGTAAGATATAAACTCAGAATTGATAAACTCAGAATTCAGATATAAACTCAGAATTGATAAACTCAGAATTCAGATATAAACTCAGAATTGATAAACTCAGAATTGATAAACTCAGAATTGATAAACTCAGAATTGCGATTATAAACTCAGAATTGATAAACTCAGAATTCAGATATAAACTCAGAATTGATAAACTCAGAATTGTGATATAAACTCAGAATTGATAAACTCAGAATTGATAAACTCAGAATTCAGATATAAACTCAGAATTGATAAACTCAGAATTGATAAACTCAGAATTGCGATTATAAACTCAGAATTGTAAGATATAAACACAGAATTGATAAACTCAGAATTAACAGACTCAGAATTGATAGTTAGAACTGATAAACTCAGAATTGTAAGATATAAACTCAGAATTGATCATCTCAGAATTGATAAACTCAGAATTCAGATATAAACTCAGAATTGATAAACTCAGAATTCAGATATAAACTCAGAATTCAGATATAAACTCAGAATTGATAAACTCAGAATTGTAAGATATAAACTCAGAATTGATAAACTCAGAATTCAGATATAAACTCAGAATTGATAAACTCAGAATTGTGAGAAACTCAGAATTGTGATATAAAATCAGAATTGATAAACTCAGAATTGATAAACTCAGAATTGTGAGAAACTCAGAATTGTGATATAAACTCAGAATTGAGAAACTCAGAATTGTGATATAAACTCAGAATTGATAAACTCAGAATTGTAAGATATAAACACAGAATTGATAAACTCAGAATTAACAGACTCAGAATTGATAGTTAGAACTGATAAACTCAGAATTGTAAGATATAAACTCAGAATTGATCATCTCAGAATTGATAAACTCAGAATTCAGATATAAACTCAGAATTGATATAAACTCAGAATTGATAAACTCAGAATTGTGAGCTATAAACACAGCATTTAGATATAAACACAAATCTAAAATATAAACTCAGAATTGCAAGATATAAACTCAAAATTTTCAGATATTGAGATGTAAGCTTGCGCAAAAAAAAGGTAATTTGTGTCGATTGCAATACAGACTTTTTTCTTGTTCTTGCAATCTGACTTTTTACTCAGAAATGTGAGAAAAAAAAGTTCAAAGTGTGAGATAAAGTCACAACAACCTCATTTAGTTTGTCTCCCACGGCAGAAACAGAGTTTCATAATTTTACAATAATGACCAGTTGACATTACATTTTTTCTACTTAATAAACAAATGAATAAATGATGGACATTAAACACTAATTTGATTTTAAATGATTTGTTGATTATTTTGATATTTGAGAACGAGAGACATGAAACTAGCACAGCTATACATGAACTCCCTAAACAGTGAATAACAGCATGGTCATTATATATATATATATATAGAGAGAGAGTCATTATACACAAACATGTGACCACAGAATGATTCCATCGACCAATCACAATCAAGTTTTCCAGAGAGACGGGTAACAAACAGTCGTTTTATTCTGTTATAAATGTGAGATCACTCACTGCAGCCACTCGCTGTTCCCAATCGTGTTTTTCATCGGAGAGAATTTCTCGGATCTTGTTCATGGAGTCCTCAAGCTCTCGAGCTGAGTAAATCTGTGAGAAACAACAGTGTCATCAAACTCACTGAACACTGGCGCCTGTCCAGAGATCTCTAATGGAAAACCACTGAATCCAAACTGACACTCCACATTACAGATAGACGCGTCATTATTGGTGCGTTATTGATGATTCCTTGAGTTACTGACACACACGTGAATTCAGATGCAGTTTGAGGTCAGTAAGATGTTTAATGTTTTGACTTCTGCTCACCAAGGCTGCATTTATTTAATAAAAATACAGTAAAAATACAGAAATATTATTGCAATTCAAAGTAGCTGTTTCTATGTGAATATCTGTTAAAATGTAATTTATTTCTGTGATCAAAGCTCAATTTTAGCATCATTACTCCAGTCTTCAGAGTCACAGGATCCTTCAGAAATCATTCTAATATGTGACCCTGGACCACAAAAGCAGTCGTAAGTAGCATGTGTATATTTACAGCAATAGCCAACAATACATTGTATGGGTCAAAATTATCCATTGCTCTTTTATGCCGAAAAACATTAAATAGAATCTTTTAACAGTGTCTTTACTGTCACTTTGGACAATTGAATGTGTCCTTGACAAACAAAAGTATTCATTTATTTAAAGAAAAAAGTCTTGCTGAGCCCAAACATTGTTGGATATATTAGCGTTCACCTACAAATACTCACCTGTACGGCGGGAACATCTTCAAAGGCACGGATGAAGTCTTCTTCATCGACAGCACCGGCACCAGAGCTCTCTTTACCTGATGAGAAAAGAACAGGTTTTAGTATTTTATAAATACATTTATTTTAATAAATATTTTATAAATAATTTTTTAAATATTTTTAATTACTATTTCATTTTTATATGTATTTTTTCTATAGAAAATAATAACAAATATAAACAAAAAAAAAATCACATGAAATTATATATATATTATAATTATTTAAAATAAAAATAACATTATATTTAATTTATATATACACAATAAAAAATGTAAATATATACATATAAATATTACATATTACATATAACAAATTATATATATATATATATATATATATATATATATATACACTACCGTTCAAAAGTTTGGGGTCAGTACATTTTTATTGTTTCTTTTTTTTTTTTTTTTAGAAATTAATACTTTTATTCACCAAGGATGTATTAAGTTAATAATTAAAAGTTTATTAAAAGTTAATAATAAATAATTTACATTGTTATAAAATATTTATATTTTGAATAAACACTGTACTTTTTAAACTTGTTATTCATGAAAGAATCCTGAAAAAAAAAATTACAGGTTCCAAAAAATATTTGGCAGCACAACTGTTGATATTATCCAACATTGATCGTTCTAATAATAAATCCGCATATTACAATGATTTCTGAAGGATCATGTGAGTAACAGGAGTAACAGCTGATAAATCACAGGAATAAATTCTATTTTAAAGTATGTTAAAATAAAAAAAACATTATTTTATATTGTAAAAACATTTTGCAATATTACTGGTTTTTTTTTTTTTTTTTTAATCAAATAAATGCAGCCTTGATGAGCATAAGAGACTACTTTAAAGACTATTACAAGTCTTACTGACCCCAAACTTTTGAACGGTAGTGTGTATATATATATAATATTAAAAACATTGTACAATTTTTAAAATAAAATTAGCATTATATTTAACATTTAAATATATACATATTAATATTACATTTAACAAATTATATATAAAATGTAAATAAAACATTATACAATTTTTGCAATAAAAGTAACATTATATTTAATTTATATATATTTAATATATATATATTATATATATTTATTATATTTAATTTAAAAATACAATAAAAAATATAAATATATACATATAAATGTTACATATAACAAATTATATATATACATTATATATATACACATATATATATATATATATATATATATATAAATATTACACAATTTTTGTAATAAAAATAACATTATATTTAATTTATATATACACAATAAAAAATGTAAATATATACATATAAATATTACATATAACAAATTGTTTTTTAATATCTATTACAAACATTATACAATTTTTAAAATAAAAATAACATATTTAATTTATATATATACACACACAATAAAACATTTTAATATATATATTAAAAACATTATATGATTTTTTTATTTAAAATAACATTATATTTAATTTATATATATAAAAAATGTAAATATATACATATAAATATTACATATAACTTCTATATTTCACATATTTATATTACTATAATATTTTATATTTTAGATATAAGTTTTAATATTTTTAGGGGGGTTTAATTGAGTTTAATTGTAAAGATAGCCGCAGCTAACATGGCGTTACAATGCACCTCAGCGTTGAAATGTTTTTTACTTGTATTACAGAAACACTGGAACACTGAACTGGCCAATCAGAACACAAAAAGTGTTTTATAAAATCGCAAATTAACAAAGTCAAACTTCACCTGAGCTCTTGGTGCTGGACGCGGAGCTCGGCCTGCGCAGGGATCCCGTCCGCCGCACCGATGACGCTCCTTTAGAGGACGACGAGGAACGACCTCCATCCACCGAATCGTCATCATCGATGTTCTTATCTGAGAAAACACAGAGAAAACACTTCTTTAATGACAACATGCGATTTCAAACAATTTATATACCGTTACAGTTGTTATTAATATTTTAAATTTGATATATTGATAATTTAATTACATTTTTAAATCATTACACGCTTCTGAAGGATCATGTGACACTGTGTGTAATGGCTGATAAAAAATTCAGGTTTGCATCACAGAAATAAATTATATTTTAAAGTATATTAAAATAAAAACCATTATTTTATATTGTAATAACATTTTGCAATTTTACAGTTTTTTTTTCTGTATTTTTAAGCAAATAAATGCAGCCTTGATGAGCAGAAGAGATTTCTTACTGATCCCAAACTTTTGAGCGGCAGTGTATATATATATATATATATATAAGGTTTTATAAAATGCCGCATGTGTGTGAATCTGAAGGACGTCACCTCCTACACTCAGCAGCTCAGGGAAAAACCCCGGCAGAGCCGCTCACGTGGGGAAACCAGCACCAAAATCTGCCAGACCAGCGATCAATCGCCATGAATTATTTATATACACACACACACACACACTCCCCGACCTTATTCATCATGCATTAGTGTCAACACCTCTCTCCCACAATCCTTCACTGTGAACGGCCTCCTAACACACGCCAAACTACTCCAGAAACCTCCAGGGAAACAAACACACATTCATCCAGACGTCCAAACCACAAACACCTATTATTTAACAGGAAAAAACAGACCCAAACCCTCCTCTGAGCCTTAAAAACAACTTTGAACATAATTTATGATCATTCTTACAATCAAAATGAGGTTTCATGTCATTTCTGAAGACAAATTGTGTTTGCAAACACACATTTACACATATTCTTGTTTTTTCTGACCTCTAAACCTTCATAAACAATTAGCAGGAAGGTAAGAAGGTTTATTAAGTATTTTCCATTGAAAGTTTCCATAATGCATGTTGTGAATGAATTAAATAAATTAAATAATTTAATGACTTTAATCAAATAAATAAAATAATGTAGAAAAATGCTAATAATTTGCCGTTTTAATATAAAATATAACAACATAGTTTAAATATAAATAATAATAAAAACATAATTCATGATAATAATAATATAAATTGTAAAAAATAATATTAAAAACTATTTACATTTTAATATAAATACACATAAAATATAATTTAATATAAAATAAAAATACATCATTAATACTAATAAAAATGTTAGTAATTTTTGGTCCAATTTGATGTTAAATTAAAAAAAAAAATAACAAAAAGACAATTAAAACACCTTATTTAAAGTAAGAAAAAACATAAAAAAAATAAAAATAAAATAAAAAATAAATAATGAATCATTTTTGCTTACAAACACACTTTTGTTTAGTTTTAAATTAAAAAAAATATAACAACATATGGTTAAAGTATAAACAATAATAAACAATATATAATTCATACTAATAATTTGTAAATAATTTATTGGTCCAATTTTGCGTAAAATTAAAAATGACATTTAAAATAAATTAAAAAAGGCATAAAATAAAAATAGAGAAGTCAGGTCAAAAGGATGGAGACATAATAATACCAAATAATTTTTGCTTAGCAAAAAACATTTTAAACATCATTTAAAAAATACATTTTTAAAAAAAATAATGTAAAAATATCATTTTAAAATATTATTGAAATTTTAATATAAAATAAAAAATATATAGCATTAATACTATAAAAAATTAAGTAATTTTTGTAAATGCAAAATTTATAAGTAAAAATGTATGCTTTTTATTTTAAATAAGGTATTTTAATTCTGTCTTTTTTAATTAATTAATTTATTTATTTATTTTTAATTTTGCATCAAATTGGACCAGTTTTGATGCAAAATTAAATAATAAAAAGACAGAATTAAAATACCTTATTTAAAATTTGAAAAACATAAAAAAATTAAAAAATAGAGAAGACATGTGAAAAGGATGGAGGCAGTCTAATTATAATAATAATTAATCACACTTTTGTTGTTTTTACACAGAGAAAATGACATTTTCTGTCCTCTAACCATCACAAAGCATCTGTATATCTTAATGAATACATTATTTATGAGTCTATTAAGAATTTTCAAATTAAAGCTTCCACAACGCAGGTTGTAAGGACATAAATGAAGGCAAAACACACACACACACACACACACACACACGGTCTGCATGCAGCATTTAATCACAGCGATCAGATTTCAGGAAGACAGAGGCAGAGAGACAGACAGATGTGAGCCGCTATTACTCTTGAGACAGCATGCAAACAGAGACGCCGTTTGAGGAATAAAAGCGCCACTGATGCTCGTCCCCTCCTGACCTACAGATGCCTCGTCTCTGTCTCTGTCTCTGTCTGTCTGTCTGTCTCCGTCCCTCCGCTCATGCAGTGCTCAGACAGTGAATGCTTACAGGCGCAGATCCTCCGGCACACCAGCTTCCTCAACATATCGTCAGGCTTTCCCACGCTGCCTCATTCTGACACAGCCTCCAACGGCGGTGCGACCCCTCCCTGCCTCCGCGAACGTGTGTGTGTGTGTGTGTAAAAACCAGAGCATGCTGGGATGAGCTATTACTCATGAAGCTCCGCCCACATCACTGGGTGGAGGAGGGCAAGGGAGGAGCTTCACACACGGGCTGTGTTCACAAAACTGCTCACTACATGCATACTATTTTTCAGAATGTGTGTGAAACAGTATGCAGTATGTTTCAGTGTGCTGCACTGTTAACACACGACCTCACCTAATTATCTCATAATACAAATGTAACAATTAAAGTTATTAATTAAATAATTTAATAAAATAAATATATTTAAAAAATATATATATTAAAAATAAAAAATACATTTAAAATATTGTTTAATATAAAATACATATACTACTAATAAAATAAAATATATACAATTATTTAAAAAATAAGCAATAAATATAACATTTAAAAAGAAAATATTAAAATTAATTGAACATAAAATACATATAATACTAATAAAAACATTTATTTAAAATAATATTCCTGACCCAATTCTATAAAAAAGGGAAAAACAGAATCAAAATATCTAATTTAAAAATGACTTTCAAACTAAATAAGTTAGAAGGTGAGTCAAAAGGGTGGAGGTGGTCTAATTATAAACATAATTAAAAAGTATAATTAAAACATTTAAAATGAGAATAATAACAGTAGAATTGCATAGACATTTTTAGATTGTATCTAAAATAGTATGCAGTATGCATTGACAAATGTTTAAGTATGCTGCACTGTAGTCACATGACCTCATTTCACTGCATGTTTAATTCATTTAGTGGCATTTAGTGTCGTCTTATATCAAAAAAAGTTACAATGAAAATAAATAGCAACAAGTCCAGTGTTTTTTTAATATTTTAAAAAATATTTTATTATATTTATTTTCTTATATACAAAATAAAAACATATAAAGTATACAATTATATAGTTTTATATGATTTTATTTAGTATATAATATAAAATATAAATTTTATTTACAATTAATATATTTTAATGCACATAAAATAAGAATAAAAAAATGAAACTGTGCGTATATAAAAACAATAAATATTAATTAGGATAATAAATTTGGTGTAAAATGTCTTCTAAATAAACAAACAAATAAATAAATAAGATTAAAATATCTATTTATATCTAATTAAAATAAATATATTTTATATTTCATTAAAAAATAAATACAAAAAATAAAAACAACAATAAACGTTAAGTAGGACAATAAATTTGGTGTAAAATGTCTTCTAAACAAACAAATAAATAAATAAGATTAAAATATCTATTTATATCTAGTTACAATAAATATATTTTATATTTAATTAAAAAATAAATACAAAAACAAAAAAATAATAAACATTAAATAGGATAACAAATTTGGAGTAAAATGTCTTCTAAATAAACCAACAAATAAATAAGATTAAAAAATCTATATATCTAATTAAAATAAATATATTTTATATTTAATTAAAAAATAAATACAAAAAATAAAAATAATAAACATTAAATAGGATAATACATTTGGTGTAAAATGTCTTATAAATAATTAAACAAATAAATAAATAAGATTAAAATATCTATTTACATCTAATTAAAATAAATAATAAGTACAATTAAAATATTATTAATAATAATAATAATAAAAATGACAATGCATATTATATTTTTAGGATTGCAGTATGTAGTATGCAGTGATAAATGTTTTAGTGTGCTGGACTGTTGTCAAATGACCCAATCTCATTGCATGTTTAAGTGTCCAATTATCTCATAATAAAAAATTAACAACTAAATATATTGGAATCTAAAAATAAATCCATACATAAAACTACAACAGTAAAATATTTTTTAAAAGTTAACTAATTTTGTGTAATATGTCTCAAAATACAAGATTATATCTTTTTAAATTTAAAAAAAAAAAAAGTAAACATAAAATATGATAATCACTGAAAAAATACACGTTTGGATTGGCTGACGTGTCTCAGGAGGGCGGGGTTTGAGAGAGAAGGCGAGTCAAAAGGATGAAGGCAGTCTAATTAAACTATTATTAAGTAAGTATAATTGTAAAAAAGTAAATAATCATTATTAGCAGTAACAGTCTAAATATCTGAAATCATTTACATCAGCTTTGAAAGTCTAATCAAATAATGAGCATAAATGCACAACATTAAATTTAACTGATGACATCAGTCCTGGATTATTCATCACTTCAATCTGAGAGCAATGCATTGTGGGATAAACTGAATCAATGCACATTTACGGCACATTTTGGAAAATGCAATCATCTGGGTATCCAAAGTGAAGACAAAATTCACATGCAGTGTACACGGAGTACATACTGCACACTGCAGAAAGAGTAGTATAGCAGTGCACTATTCCAAAAAAAAAAAACAAAAAAGAAAAGAAAAGAAAACACACTCTGAACAAACACACACACACACACAGAGTCATCTAAACAGCTGACTGAACTACATAAAGCAAAGCATCCGCTCATGACTCACACGTTCATCATCGCTGACAAACACACCGTCACACACTGACACAACAAAATGAGCTTAACCAGCACTTAACACACAAGAACACTGCTGAACACTTGAAGGAGTCGAAACAGACCTCTATTGTGTGTTTCTGAGAGAATTCATCTTTTGTGTGTACGATAAAATCTACAAATCCTTCATATTTCATTTTCTTTTTCAAATACAAACACTACCAGTCAAAAGTTTTTGAACAGTAAGATTTCTCATGTTTTTTAAAGCCTCTTCTGCTCACCAAGTTAAATAGAAATAATTAAATAGAAAGCAGTTATTTTAAATTGTAAAACTATTTTACAATATTACTGCTTATGCTGTATTTTAGATCAAACAAATGCAGGCTTGGTGAGCAGAAGAGACGTCTTTAAAAATATTAAAAATCTCACTGTTCAAAAATGTTATATATGTATAATAAACATTACACATATTTAATATTTATATTTATAAAATATACTATTAATTATAGTACATATATGTAGTTTCATTATTTATAATATTAATATCAATGTATAAATGTTTTATATGAATATAAATATATAAGTATATACACTACCGTTCAAAAGCTTGGGGTCAGTAAGACTTGTAATAGTCTTTAAAGTAGTCTCTTATGCTCATCAAGGCTGCATTTATTTGATTAAAAATATAGAAAAAAAAACAGTAATATTGCAAAATGTTTTTACAATATAAAATAATGTTTTTTATTTTAACATACTTTAAAATAGAATTTATTCCTGTGATGAAAAGCTGAATTTTTATCAGCTGTTACACCAGTCTTAAGTGTCACATGATCCTTCAGAAATCATTCTAATATGCGGATTTATTATTAGAATGATCAATGTTGGATAATATCAACAGTTGTGCTGCCAAATATTTTTTGGAACCTGTGATTTTTTTTTCAGGATTCTTTCATGAATAACAAGTTTAAAAAGTACAGTGTTTATTCAAAATATAAATATTTTATAACAATGTAAATTATTTATTATTAACTTTTAATAAACTTTTAATTATTAACTTAATACATCCTTGGTGAATAAAAGTATTAATTTCTTAAAAAAACAAAAAAAAAACAAACAAACAATAAAAATGTACTGACCCCAAACTTTTGAACGGTAGTGTATAAAAATATATATATTATTTAAAAACATTAAAAGTGTAAGTCTAAATGCAGAATGCAAAAAAAACCCAGGAAAAAATTGCAAAAAATGTGATTATTTAAAAAAAAAAAAAAAAATTACATATTTTAATAATTTAAGAATAGTGTAATAAACATGATTTAGATAATTCAAGAAAAAATGGTCATGTTTCACCAGCAGGTGGCAGAACACTAAAACTAATGAGCTGGTAGTTTGTTTTACAAAACATACTCTTATTTTAGAAATTTCAAGTAATATTAAAGTCAGTTGTGAAATAGCAACATAATAAAACAACACATTAATAACACAAAGACTCTCAAAATAAGACTCTTGGTTGCTTTAAACTTTCATAACAAACATTATAGAACAAACACACAAATATGATCTGGTAAAAAAATCTAAATGACAAATTAACAACACACAAAGAGCAACAATATAAGTAAATGATCATCTCCACATGGGCTGATCAGACCGATAATCTCCTGATGCTGTGATTTAAGACCAAAAAAGTCTTAAAAACTGATCTAAAAGACGTCTTTCAGTGACAAATGATTTGTGAGATTATGATTTAGAAAATTGCCTGAAACCAGAGTACTAGTATTTGGGTTTAAACTAGATGGAAATATGCTGTTGCTGATCTGAGTGAATCTAATAATCCTCATTAAGACAGAATGAGAGGAATGTGAGCAACACACTGACTGATGGGAAGTTACGTAACCAAACATGAGCCCAATTTTCAATATATGCGGTGTAGTTCGCAGAAAACTGATCAAATGTGTCTAATAATAATCAGATGAAATCCATTAGACTCCTAAATGTTTGTGAGAATGGAATTTTCTTGAAAACTGGCTTCATTTTATTCAAACAAAATATAATAATATCTCTTTCATTTGATTTTAGGGTGAATCGTGACAGATTTTGCTACGTACATCATTTGGAGCGACCACTCATCATGTGGTGCGACCGATAATAAGAATAACTGTATTAAAATAAAAATAAAATATCTCATTTCTGTGGTTCTAATATGAATTACTGCTACAGCATGCTTAAGTGAATGATGTTTTTAATACATATTTTTAATAGTTACAGAACAATAAATCTGCTAACTACATTTAAGAAGGCAACTCTGAAATTATAAAACTAAAATATGAGATCATTATTTACAAAAACTCAATAATAATTTAATTACAGAGAACATCTAAAAAAATGTTTAGCATTTTAAGTAAATTAGTAATTTTAATATAAATCATGGTCGCACCACATGACATTTTTTAAGGCTGCGGCCAATTCGTTGAAATTTAATTTTTTTTTAAAACAGGCTTCATTTTATTCAAACAAAATATAATTTCTTATCTCTTTCATTTGATTTTAGGGTGAATCGAATTTTTCTGTTATTCAAAGTGTCAAAAAATCAAGTGGTGCGACCGTCTGGACACAACTTTATTTAAAAAATATTTTTGATTAATTTTCTGCACTATGTGACATGATCCTATATAAAATTACAAAGCATTTGTATTTATATTTATAATATACAAACAAACTTTGTCTGATGATTTCCATTTTATGAAATATCATGTGGTACGACCATCAACAAACTACCATTTTGGGGCTTTTAATGTTAAAATCTATTACCAAAGATAGGACTTTGCATCATATAACAATTTGCCATTGACCCATGGAAGCATCAAGCAGATTTCAAATTTGGAAAAAAATAACCTTTTTAACGACTGGTATGTAGTTACCACATTTGGATATCATGTGGTATGACCTCAAAAAACAATGAATATAAGGTTGTTATTATAAATTTCATAGTGACCTTTAGTGGGAAGCTAGCTTGTTTTGTTCAGGTGGCCAACATTGTACTTGTACATTCTGACTGAATTTGAAATATCATGTGGTGCGACCAAACATCATGTGGTGCGACCACTGCAGAGTGTTTTCCATTATAGATAAATGTCCCAGATTGGCAGTTTTTGTGCTTTTATATTCAGTTTATATACATAAAATACTTTATTTTAGTACCATTTAGAATAGATTTTTATACAATTTAGTTCAATTTAGACCGTTTGATGTTTAATCTTTGTACAATATAAGAAAAATGCAAAAATGAATTTAGAGCATATAATTTTTTTTGGTAATTATACATTTATTAGTATTCTTTTAATTTATTCATTAATAACTATTTTGACTGAATTTGAAATATCATGTGGTGCGACCACTGCAGACTGTTTTCCATTACAGATAAATGTCCCAGATTGGCAGATTTGTGCTTTTATATTCAACTGATAGTTTATATTTATTTTAGTATCATTTGGAATAGATTTTTATGCAATTTGGGTCATTTCAGATGGTTTATGTTTAATCTTTGTACAATATGAGAAAAATGCAAAAAATGAATTTAGATGTAATTTTTGTTTGGTAATTATACGTTTATTAGCATCCATTTATTTATTTATTTATTAATAACTATTATGACTGAATTTGAAATATCATGTGGTCCGACCACTGCAGAGTGTTTTCCATCACAGATAAATGTCCCAGATTGGCAGGTTTTGTGCTTTTATAATCAATTGAGGGTTTATATACATAAAATACTTTATTGTAGTATCATTTGGAATAGATTTTTATGCAATTTGGGTCATTTCAGATAGTTTATGTTTAATCTTTGTACAATACGAGAAAAATGCAAAAAATGAATTTAGAGCATGTATTTTTTGTTTGGTAATTATTCATTTATTTGTATATATTTATACATTTATTTACATTTACATTTACAATTATACATTTATTTGTATATATAATTGATTTTTTAAAATTAATTTATTAATAACTATTTCAATTGGATTTCACTGCCAAGCAAAGTAAAATAAATGCTTGAACCGATCATCTCTTCATATTTACTAGTTATAGCACAAAATAAACATGAATGAACATCAGAAGGTATTTTGTTTCACCCGTGAAAAGATGTCAATACATCTCTTTAAATAGATTTTTAATGATATAAGGCCTTTGCGTCATTTAGAGCGACCACTCATCATGTGGTGCGACCGACGACAGGAATAACAGCATTAAAATAAAAATAAAATATCTAATTTCTGTGGTTCAAATATGAATCACTGCTACAGCATGCTTAAGTAAATTATACTTTTATAACATGTTTTATCAGTTGTCTGCAATTTACAGAACAATACAACTGCTAACTACATTTAAGAAAGTAACTCTGAAATTATAAAACTAAAATATAAGATCATTATTTACAAAAACTCAAAATAATTGAATTACAAAGAACATCTTAAGCATTTTAAGGAAATTAGTTAATTTTAATATAAATCATGGTCGCACCACATGACATTTTTTTAAGGCTATGGCCAATTCATCAAGATGAAAAAACACTAAAATCACTTAATTTTAAAATTTAATATGAATTTATTTGTAGACAACATTCTTAATGTTTAAACTATTACAACAGATATGATTATTTTTTGTAATTTAAAATTGGCCTGTTGAAAATCCTTATACGTCAATGACCCATATGCATGTCTGCATTTGTTACGGTGCATTAATGCATCAAACATCATGATCTTTCTCCCTCCTTCAAGTCAAAAACACACAATATCTGATCAGCAGTGCTCATTTTTCCTCCAAACTGCTCTCTAACCTACTTTAAAAGTCTTTTGTATGAAGTGACGAGTATCTGGACCGACCGAAGATAAAAAAAATGTCCTATTTGAGCCGTGCGTCCAATCCAAAGCTGCTTATTTTTACAGCGGTGCGTGTGGGCTGATCTCAAAACGTCCCACACACTTTCACTCTTACGAAATGCACACAAGACCCTGTGAACAGTGAAATCCCTTCTTCGTTTCTCTATCAAACGCTCGCTTTCACTGCAATGGTGTTAAGACCGTATTAAACTGCACAAACCTCCTTGAGCTTTCATGGTGTCGCCGTCTAACGCTGAAGTTGCTCGTCTCTCTGTGATTCACATGTACAGACTCCTGTTCAACACGGCATGTTAATTGGCAGCTGACAAACGCAGGACAAAAGCAACATTCAGTATCTGAAAACACAAACCTCTGAGGAAACCTCAGCTCATTACGGGTACTATAGTTCTCTCCTAGATTCACGAGTTCATCCAAATTTCAAAAAAAGCTTATAGACGTAATTATAAGTCAGACATTTCAGGTTTTTTAATGTTCATCTCATCTCATTTTGTAAGTGACATTTAAGTTATATTCATCCTAAAGTTGTGAAAACTGCATCTCTATATTCATCCTGTGTGTCCAATTAAGGTGTAAACTGTAAATTAATTTAAGATTTATTTATTTATTTATTAATTGACTGATTGATTGTTAATTTGGCAACACATCCCTTACTCCAAAAAAACACACAAAAAAAAACACATGGTACTATACTTAAAACATGTTTTGCTACACTAGTTTAACCATGATATTTGTAGCAAAACTCTGGTTATACAAAAAACACGGTTACTACACTTTTACTATAGTAAAACCATGGTTAATTTTCTTAAGTGATCTGTACTTGTGTATACTTTCTTTCTACTAATGGTTTGATGTTTTCTATTGTTTAATGAAAAAAAAAAAGAAATCAGAAAAAAAAAGATTTGTGAACCGAAGACCCGATATGAATCAAATTATTCACAATCTGAAGCTCCAACCTGAATCAAAAGATTCACAAACCTGCTCCGAAACTCCGATTTGAATCAAATGATTCATGACACCTGCTCCGAAGCTCCAATCTGAATCAAAAACTTTGTAAACTCGTTCCTATGTACAGATCTAAATCAAATGATTCACAATTTGTGACTGGCGCTCCGAAATCCCAATCTGAATAATGTTTCATGAACCATCATTTAAGGACTCAGAGCACTGAATCATTGAATCGTGAACTCACTCCGAAAACCCAATCTGAATCTAACAATTAACGATACGCAAAGTTTTGATCAATTGATTTGCGAACCTGCTCCGAGTTAAATCAAACGAAGCTCCGATCAGAATGAAAAGATTTGCAAACCTGCTTCGAAGTCCCGATCTGAATCAAATGATTCACAAACCTGCGCTCCGAAGCTCCGATCTCAATCAAATCTGAATCAAACCCGATCTAATAATGTCTCGTGAACCATCATTTAAGGACTCAGAGCGCGAATCACAAATGATTCATTTTGGGAAATGATTTGTGAACTCGCTCCGAAAATTCAATCTGAATCTGATGATTAGATACATGTGAAGTTACGATCATCTGATTCGCGAACCTGCTCCGAAGTCCTAAACCAAGTAACTCAATAGTTGCAATAGTATTTGCAATCCGTGCTTCAAAGTCCTGTTCTCCATCAAACGATTCACAATCTGCGCTCCGAAGCTCCGATCAGAATGAAAAGATTCGCAAACCCGCTCAGAAGTTCCGATTTAAATCAAATGATTCGCGATCTGTGCTCCAAATTCCCGATCTGAATCCACGTTCCAATCATAATGAAAAGATTCATGAACCCACTCCGACGTTCTGATTTAAATCAAATGATTTGCCATCCGCGTTTCGAAGCTCCGATCTAAAACAAATGATTCACAACTAGTGATTAGTGCTCCGAAATCCCGATCTGAACAATGTTTTGGTCATTTGGCCGAATCATTCAATTCGCGAAATAATTCGCTCCAAAATTCTGATCCAAATGAAGTAATCCACGTTACGCGATTTGAATTCCCGATCTGAATCAAAAGATTCGTGATTTGATTTGAGTTTCGAAAAGCTCCGTTCACTATAAGTGCTTTTTAAAATCATTACAAGCGATGTTGAAATTTGAAAATGAATGGCTTTTTTGATCTACTTTTTGCTAGTGACTCGCTTGAACTGATTGATCGAAGTCACGCGTTTGAATCAACCGGAGCGTAAATGACTCACTCAATTGATTCAATTTGTCCATTACACGACACTTTTAGTACTACTACTGGCTTAGTTCGCTAGTTTTGTACCATTAACTGAAATAAGCAAAACAAGTATGATGTTTACAAATAAAATATCTATATTTTCATTCCAAAGATGGCATCCAACACAAATCTACGAACATACTGAGGTAAAGTAACCGGTTTACTCCATTAATATGACGAGCTGCAGCTCAAAATACATGTTAGATGTAAACATTGTGCATTATGATGGAGATTGTAGCTTAATTCACTATGTTTGAAATAGTTTGAGCACTGCTGATAGTTTAAAAAGAAATCAGTCCTTAAAAAGTGCATTTTTTAGCATTTCTCAGGTAATATCAGTGGTATGACCTATTTCAGATGTTGCTGAAATTATAACAACATACACGTTTAACTGTTTGATCAAAGTTATTGCAATTTTAGGGACAATTTAGCAGTTGCTGGATATTGGTAGTTTCACTTTTTTCTTAAAGGACAAGTCCACTTCAGAACAACAATTCACAAATAATGTACTCACCCCCTTGTCATCCAAGATGTTCATGTCTTTCTGTCTTCAGTCGTGAAGAAATTAAGGTTTTTGAGGAAAACATTTCAGGATTTTTCTCCATATAATGGACTTCATTGGTGCACCGATTTGAACTTACAAAATGTAGTTTAAATGCAGCTTCAAAGGCTCTAAACGATCCCAGCCGAGGAAACGTTCGGTCATTTTTTTTGGAAAATAAAAATTTGTATACTTTTTAAGCACAAAAGCATGTCTAGCACAGGCTCTGGGATGCAAGTTCACGTACTATTGAATAACGTCGAAAGGTCACGTGGAACTACAGACCCAGTGTTTACAAAGCGAACGCACAAAGACTAAGAAAGTGCAAGTAAGTCAAACACTGTTTACAAACAAAAAGCTACAACGATGTCGGACGATTCTGAAGTTGTAGGAGAAAATAAGATGGAGTTTTTCACCATACTCTACCTTTTAGAGCCGGAGTACACAGACGATGAACTTAGACGTGATTCGTAGTAGTGATGGGAAGTTCGTATGGGATTATTTTTGTGCCAATAAGAATGAACGTAACTTTATAAAACTGAACGTAACTTTCCAAGAAACGATCAAAAATATGCCACTGCAAAAGAAGAAAAACACAATGAAAATGAAAAAATGAACTCAGTCGCACGAATTTAACATGCTCTTCAAATATGCTCCATTCTTTGTTAATGATTTTCAAAGAATCGTTTTCGCGAATCATGGATTCTGAATGCGTTGCCACAGCTTTCGCTTACGCTTCGCAAATTTTCGTTTGCTGTTTTGGCACAAACCTCTCGTGGGGGCGGGCTTAACAGCGATCTACTCTGATTGGCTAATGAGCTTTTGATGGACAGTTGCTCTCTGACCTGGAAGCACAGACGGTGACGTCAGTGGCGCACATATTGGAAAGTTGTTGCGGTGTGCAATACGTCGTGCTTTGTTTATAGAAACTATCAGAACTGTTGCACACTGTACATGAATAAAACTTTTATCGATGTTATTGATTAACGTTACTTTAGCAACACGAACTTACTTCAAGCTGCCCTGAGGGACAAGCTGAGGTGGAAGATGATGCTGCTCCGTGTCTCTCCTGGGAGCTCATCTTTAGAAACTAAGAGACGACCGTAGGTGAAATACTAATAACATTAATACTTAATATAAACAAAGCACGACGTATTGCACACCGCAACAACTTTGCCCGCCACTGACGTCACCGTCCGTGCTTCCAGGTCAGAGAGCAACTGTCCATCAAAAGCTCATTAGCCAATCAGAGTAGATCGCTGTTAAGCCCGCCCCCACGAGAGGTTTGTGCCAAAACAGCAAACGAAAATTTGCGAAGCGTAAGCGAAAGCTGTGGCAACGCATTCAGAATCCATGATTCGCGAAAACGATTCTTTGAAAATCATTAACAAAGAATGAAGCATATTTGAAGAGCATGTTAAATTCGTGCGACTGAGTTCATTTTTTCATTTTCATTGTGTTTTTCTTCTTTTGCAGTGGCATATTTTTGATCGTTTCTTGGAAAGTTACGTTCAGTTTTATAAAGTTACGTTCATTCTTATTGGCACAAAAATAATCCCATAAGTTCGGATCATTTTACTGACTTGGACCTTTGAGTCTCGTTCAGCAAAATGAACGAATCTTTTTTTTGAGTCATTTCCTTCATTTTAGCAAAATATAATTAAAATGTTACGTGTTGCTTCCCGAACACATCTACTGCTTACACAAACGTTGATCACACTACAAACAAAACAAAACCATAATGCTATAAGAAACAGAAAAGATTCATTCATTGTTTATCTGGGTCTTTAGTCTATGATTAGCTCACCTCACCTCCTATCTGACAAGTTTTTGGGTTCGAGTCGTTCGTTCATCACGTGACAGACCTGTAAGATGAACGAACGACTCGAAGACTCGAAATGTGAACTAATTCCAGTACAGAACCTAATAGGATGTTGCGCATGCGCAACTGAACGAATCACTCCCCGAGACGACTCGTTCTTCCCGAGTCACATTAAAGATCCGTTCAAAATGAACGAATCATTCAAGAACGTGCATCCCAGAGCCTGTGCTACACCAGCTTTTGTGCTTAAAAAGTATACAAATTTTCATTTTCCGAAAAAAATGAGCAATCGTTTCGCTAGATAAGACCCTTCTTCCTCCGCTGGGATCGTTTAGAGCCTTTGAAGCTGCGTTTAAACTACATTTTGGAAGTTCGAAATCGGGCACCAATGAAGTCCATTATATGGAGAAAAATCCTGAAATGTTTTCCTCAAAAACCACAATTTCTTTACGACTGAAGACAGAAAGACATGAACATCTTGGATGACAAGGCGGTGAGTAAATCATTTGTAAATTGTTGTTTTGGAAGTGGACTTCTCCTTTAAGTTCTTATGTAATATCAGTGGTATGACCTATTTCAGATGCAGCTGAAATTATAACAACATACACGTTTAACTGTTTGATCAAAGTTATTGCAATTTTAGAGACAGTTTAGCAGTTGCTGGATATTGGTAGTTTTTTTGTGCAGATATTCTCCTGTGCATTTTTATTTTACACTGAATACAGACGTTAGTCATACAATCAGAGAGCGTTTTCTCAAAAGACAGACGACTGATCACAAGCGTTCACATTCGGGATGTAAATACCAGGTGTAAACGAGGTGATAACAAGAATATTTTGTTCTTGAACAGCCTCAGATGAATGCGAAAGCAGAGTATCAAATATTAAGTTGATGATCATGAATACTTCAGAGCACTTCAGACACGGCTCACAAACTCACACGAACCGAACCGCCACAGAACGAGCCGTTAAAACGGTATTAATATGCTAATGATGATTTCTAGTCACTGGACTATTTGCAACCTATAAACGGAAGAAACAAAATTCAGCTGCTTTTCAATGCAAATGACACTGAAACCCTGAAACGCTTGATCTCAACATGCAATTACATGCAACAAACCCTTGCAAATGTCTTTAATGCACCTGCGACACTCACGTTCACAAACGTTCACATCATCTTACCGTCTCCTGCTGTCATGACGGAGATTTGCAGTAATGAAGCTCTGCTGTGTTTCTCTAGTCTTGTGACTGAACACACACACACAGCAGCGACTCTCTTTCCTCTGACCTCACTCGCATTTAAAGGAACAGTCTGTCCACATTCCACCATCCCAAACGAAACCGAACCAAAACACACACACAAATACACTGAAACTGGGGCAGTGAGGAAACAATGGCTTAACAATGGGAACAATCTTGGCGGTGAGTATTGCACACACACAAGAAACCACTGTTTATGTGCTGGAAACTTCATACATAACTTCATAAAGCGCTTTCGTCCAATTCTAGCATGATAGAAAGTGATTCACACCTGACGGCGTCTTATTATATCACACTGATCACACAGATTGTTATGTGTGACATCAGATATTACAAGACTGACTCACCTGAGGACAAGATCATGTTTCCAGAACGCTGGACTTCATCAAACCTGCTGAAAATCACATTCAGCCTGAACAAAACGTAAAGAAGAAAGACTTTATTAGAGCGTCAATCACATTATAAAAGAGCAGAATTTGAGTCTCTCCAAGCTTTTTACTAAATAAATCATAAAGCGAAAAATAGCAAAAATAAATAATTTAAAAGTAAAAGATTAAAAGTGAAAAACAGTAAAAAAAAAAAAAAATAATAATAATAATAATTTATAAATAATAATAATAAATAACATAATAAATAATTTAAAAGTTAAAAATTAAAATAAAAATATAAGCAAAAGTAAAACAATAAAAAAATAATAATAAATAAATAATTAAAATAAGTAAATAAAATTAAAAGTAAATAAAAGAATAAAGTTAAAAGTGAAAAACAGTTAAATAAAAAAATAAAAAAATAATAATTTCAAAGTAAAAAGTATAAGTAAATAAAATTATACATGTAAACAAAAAGTATAAAAGCAAAAGGTTAAGTGAAAAATTGTAATAAATAAATATATAAAATAATCATTTAAAAGTAACAATTAAAATAAAAAGTATAAGTAAATAAAAGTTTAAAAATAAAAAGTAAATAGTAAAAATAATAAATAAAATAATTGAAAAGTAAAAAATTAAAATTAAAAACATAAGTAAATAAAAGTATAAACGTAAATAAAAGTAAAAAGTAAATAAAAGTAAAGAGAATAAAAGGTAAGATAAAAAAAAACAGTAAAAAAAAAGTACAAGTATAAAAGTAAAAAGTAAATAAAAGTATAGAAGTAAAATGTTTAAAAAAAGAAAACAAAAAGTACAAGTAAAATAAAAGTATAAAACAAAAACAAATTTGTTCATAAATAATCATTACATTAAAAATTACATTAGAATTTTGTTGAAATTAAAACAATAAAAGAAATAAAAGTGAAAAAAAAAGAAATGTATGAACTATGACATGGTTTGTGCACCAAAACTATTAATGGCATATATATTAATTAATGTTTGTATTTTTTATAATAACTTCTTTAAAAAAAAAACACTACATCAAAATAATAGTAAAAAATAAGTAAAATAATAAAAGTTAAATTACCATTAAAATTAAAACACCAAAAAAAAACAAAAAACACTGAATTTAAATATGTTTTTAAAAAATGTTTTGTAAAATGATGTTGGCACCAGAGCAAAAAAAAACAGTCGACAAATAAAAAGCACACAATATTAAAAATATAAAGTGGTTTGTACACTGTAAATCAGTAAAACCATTTTTTATGATTTATTAAGTTAAACTTAAAACAAATGTACTAAATTGAAACAACGAAACCAAAATGTAAAAACATTTGTAATAAATTACATTAAATATTTAGTGTAAAATGTGGATGACACTCTTGCCATGACGCAGAGATTTTAATAATAACAATGGATATTTCTGTGATTTTATTACCGTGACTGCGGCAGCCCCTTTTTCCCCAGATCCATCCTCACTCTCTCCCCGACGTGTCTGTAAATCTCCACCAGACAGTTCATCGCACCGTCCCGAACCTGACCATAAACATCCACATCTATTCATCCATCGCATGCTTTTAATTAAACAATCAGAGTGCTTGATGCACAACATACAGCAAATATTATGTGAAACTACATGATATGCAACACTAAACATTTGGACATGACTTCACTAAAAAACAGACACTTCAGCTTCATTCATCACACTGGAAATACACATCAGATGCTAAAATAAAATGATAGTAGAAGTTGAGTGCACTGTAGTACTCCATATCACTATACAATGTCAATAGCAGTTCCTGTGATGACCAGCAGGGGTCTCCATAGACTATAATACTACAAACCCAGAGATCTGAAGAAAACCAGAACAAAACCTTCTCACCTGACTAGTTGGATCTCCTAACAGATGACAAATATGAGGAACAATCTTGCTAAGGGTTAAACCCTGAGCTCCGTATCTGCAAAACATGACAATAAAAAGAAAAATAACATTTTAAATGAGTCAGGGTTTTTATAGTAAATTAAAACTGAAACTAAAACCATAAAATAAATCTGTTACCTGAAATAAAAATATAAAACACTAAAAACTTACCAAAAAAAAAAAAAAAAAAAATTTATTTAATATATATAATTTTTTTTTAAATAAATATATATATATATATATATATATAATTTGAGTTTTTACTAAATAAATCATAAAGTGAAAAGCAGCAATAAATAAATAAAATAATAATGTCAAAGTAAAAAATTAAAATGAAGTGGTGAGTCAGGGCTTTTATAGTAAATTAAAACTGAAACTAAAACCATGAAATAAATCCGTTACCTGAAATAAAAATAAAATACTAAAAACTTAATTAAATAAAATAAAAATACATAAAAACCTTACACATTATACACATACAATTATAAATTATTTATTTCTTTGTGTTTACTTTAACTACTTGCCAATGCCACATTTTTTTATTTTTAACTTGATGTAATAAAATAATCAAAACTAAAACTGAAATAAAAATGAATAAAAACATTTTTAAAAATACTAAAAATCACATTATAAAGGAGCAGAATTCAAGTCTCTCCAAGCCGAGTTTTTACTAAATAAATCATAAAGTGAAAAACAGCAATAAATAAATAAATAAATAAAATAATAATTTAAAAAGTAAAAAATTTAAATAAAAGTATAAAAGTAAAAACTAAATAAAAGTTAAAAGTAAAAAATATTTTTTTAAAAGTATAAAAGTAAACAAAGTATGAAAGCGAAAAGTTAAATTAAAAGTAAAAAATAAAATAAAAAGTATAAATACAAGAATAAAAGTAAAGAACTAAAAAATAATAATAATAATAATAATAAAATAATAATTTAAAAGTAAAAAATTTAAATAAAAAGTATAAAAGTAAAATGTAAATAAAAGGTTAATTGAAAAACAGTAACAAAAAAAATAAATAAAATAATTTCAAAGTAAAAAGTTATAAATTATAAATAAAAATATATATAAATAAATAAAAGACAAAAATAACTAAAGCACATTACAAAATCACTAAAACAACAAGAATTTAAAAAAAAAGGAAAAAAGAAAGAAAATATACAATTAAAAAATGATCCAAAATATTAATAAAAACTCAACGATATCAAAATAACACAGGTAAAATAATGGTACGTACACATTAAGAGTGGAAATAAGGCAAAAGCAAACAGCTTCTCTGGTCCGATTGTTTTTATGTCTGAATCCGGCCAGCATTCGGTCCCAAACATACTGCAAATAAAAATACTTTCATTAGTTTTAACCACAATTTATTTCATATTAGTCTAAAGCAGGACTCTGTAGTGTTTCACCTGTGGATTGGCCGCTTGGTCCATCATTTTTAACAGGAGCGACAGCGCTTGATCTCGAACCTGGTCCTTAGAATCGCCTAAACGATCAATTAAACTGGGCAGAACTGACAGAAAAACAAAAATAAGACATATTATATGAAATTTTTAGCCTCAGTATTGATTAAAATGAGTTTCAAATCAGTGATCAAATAGATCAAACTTTACAATAAGTACATTTTAATTTAATAAAATATTTTAATCAAATAAAATATTATTTTAAAAAAATTATGAAATACATGTTCAGTAGTATTAATAATAATAATTACTATTTTTAAAAGTATGAAACTAAAAAGTAAATAAAATAAAAGAAAAAGGTGAAAAACAGTAAAAATAAGTAAATAAATAAATAAAATAATAATTTAAAAGAAAAATAAATAAATAAATAAATAATAATAAATAATAATAATAAAAAATAAAGTAAATAAAGGTATATAAAAAAAGTAAATAAAAGAATAAAAGTTAAAAGCGAAAAACAGTAAAAAATAAATAAACAAAATAAATAAATAAATAGAATCACCTAAACGAATGACTAAAACTGAGAAAATAAAAATAAGACATATTATTAAGATTATATGAAATTATTAGCATCTGTATTGTTTTAAATCAACAAACTCGTAAAAATGAGTTTCAAAACAGTGAACAAATACATAAAACTTTATAATATTTACTCAAAAAGTGTTACATTTAAAAAAAGCACATTTTAATAATTTAATAATATTTTAATGAAATAAAATATTATTAAAAAATACATGTTCAATAATATTAATAATTATGATTACTATTATTAAAAATATAAAAGTAAAAAGTAAATAAAAAAGTGAAAAGCAGTAAAAAAACAACAACAATAAATAAATAAATAAAATAATTATTTAATTATTTAATTAAATTAATAAAAGTAAAAAACTGTAATAAAAGTATAAGTAAATAAAGGTATAAAAGTAAAAAGTAAATAAAAGTAAAAAGTTAAAAGTGAAAAAGCAGAAAAATAAAATAAAATAAATAAATAGAATAATAATAATAATTATTATTATTATTATTATTAAAAATATAAAAGTAAATAAAAGAATAAAAGTAAAACTTAAAAACAGTAAATAAATAGAATTGCCTAAATGATCAATTAAACTGAGAGAAAAACAAAATTAAGACGTATTATAAAGATTATATGAAATTATTTACATCTGTATTGTCAAATCAATAAACAAACACATAAAACTTTATAATATTCAAAAACTCAAGAGCTCAACATTTAAGAGGGTAAATTTTAATAATTTAATAAAAAAAATATTATTTAAAAAACAAAAACAAAATAAATATTAAAAAATATATATTATTTATTTTTTAATTTATTATTATTATTTTTTTATTAAGAAACATTTTTACCTGTTCCTATTTGTGTTTTGAAGCGATCCTGTAGTCTGGTCACTAAAGCAGACACTATGTCCATTCCCAGCAGCGCCACCTTAAAAACACCAAAAATATTGATCAAAATAAAATAAAAGTCCTATATTTTGATAATAACATCAATAACTTACTTTACAAATGACATTGAGTAAGACTCAGAACTCAAAACTGCACCAAAGCATCTTTTTCTCCAAATCAGACTGTGTATGCAAATCCAAGCTGCAAAGGATTATGGGTAATGCCCACTATACTGGGTTTTATTCTCAAATATCCACAAAAACACGGCCAGTTTGTAGTAACTGACGTCAGACAGTGTGAAAGTGAAAGGTGTTGAATGAGACAAGCACAATATGTGAGTGAAACAGCCGTGTTTGTGGTTTTCCACTGTTACCGTCGCTGTGAAGAGCAGCAGGACTGTAGGAAGACACTGGGCCGTACGTTAACTGTTAACTTTCCTTGTCTGGGGGTGGATTGGGCTGTTCAATGAACGTATAGTGAGAACAGCCCTGCTAACACCTTACCAACACAACCCGCATCATCTGAACTATCTAGTTTAGGCTATGGTGCAATTTTTGGAACCTATAAATAAGTTCCTGTTATAAGAAAACAAATCGTTTGAGAAGAACAGCGCTCTCTAGTGCACAAACCCAGAACTACAGTTCCACATCTAAACATTTTAATGGGATCATGTGGCTGAAAAAATTCTAAGTAACATTACAAATGTATATGAAATCAACTACAATGTTTTTAAACAAAACAGAAATTTAAGAAATGAAGTAATTTAACTTAATAAACATTAAAATATGGAAAAACTTACAAATGTACTGCACAACATTAAAGCAATAAACAGACTGATTCTTTAAATAAATCAATTAAATAAATTGTTATATATATATATAAAAATAAATAAATAAATAAATAAATATATATATATATATATATATATATACATATATATATATATATATATATATATATGTTTTATTTATATTGTTAATTTTATTTATATTATTTGAATTTATTTATATTATTTTATTTATATTATTGTCATATTTATGACACTTTTATTATTTTATTTACTATTATTTAAAAAATTAAAATTAAAGCAATAAACAGACTGATTCTACTTCTGATATCTAATTAAAAAAATTAATTAAATAAATCAATTAAATAGTTATATATATATATATATATATATATTAGTTTTATTTTATTTATATTATTTTATTTACTATTATTTTAAATAATTAAAATTAAAGCAATAAACAGACAGATTCTATTTTTTTATTAAATAAATCAATTAAATAAATAGTTCATTTATATATAACAATACATAACATTTATTATGTATATTATTAATTTAATTTTATTTATATTATTTTATAATTTATATTATTGTCAAATTTATAGACTTGTTCTATTTTTGATATCTAATTAAAAAGTGTAATTAAATAAATCAATTAAATTGTTATAAATTGTATATATATATAACAGTTTTATTTTATTTATATTATTTTAAATAATTAAAATTAAAGCAATAAACAGACTGATCCTATTTAATTTTTTTTTAAAACTTTTAACTAAATAAATCGATTAAAGAACATTTTTTTTTTGCAGTGATTTTAAGAATAATCTATATTAATGTGATTTTACTACAGCCCCCTCAATTATAACACACACACACACACACATACATATATATATATATTATAATTTATAATTAATTTAATTTATATTATTAATTTTATTTATATAATTATTATTTACATTTATTTATATTATTTCTATTTATATTTATGACTGACTTTTATTGACTGAATTGGATCCTTACATTTAAAAAATTCCAATTAAAAATTTCAATTAAGATTTCAATGTCAAAATAAAGACATAATGTGTGCAACAAACTATGGCACAGATTTGCATTATTATTATTTTTTTTAATAAAACCTGTGCAACTGTGTGTGCATATTATGTGTGTATGTACTATCTAGGGTTGCATGAAGCAGATGTATGTTCTCCACACTCATCAGATCACACGCCACATAGGTTTATTACATCATTTGAATGTTTATTCCGTCTCACGCATCGCTGCGACAGCCTAATAACAGAGACTCTGAGCGTGAGGTAAAATAAGGCGTCCGGGCTGCAGTGGGACCCCGGCTGTCCTCGTTACGGAGAGTGGGGTGATTACTCTCGCCGGAGACGCTGGGTTTCCAGGCCAGCGGTGGGACGAGCGCTCTGATTGGCTGACGCGGCTCAGGCGTTTGTGAGCCGTTAAATGTCATTAAAGGAGGTGTGAAGAACACATGCGTGCTTATTCTGCACCGCCTGACCACTCAAACTGACCATTTGGCCATTATAATAACAATTAGATTATCGATTAGATTGAGCTAATTAAAATGTCTTTTATTAGCCATATGACTGTGAGAGTGTCAGTACAGTAAACAGTACAGCAGCGCGGCTAATGGAAATGCATCATGTCACGCTGAACTACATTCACTGCAGTACAGCGACGCAGCTGATGCAGGACACACACACACACACACACACACACACACACACACACACATCACACTATCAAATGAAACTCAACAGCCCAGAATCAGCAGATTTATATATGTATTTATATGGATGGATTTATAAATATGTACATTAAAGAGATAAATCACCAAAAAAACATACCGTTTCAAAACTGTACACATTTCATTCTTATGCACAATGCCAAAAAAAAAAAAAAAAAAAAAAAATTTAGGGCTAACTTTGGGGAAAAATTTGCAATTTTTCAGATTTTTTTCTTTTTATGAAATTGTGTTGCTGTTTTAAAATGCAATTTAAAAACATGGTGGTTTGTAGGGCTGCACTATTTGGCCAATTTTTTTTTGCTGGATGTGGTTTTATTATTATTATTATTATTATTATTAATTCTTAAATATTATCAATTATAAAATATCTAAAATAAAATATATTAAATATTTAAATACTGTAAAATATAAAAATACTGAAAACAGATTAAGGAATATTACTATTATAATACAACACTGCAAAAAAAGAGAAGATTTAAAAATATAATAATAACAACAACAATAATAATAATAATAATAATAATAAAAAACAAAATAAAGAATATTACACTATAAATTACACAATATAACACTGTAAAAATAATCAAGCATTTAAAAATATAACAATAACAATAATTCGTAATTATGATGATGATTATTATTATTATATTAATTATATAAAAATTATAAAATATATTAAGTAAAATATTAAAATTTGTAAATTTGTAAAATATAAAAATAAAAAAAACAAAATAAGGAATATTACTATTATAACACAAAAAAAAATCAACCATTTAAAATATTACATTATTATTAATATAAAAATTATTAAATTATAAAATATATTAAACAAAATGCATTAAATATAAAAACACTGAAAACAAAATAAGGAATATTACTATTATAATATAACACTAAAAAAAACAAGCATTTTTAGTATTTTTTTTACAATTATTTAGCATTTTACAATTATTATTATTATTATTACTACTACTACTACTACTACTACTACTACTACTACTATTATTATTATTATTATTATTATTATTGGAATTATTATTATTATTAAATAAAAACAAAATAAGGAATATTACTATTGTAATATTTCACGGTACATTTTTTTAATCAAGCATTTAAAATATAATAATAATAATAATAATAATAATTATTATTATTATTATTAAATAAAAATGTAAAAAGACACCTAATGTAAGGATTATTATTTAAATATTTAATTATTAAATTAAAATTAAAAATGTAAAAAAATCAAGTAATTATAATATTGTTGTCGCTGTTATTAAAAAAACGAAAATTACTAAAAAAAAATAATTACTATTGCAATGTTTCACTGTAAAATTAAAATTAAAATTATTTAGCAAAATATAAATAACTTTTAAGAAAAAAAACTTATTATATAAAAGGATAATAATAAATGAAAATAATATTTTTATTTTACAATGTGTTGTAATTTAAAATTACAACACAAATATTCATGGCTTTCTTAATTTTGTTGTTCAAACATCAGACTTTAATTGTGACGCAAAACCACAGGGAGCTCTTAAAGCTTCTCTTTTGTTGATAAGCTCCTCTTATTAGAACTTTCTGAAGATGGTTGCCGCATGTTCCCCAAATGCACATTAAAGCGACTCAAATTCAAAGCAGATGCAGAGATGGAGCTCACGCAGAGCAGCGTTTACTGCAAAACCAGTCTAAAAAACACTGTGACTTTCACCCAATGACTTGCACTGCATGGACAAAAAAAAACAAAAAAAAACAGGGACATTTTTCAAAATATCTTCTTTTATGTTCCACAGAACAAAAATAAGTCATACAGATTTGAAACGACACAACAGTGATTAAATAATGACAAAATGTTCATTTTTGGGGTGAACTGTGCCTTTAAAAGTGTTAAGATGTATCACTGGTCAAAGAAAAAAAAAAAAACAAAGAGATACAAAGTAACAGAGGTGAACTGATAGCCCCGCCCCCAAACTCACACCATTGGCTGGCTCCTCAAATAAACTAATGAAGCCCCTCCTAGTGAGCTTCTCTACATCTCCTCCTGTTTATCAACTACAAAACCATTAGATAACCATCCGGTTACAAACACCCTGCTCTTCACACGCTCACTGAGCTATTTTAACACCGTCAGGCTGAATCATCACTCAGTGTTCAGCCCACACACATACATGAGGATGAAGAAGCTTTTAGAGTAATGAAGAGGCACTGATCAACAAATCAAAATAAAAAAATTAAATAATAAACAGCCACAAATACTAAATTGCTGGAGCTGCACTGAATATTTCACACTGAGACTCTATACGCCTGCTGGACAGAACACACCTGACAGGAAGTAACGTCTGGAAGCAGAAATCTGAGAATATAAACACTGATCCCAGAAAGGCTCAGAGCCACAAAATAAAAGCACTGGAGCCAAGTACAGTATATGGAATCGACCGGACAGTAACCCACACTATTATTACTATTATAAGTATAACTAATTGAGTTTTGAGGGCACAGATTTTGAGTGCATCTGGTCGTGGACGTGTCATGAGTGAAATCTAGCAGCAGATGTTCAGAGAAAATAGCAGAAAAACAGCTGCAACCTCAGATGCTGAATAAAGATTTAAATGTGATTTAAGGCACAGAAACTCCTTGCAAAAACTCAACAGATTTATGTGTAGAAAACTTTGGATTATTGAGCTTGATGAGCTGAAAATGTCTCCGAAAATCACTGTTGCTATTGGTACTTAAACTGTTGAAAATCATTTTCAGGAACTGAAATAGAGCTGCAAAAAATTAAAATATAAAAATTTGCTGAAAACTTACTGAAACAGAACTGAAATAAACAAGTTTAATTTAAGGAACTGAAATTAAATATATTAAAGCAAAATCACTTTTTTTTGAATAATTAAAAAAAAAATACTAATGCATTTTCAGAAACTAAAATAGAGCTGAAAATAAAAACTAAAAATTCAATAAAAACCTTAAACTCACAAAAGAAAAAAAAAAAGTAACAGAACTAAAAACAAACAAGTTTAATTTAAAGAACTGAAATTAAATGCATTAAAGCAAAATAATTTTTTTTAAATAATTTTAAAAAATACTAACGCATTTTCGGTAACTGAAATAGATCTGCAAAAAAAACAGAATATAACAATTGGATGAAAACCTTAAACTTACAGAAAAAAAAAACTGTAACAGAAGAAATAAACAAGTTTAACTGAAAGAACTGAAATTAAATAAATTAAGGCAAAATATAATTTTTTTTAAATAATAATTAAAAAATTAATCAATTTTCGGTAACTGAAATAGAGCTGCAAAAAAAATAAAATAAAAAAATTTGATGAAAACTTTAAAATTACTGAAACGGAACTAAAATATACAAGTTTATTTAAAGAACTGAAATTAAATATATTACAGCAAAATAATTTTTTAAAAAATAATTTTAAAAAAATACTAACGCATTTTAAGAAACTAAAATAGAGCTGCAAGAAAATAAAACCTAAAAATTTCATGAAAACCTTAAACTTATGAAAAAAAAAAACAACAACCTGTAACAGAACTGAAATAAACAAGTTTACTTTGAAGAACTGAAATAATTAAATAAATTAAAGTTATTTTTTTCTTTTTAAATAAAAACAAAAATAAACTAATCCATTTTCAACTGAAACAGAGTTGCAAAAAAACAACAACAAAATATAAAAATTAAAACCTTAAAAAAAAAACTGAAACAGAACTGAAATAAACAAGTTTATTTTAAAAAACTGAAATTAAATAAATTAAAGCTAAATAAAAAAAAGTAAATATTAAAAAAAAAACTAACTCATTTTCAGTAATTGAAATAAACCTGCAATAAAATAAAACAAATACAAGATGAAAAACTTACACTTAAAAAAACTGAAACTTAAATTTAAAATAAGTTTATTTTAAAGAACTAAAAGAGCTAAAACTGAAATAAAAGTGAATTAAAAATAAAATAAATTAAAAATAAAATAAATTATATATATATATATATATATATATATATATATATATACACACACAAATCTAACACATTTTTCCTTATATACACATGTATGTGTGTGTATTTATATATACATAATGCAACTAATCGTTTTGCAGCTCTAAAATAACTTGGATTATTTATTATTAATAATTTGTTTATTTTGTTTATTTGTTTATTATTTTGCATTATTTATATACTTTTTAAATAGTTCTAAATTAACACTGCAGAAAACTGTATTTATCTGACAGAATGATAAAAACACGGATCAAGAACCAAAATAAAGTTAAATAACAGAAAAATGACTAGCAGAAAATGAGACTGATATTGAGCGACTTCTTAAACCAAACATTATTTTTCTGGCTAAAGCACTGAGAATGTCAACCAGCAGAATTTAAAATGCTGAAAAACCTAAAGATTGAACATTAAAAGCGACAAGAAATCAATGCCAATTCAAAAACCTCCTAATGCATATTACACTCAAAAGCTTTCTGAGAAATCTAGACAGCAGCTTTAGTCCGTCAGGCCACTGAAATGCACACAATAACTATAGTTTATAAGCACAGCCTATGCTTTTCATTGAATAAAAACTGCCTGTCGTCCAAAAATGCAGTCCTGTCAAATTCTAAATCAGTTTCCACTCAAATCTCAAGCTTCAGCAAAGACCAAAAGTCTCACAGAATCCGTGAGAAAGGGAGTGACTCTTCCTGAAATGATAACAAGTGCTTTTATCATCAAAATCAGCAATCATTTCCACTGCGACAACATTTAGCATTTCAAAATGTGGTATCTGAAAGATTTGCGCTGATGATATACAACTTCAATGCAACAAACCAGGAACCAGCATCTTGAGAAGACAAAAGCTTAAACATAACAATAATTAGCTTATTCATAATGATGCCACATATTTGAGCTGTTTTGGCTTGTAAATGGTGCTTGATCTGTGCAGATTTCTCTCCTGATTCACTTTCCACTAGAGGAAGCCTTATTATGAATTATGGAGTCATATTTGAGTTTAAAATGTCTTAATGATGGATTTGTTTCAGCTTTTGTCTTCTCAAGATGGTGTGGATTACTTTTAATCAGCTGTTTGGACACTCATTCTGACGGCACCCATTCACATCCATTGGTGAGCAACTGATGCAATTCTACATTTCTCCAAATCTGATGAAGAACTCATACACATCTTGGATGGCCTAAGAATAAGCAAATTTTCATTTCATTTTTGGGTAAACTATTCCTTTAAGTAATTGTTTTGAGAATTTCATCAAACTTCTATCTGGTAAACAACAAAGTTAAGCAAAATTACTTTGATTTGATTTGTCATTTCATCACTTGCTCACCAATGGATCCTCTGCAGTGAATGGGTGCCGTCAGAATGGGAGTCCAAACAGCTGATAAAAACCTCACAATAATTCACACCACTCCAGTCTATCAGTTAACATCTTGAGAAGACAAAAGCTGAAACAAATCCATCATCAAGACGTTTTTTAACGCAAATACGAGTCAATAATCCATAATAACGCCACATATTTGAGCTGTTTTAGACTGTTTTGGCTGGTAAACGGTGCTTGGTCTGTGCAGATTTCTCTCCTGATTCAGACCGGACCACTTTTCTACTGGAGGAAGCGTTATTGTAGACTCGTATTTGAGTTTAAAATGTCTTAATGATGTTTTTGTTTCAGCTTTTGTCTTCTCAAGATGGTGTGGATTACTTGTGGATGTTTTAATCAGCTGTTTGGACTTTCATTCTGACGGCACCCATTCACATCCATTGGTGAGCAACTGATGCAATTCTACATTTCTCCAAATCTGATGAAGAAACAAACCCATACACATCTTGGATGGCCTAAGAATAAGCACATTTTCAGCTAATGTTAATTTTTGGGTAAACTATTCGCTTAAGTCATTGTTTTGAGGCAACCAACAAAGTTAAGTAAAAATACTTTGATTTGATTTGTCATTTCATCCCTTGCTCACCAATGGATCCTCTGCAGTGAATGGGTGCCGTCAGAATGAGAGTCCAAACAGCTGATAAAAACATCACAATAATCCACAAGTATTCCACACCACTCCAGTCCATCAATTAACATCTTGAGAAGACAAAAGCTGAAAAAAATCCATCATTTCAACATTTTTAACGTTTTTAAGCGTTATTATGGATTATAGACTTGTATTTGACTTAAAAACGTCTTAATGATGGTTTTATTTCAGCTTTTGTCTTCTCAAGATGGTGTGGATTACTTGTGGATGTTTTAATCAGCTGTTTGGACTCTCATTCTGACGGCACCCATTTACATCCATTGGTGAGCAACTGATGCAATTCTACATTTCTCCAAATCTGACGAAGAAACAAACTCATAAACATCTCGGATGGCCTGAGCGTGGGACATTTTCATTTGTAATTGAACTAAAACGAAACTCTCTCACCTTGAAATTGCTCGCGTTGACCCATGAGGTTGCCAGACTGTCCACCATCCTGTCCAGCATGCTCTGATCATTTTCCAAGTCATGTGACTTCTGTCTGTCCAGGATGTAGTCTATGATTTCCGGCCCCACTTGGAATCGTCGTCCAACCTCCTTCTGCGTGACCTGCGCCACTATGTACTCCATATTGGGCTCCATGATTTCAAGATGGACCACGACTCAGAACAACACATAAAAACACAAACACTGGCCAGAACAGAGTTTTAGATCCTGTTAATCCAAAAACACAATCCTGAAGGGATGTGGGATGCAAAACGATGCTGGAAGTATGAATGCGGGATTGTGGATGACGTGTTAATTGAACGATATTATAATCGACAGATCAAACACTGGTGGTGTAAATCCATCTGCAGGGAAATCCTGTCAAACAGCCAGTCCATCACTCTAAGCCCTGCAATGCAAATTAAAATATAACAGCTCAGGTTACAACTGAGAGACTCATATGCAACTATTACAGAAGGTTCAAACGCTCACTGATGCTTCAGAAGGAAAAATGATGCATTAAGAGCAGGGGGTGAAAACTTTTGGAACTTCAAGATCAGGGTAAATTTAACTTATTTTGTCCTCTGGGGAACATGTAAATATCTTCTGTAGCTTCTGAAGAGCAGTACTAAATAAAAAAATATGATATTTAGGCAAAAGAAAAAAAAATGTACACATCTCCATTCTGTTCAAAAGTTTTCACCCCCGGCTCTTAATGCATTGTTTTTCCTTCTGGAGCATCAGTGAGCATTCAAACCATCTGTAATAGTTGCATATGAGTCCCTCTGTTGGGATCAAGATGAATATTAAAATCATACAGTCATTTTTGGAAAGGGTTCAAATACACAAAAATGCTGGAAAACCAAAGGATTTTTCTGAAGAACAGCAGGCAGTTTAACTGTTCAGGACAAACAAGGGACTCATGAACAACTATCACTAAACAAAAAAACACAGTATTAAGAATCAAGTGTATGTAAACTTTTGAACAGGGTCATTTTTATAAATTCAACTATTATTTTCTATTGTGGACTATATGTAAACATATTTTATGTGAAATATCTTATTCAGCTCAGTACTAAATAAACAATTTTGTATGATCCCTCTTATTTTGATAAAATAATTAACAGTTTGCAGATTCTGAAAGGGGGATGTAAACTTTTGACCTTGACTGTACTTTCATGCTTGCTTTTATTTTACTTTAAATGTACATAATACCTGTTATTATAAAAAGACTTCTGTTGTCTGATTGATAGTTTAGAGTTAATTATCAAGTCAAAGCTCTTTTAGTGTAATTGTACAAACGTCCACCTTCAGCTGGTGCGTCACGCGTCTTTTTGCTGTCAAATCTTGACTGATTTTTATCCAGTAAACATCAGAATAATTGTAATCATATTTCCAGACAAAAACTTACTGCAATGAAGCAGCCTGGCTTTACTTGATTCTCCATCAGTCATTTTTTTCATCTCAGATCTAAACATTAGGATCTTAAGAACGTTTATTTGTTCATCTCTTAATCATCACTGGACTGCATCACATTATATGTTTGGATCATTTCAATCTCATCTTACTAAGACATATTATTTGAGACTGATATTTATATAATTTTATGTCAGTATCTGCTATCCTCTTATATAGGCCTCACTGATTTACATTACAAGCATTAGAATCACTTTTAGTCCATATAAATATCAGCATCTGCACCAAATGTCATATCTTTGCTCATTTTGGGTCTTTGAATAAAACCTAGGTGTTTTTTCCTTCATATTCTCTCTGTTTTAGACTATATGAGCCATAAAACCTGATGTACCAAATACAAAAACACATACTTTGAGGGTTTTTTCTTGTCTAAACTTTCACTAAACTGTTCAGTTTCTCAGATTTCTCTATTATTTAATATATATTAGGCTTTACAGGGTCAATTTTAGCTAAAGTAGTTGTATCTAAAGTTTGCTTATCATCCCTATCAATCTTTTTCAGCAATGCAAAGTAAGCTTATGGGCGAGACTTCCGGTTCGTTAACCGCTAGTGAAAATAACGAGATGAAAACAACGTGCTGTAAACGGTAAAACTTTGCACTACAAACCAGTGTGTTCATAATTAAGATAACACATTAAAATAATATGGTAAGACGTACCAATTTGCAATATAAAGCAGGAAAACCAGCTGTTTTGTACAGCTAAAATTAGCTGGATGTGGATGAAACCGCAAGCCACACCCATAAAATTTACAAATGTCCGCCGCGGCTCTAACGAAAAATGGATAGTGGATGAAGTGCTCGTTTTTTCTTTTAATTAATCTATAGCAATAATTAGCAATAAATCACTATTACTTTGAGATTTCTAATTACTGTAGCTGTATGGTGCAGATAAATATACCATGAAAACTTCAACCAAAAAGTAATGAAACATGTAAAAGATGATGTAACTCGCATCATGCATGCTATTTTTGAAGACATTAGCAGTCGCGTTTCATCCATTAAACATTAATGAGCAGCTGCTGTGATTGCTAATCTAACTTTAGCAGTGTTTAATTTCACCTAGCAGTTGTTTAGCAGCTGTCTGGCTAACAGATCTCACTATAAACAGGACGGGCTGCTTGACACTTATATGCTAACACAAACCCCGGAGCTTTCAGGGAAAACCCAACGGGTGTTAAGCGCTACAAAACTGATAAAACATTAGCAACACTAGCCAGCGTCGCGATATCGTTGCTTGGTAACGGCGAATAATGTTGGTTGTTATTAGCAACAGCTCTAGAACCGCACGAGGCCCGAAGAGTGTTTACAAACACGCGCGCGACATCATATCTCAGCTCGTGTGTTTTAAAACACAAAAGCTTCAAATGCATTTATTTACACCCCGAATAACACGGCTGGAGTGCAAAAATAGTCTTAACTGCTATATGCACCATGCGTTTCAATATGTAAACATCGTTAAATCAATATAAATTTACATGCAATTAATGCATTAATATTTGTTCAGATAATAAGGACACAAGTGTAGTTTGTCTTATAGATATTTTTACTTGTTTGTTTTTAACATAAACAGTGTGAAGTAAAAGTTTTGTTTTAATAATGTCTAGCTATCTAAAAATTATATTTTGCATATCCCTACATTATTTTTCATGCATGCATGCATGTAAATACCATGACATAATTATAGCAATTCACGGTATAAGCATCACCACACCATGGCACCTTTCTGTATTTCACTCAGTACAGCATTCAACTAATTTCAAGTCTATTTTCTAGTTGCATGTGCATTATTGCACACGGCTACTCCTGTAAACTATAATCTAAAATCTCAATCTGGATTGGCTACATCTAACTTTCGTTTCACATAAGCTTGCAAATAAAACAAAAACCAAGACATTACAATGAATAAATCCATGCAACTTAACAAATAATGATATAGATATGGACATTATAAATGATGCTGTGTTCTTACAGTTCAGTGTTTGCTTTGCATGCATGACTGTAAGAACGTATCCCGCTGATTGTTACTGCATGCACAAACTAGTTTCATTGACAGTGCACGCAAAGCCCAGCCACAGCATGCTGAGTCAGAACGCAACTAGTGATAAGCTGGTGGGAAAGCTCGTTTGATAACGGACGTACCTGGCATGTCGCTCTAAACCCGTTACATGGGAACCGTTTCCCGTGGGTTGATCATCAGTTGATTTTTGGAAGGAAACAGCAGTGATCTCCGCCCATTGTGCGGCTTCAAACATGACGATGGCACTGCGCATGCGCCAGATTGAGGCGCAAGCGCGACCTCTGCCGTCTATTCTAAACAACCCAATAATTATAGCCCGCCATCTGCTGTCTGTTCATCTCAGCATTATTACACAGGATAAGCCTCCTTTATAGTATTTGTCATGTAAATTGTGAAATTGTCAGTTAAAAAGAAGAAAACCGCTAACGTGGTAACGTTACAACGAGGTAACGTTCTGGTAAGATTCTCTCAAAGTAATGAATAAACATTCCTCCAGTAACGTTATAAGAAGGTTCGTTTTCATTTCTGGTTTAAATCTTGTCTTTAATAATGTTAGCACAAACACGTTATTTATGCATTATTTATGTAACGTTTATTCAGAAACGTTTTCTAAAAAGGTTTTCAAAATGTTACTACTTTCAGAATGTTCAGAGAACATTCAAAAGTAACATTACTGTAATGTTTGCTAAATTATACGATGAGATGTTCCCTTAACGTTCGTATAACCAAGAAAACATGTTTATAAACATTTAAAAACTGGACGTTTAGACTGATCAGAGAGCTTTCAATAGTTTCATAACTTAATAGAAACTTTAGTAAATCAACTCAATAATTATAGCGCCATCTGCTATCTTTTCAACTTATTATCATCACACAACAGAGACGCCTCCTTTTTAATATTAGTCATATAAATTATGAAATTGACAATTAAAAAGAAGAAAACCGCTAACGTGGTAACGTTACAATGAGGTAACGTTCTGGTAAGGTTCTCTCAAAGTAATGAATAAACATTCCTCCAGTAACGTTATAAGAAGGTTCGTTTTCATTTCTGGTTTAAATCTTGTCTTTAATAATGTTAGCACAAACACGTTATTATGCATTGTTTATGTAACGTTTTTTTCTGAAACGTTTACTGAAAGGTTTTTATGTTACTACTGTTTTAGAACATTCAGAATACAATAAAAAGTTACGTCCCCCTAATATTTGCTAAATTATACAATGGAATGTTCCCTTGAAGTTAATAAAGTTTGTAATACGTTTCAAAACTGGACGTTTAGAATGTTCAGAGAACATTCCAACAGTTTTCATAACTTCATAGGAACTTTAGAAATCATCTCAATAATTATAGCGCCATCTGCTATCTTTTCAACTTATTATCATCACACAACAGAGACGCCTCCTTTTTAATATTAGTCATATAAATTATGAAATTGACTATTAAAAAGAAGAAAACCGCTAACGTGGTGACGTTACAACGAGGTAACGTTCTGGTAAGATTCTCTCAAAGTAATGAATAAACATTCCTCCAGTAACGTTATAAGAAGGTTCGTTTTCATTTCTGGTTTAAATCTTGTCTTTAATAATGTTAGCACAAACACGTTATTTATGCATTATTTATGTAACGTTTATTCAGAAACATTTTCTAAAAAGGTTTTCAAAATGTTACTACTTTCAGAATGTTCAGAGAACATTCAAAAGTAACATTACTGTAATGTTTGCTAAATTATACGATGAGATGTTCCCTTAACGTTCGTATAACCAAGAAAACATGTTTATAAACATTTAAAAACTGGACGTTTAAACTGATCAGAGAGCATTCAATAGTTTTCATAACTTCATAAAAACTTTAGTAAATCAACTCAATAATTATAGCGCCATCTGCTATCTTTTCAACTTATTATCATCACACAACAGAGACGCCTCCTTTTTAATACTAGTCATATAAATTATAAAATTGACAATTAAAAAGAAGAAAACCGCTAACGTGGTGACGTTACAACGAGGTAACGTTCTGGTAAGGTTCTCTCAAAGTAATGAATAAACATTCCACCAGTAACGTTATAAGAAGGTTCGTTTTTATTTCTGGTTTAAATCTTGTCTTTAATAATGTTAGCACAAACACGTTATTTATGCATTATTTATGTAACGTTTTTTTCTGAAACGTTTTCTGAAAAGGTTTTCAAAATGTTACCACTTCATGAATGTTCAGAGAACATTCAAAAGTAACATTACTGTTTATAAACATGTTTATAAATGTTTATAAACATTTAAAAACGGCAACATTTAAATTATGCATTGTTTATGTAACGTTTTTTTCTGAAACGTTTTAGTTGGGCATTTGTCTAGGTTTTCGAAATGTTACTACTTTCAGAACGTTCAGAGAACATCCAAAAGTAACATACCTGTAATATTTGCGAAATGATACAATGGAATGTTCCCTTAACGTTCGTATATAACCAAATGTTCGTAAAACATTTAGAAACTGGACGTTTAGACTTATAAGAGAACATTGAACAGTTTTCATAACTTCATCACACAATAGAGGCGCCTCCTTTTTAATATTAGTCCTATACATTGTGAAACTGTCAATTAAAAAGATGAAAAAATGTAATTCAAAAGTCAATTAAGAATAATAAAACCGCTAACGTTACAACATTGTAACGTTCTGATAAGGTTCTCTGAAAGTAATGAATAAATACTTCCAGTAACGTTTTAACAATGTTCATTCAAAGTTTTCTGGTCTTTAATAATATCAAAACGTTGGCACAAAAAACCTTATTTATGCATTATGTAACGTTTTTTCTGAAACGTTACATAGGTTTTCAAAATGTTACTATACTTTCAGAACGTTCAGAGAACACTCAAAGTAACATTCCCGTAATATTTGTAAAATTATACAATGGAACGTTCCCTTAACATTCGTATAACCAAGATTTATAACCAAATGTTCGTAAAACATTTAAAAACTGGACGTTTAGACTTATAAGAAAACATTGAACAGTTTTCATAACTTCATCACACAATAGAGGGTCTCCTTTTTAATATTAGTCCTATACATTGTGAAACTGTCAATTAAAAAGAAGAAAAACCGTAATTCAAAAGTCAATTAAGAATAATAAAACCGCTAACGTTACAACATCGTAACGTTCTGATAAGGTGCTCTCAAAGTAATGAATAAATACTTCCAGTAACGTTTTAAGAATGTTCATTCAAAGTTTTCTGGTCTTTAATAATGTCAAAACGTATTTATGCATTGTTTATGTAACTTTTTTTTCTGAAACGTTACATATGTTTTCAAAATGTTACTATACTTTCAGAACGTTCAGAGAACGCTCAAAGTAACATTCCCGTAATATTTGTAAAATTATACAATGGAACGTTCCCTTAACATTCGTATAACCAAGATTTATAACCAAATGTTCGTAAAACATTTAAAAACTGGACGTTTAGACTTATAAGAAAACATTGAACAGTTTTCATAACTTCATCACACAATAGAGGCGCCTCCTTTTTAATATTAGTCCTATACATTGTGAAACTGTCAATTAAAAAGAAGAAAAACCGTAATTCAAAAGTCAATTAAGAATAATAAAACCGCTAACGTTACAACATTGTAACGTTCTGATAAGGTTCTCTGAAAGTAATGAATAAATACTTCCAGTAACGTTTTAACAATGTTCATTCAAAGTTTTCTGGTCTTTAATAATATCAAAACGTTGGCACAAAAAACCTTATTTATGCATTATGTAACGTTTTTCCTGAAACGTTACATAGGTTTTCAAAATGTTACTATACTTTCAGAACGTTCAGAGAACACTCAAAGTAACATTCCCGTAATATTTGTAAAATTATACAATGGAACGTTCCCTTAACATTCGTATAACCAAGATTTATAACCAAATGTTCGTAAAACATTTAAAAACTGGACGTTTAGACTTATAAGAAAACATTGAACAGTTTTCATAACTTCATCACACAATAGAGGCGTCTCCTTTTTAATATTAGTCCTATACATTGTGAAACTGTCAATTAAAAAGAAGAAAAACCGTAATTCAAAAGTCAATTAAGAATAATAAAACCGCTAACGTTACAACATCGTAACCTTCTGATAAGGTGCTCTCAAAGTAATGAATAAATACTTCCAGTAACGTTTTAAGAATGTTCATTCAAAGTTTTCTGGTCTTTAATAATGTCAAAACGTATTTATGCATTGTTTATGTAACTTTTTTTTCTGAAACGTTACATATGTTTTCAAAATGTTACTATACTTTCAGAACGTTCAGAGAACGCTCAAAGTAACATTCCCGTAATATTTGCAAAATTATACAATGGAATGTTCCCTGAACTAAGAAAACATGTTTTTAAAACATTTAAAAACTGGACGTTTAGAATGTTCAGAGAGCGTTCCAATACTTTTCATAACTTCAAAGGAACTTTCGCAATGCATTTTGGTTAACTGACATATTTTGTTTTGCGTCTGTAAGATTTATATGCACCATTGTTGAATCGCTGAACAACAGCACTAAACCTGTTCACCATGCGTTCTTGTGTTGTTTTACTCCTCCCATCATATATAAATCATGTTCCTCCTGCGCCACGCGAACCGAAACGCACTTTGACAACATGTCGTTTGAAACCGAACGGCCACGTATTACACTATTACTGAAATACGCGTTATATTACATCTAAAACTAAATTCTAAATCGCTGTCGAAAGTAAGGAAACAAGAATCGAGATGACAAATGAAAGACAATCGTGTGACTTCCTGAAGTGACTCCGCGCTCAGGTGAGTTTCTGTCTTCACTCAGCTGTAAACAGGGTTAAAATATATTTGTGAATTGTTTTAATGGGTTAAGAGATTTAAATATGTCATGTATTTAAATATATGTACATACGCACGACATAATATTATTTTAGGGATTTAATATGTAACTTATTACTTCATGTAAATGATCAGAATGTTGCCTGTTCGTTTCTCAAATACATTTTTTAATTTTTGTTATTATTGAATATATATATATGCATATTAGAAAAGTGTAAAAGTGAATTCAAGTTAATTGGGACACTTTTTGCCATTGAGAGGACTGGGTAAAAAATGAAATTATATATGTATTTAATTATATATGATTTGTTTAACTTTATTTACTTTTAAATATAAAAATACCATTAGTCCAAATCCAAAATATTTTGTAATTTTAAATATATATCTAATACCTGAATACCTGCATTTAACCTATATATTCTTGGTTTCTTTCTCAAGTGTGTCAGGAAATGTTACATATAGATTATCAGTGATAAAGCATATCTTTCGTCTTTATCAGACTGACTCTTCCTGCCAAATGTTTAACTGCTTTTTTATTTTAACGTGATTTATTTTTTCGATGAAAAATGATGAAGCATCACTCCATTACATTTCGCACACTTAGACAAATGCTCAAACTAAATCTATATTGCATAAAGGTAAAGTGTTTTGTGTAACTGCTTGCATGGCAGATTCTTTCAGTTGTGGTCTGCAGTTTTGCACAAGCTGCAGAATCTTGGCACACTGAGATAAAGAGTCATAATGCAGTGTGTCCTATTTAGGGACTGCATGGGTGGATGTTACACTAAGGCCTATTTTCCCCGGTAGAAAACAGCGCTGACCTCTTTCTTACGCCGTCATCTGGTCACTGACGGTTTTCAGAAGTCTTCTTGGTTTGTGTCAGTCGGTGAAGATGCAATGCAGAGTCACACACGGCATGTGCAAACACGCTCAGATTGAACCATAAAATAAATGCACTGTATGAGCAGCACTGTGTGCATGCTCTATTGAAGCATACAAACATGTTGTTTTTTATCGCATTTAGGTTTATATATTTACAACAAAAGCAGTGAGCGTTACCTTGCAAATAGGACAAAACTTTTCAGTTTTTCACACAAAATACCTCACCTAATGTGTTCGCAGATTTGTGTTGGATGTTATCATTGGAATGGAAACAATGATATTTTATTTGCACACATCATACTTTTTTGCTTGTTTTAGTTAATGTCATAAAACTAGCGAGCTCAGCCAGTAGTAGTACTGACAGTGTCGTGTAAATACGACTTAAGACACAAAAAGGGAGGAACAGACAAACCGAATCAACTGAGTGAGTCATTTACACTGGAACCGCTCCGATTGATTCGAACTCGATCATACCGTCCAAGCGATTCACTAGCAAAAACCAGGTCAAAAGAGCCATTTATTGTCGAATTTTAACATTGCTTGTAATATAAAAAAAACACAAACCGGAGTGAAACAAGCTTTTGGAAACTCCAAATCGGTTAAACTATTGGGTCGCAAAATGAGTCACTGTTTCGAAGCGCTCCAATTGGATCGCGAATCATGTAATTCAGATCAGAACTTCAAAGCGCCTATCACAAATCATTTGATTCAGATCTGGACTTTAAAGCAAGCGTAGCGAATCATTTTATTTAGATCAGGACTTTGGAGCACAAATTGCGAATCATTTTATTTACATCGGAACTTCGGAGCGCGGATCACAAATCATTTGGTTTAGATCGGAACTTCAAAGCGGGTTCGTGAATCTTTTGATTCAGATCGGAGCACGATTTGCGTATCACTCGATTTAGATCGGCTCAGGAGCGCGGACTGCAAATAATTTAATTCAGATCGGGACTTTGAAGCGCAGAGCGCGAATCATTTGATTCAGATCGGGACTTTGGAAAGCAGAGTGCGAATCTTTTGATTCGGATTGGAACTTCAGAAATGTATCTCGAAACATTTTTTTTTAGATCGAACTTCAGAGCGGGTTTGTGAATATTTTATTCAGATCAAGACTTCGGGAGCAGGTTAGAGAATCTTTTTTCCTAATTTATTTTTTTATTAAACATCAAACCATAAAGGCAGTACACAAATTAGTCTTTTTTTTCTTTTGCATGTTTTTTTTTGAGTAAAACCATGGTTATTTTTGTAAGAGATTTGTTGGCAGGTTAACAAAAAAGTAATAAATTTACACCTTAAGGGATAATAATATGAATAGATGCAGTTTTCACTGTTTTAGGATTAACTTTCGATACACTTGTCTAAATCAACTTTGAATACAGAGAGGTTTAGAACCATATTTTTGTTTATGTATGTGAAATTTAGCTAGCGGAAAACGTAGCTATATTTTTCTATACAATATATTTTTTAAACAATCCAAAGAAAACATCTTTAAAACAGACAGAAAATTCACTTACAAAATGAGATCGGATGAACATTAATAAATCTGATAAAAATGTCTCTGTATTGTTTACTGGCAAACAAGTGAATGAATCTTCGTCAGAAAAGTGACAAAAACAGCAGCTTGAATCAAACCTACACACATGAAATGTTAATCATGAATGTTCACTGAATGTTCTGAAACAAGTAACAACATTTAAAAAATGTTAGATAAACGTCCAAAGACGTATGAATAATGTTTTTGTGTTTATGTTTAGAGAACATTATTAAAGACCAGATAACTTTGAACAAATATTCTGCTAATGTTACTAGAAGAATGTTTTTTCCAAATTCGTTCAGATACCCGACCCACATGGCCCACAGAAGCGGTCAGTACACCTCTCTAAACTATCCCGAGGAGAATGACGAAACCAGGAGTGAAGAGTTTGAGTCAGATCTTCACCCAGATGTTAGTCACACCCATTCCACAACCATCCCACAACCCAGGCAGATCATTCACCAGCATAATGCGGTGAGCTACACTCAGCCCTTTCTATCTGCATCATTCGCCCATCAGACGCCCTTCCCCAGCTGGGACGGACCCATCAGGGCGGATTCTCCTCATAGTCTGCCCTCCTGCCTTCCATCTGCCATCTACCAAACACTCTCAGAAGGTGGCTCGTTTTTTCCCAGCAGGCCTCACTCTCTTCCGGGCAGCTGTAGTCCGAGTCTGGAGAGTCTGGATTATCCTAGATCTCTGCGTTCGTTTCCTCCATCGGCGAACCTGTATCACCATCCCTCGCCCTCGTACCCCAACGCTTACCTGCGGCCGCCGTACTGCGGTCAGTACGGTCCACCGCCGCATCACATGATTCCGGTCCATCACTGTAGCTCCAGACCGAGACATCAGCCTCCCTACAGACCCTCAGGTACGTTACGTTCAAAAGTTTGGGACTGGGATGATTTTTAAAGGAAATGTCCAGCTAACAAAAATGTGTTCCTATAAAGTTGTAGATGTTTTCTGAACATTCTAAATGTCCAGTTTTTTATAAGTGCTTTTATAAAATGGTTATTCCATATATGTAGTAAGGTTTCACAAAACAAAACAGAGCAAATAAAGTGTAATGATTTAAATAATAACAGTATTCTCCCACCAAACGATATAGTTCCTCAAAAACAGTTGTGGTTGCAACAAAGTGGTTGCCGATCCACACACAGAAGTAAACAAAGGTGTATGTTTGTAGAGTAATTAACAACAGCTTAGAACACGGCTCAACCAATCAGAATCAAGGACCGGAACTATCCGTTTTATAATGTTACTTTCAAATGTTACTCTGAACATTCTAAAAGTAGCAACATTTTTTAAAAAAGCATGAGATAAACATCAAAACATTTCAGAAATAAAATGTTCCATAAATAATGTTTTTGTGCTAATGTTTTGAGAACATTACTTTTTTTTTTTTTTTTTAGCTGGGTTAATACTTTTATTCAGCATGGATGCATTAAATTGATCAAAAGTGACAGTAAAGACATTTATAATGTTACAACAGATTTCTATTTCAAATAAATGCTGTTCTTACTATTTATCCTGAAAAATAAAATGCATCAAGGTTTCCACAAAAATATTGTGCAGCACAACTGTTTTTAACATTGATAATAATCAGAAATGCTTGTTGAGCAGCAAATCAGGATATTAGAATTTCTTATTTTTAAAGGATCATGTGACACTGACAACTGGAGCAATGATGAAAAAAATTCAGCTTTGATCACAGGAATAAATTACATTTTGCAATATATTCATGTAGAGAACAGCTATTTTAAATTGTAATAATATTTTACTATTTTTACTGTGTTTTATGATCAAATAAATGCAGCCTTGCTGAGCAGAAGAAATATAAATAAAAAAAACATTCAAAAAAATTACAGACCTCAAACATTTGAACACAAGTGTGCCTTGTAGGAAAATTATAATTTAATTCCTACAAATAAAGTTTACAGGTTATTAAGATGAATATTTTGGATGGTTTTCTAAAAACAAAACAAAAAAAATAATAAAAACAATATTAAAACATGCTTCTATAACATCAGGCTGTAAAATGTTTGGTTCTAATTGAGAGAAATAGAAATAAATAAATATGTTCCACCCATCATTTACTCACCTCTATTAAGTTCCAAAATCATTTGTTTTTTTTAAACAAAGATCTTAAACCAAAAATGCAAGATGTTCAAAGTGCACAAAAAGGGACAGAAACAACACATTTCCATTTGTGCATGAGAAATAGCAATGTTGCATTTGGTCAAGTGACAATAAAAATCTGATACAAGGCATCTAAATCTAGAAATCTTGAATTCAGCACAAGCGCTTACGTACAACAACAGCTCGGTTCTCACGTTGTTTCACAGAAGAGTCAGAAAAACATGTGGTTGAGACAGAATTTACACATAAGAGTTCCTGCTAATTCAACCACAAACTCTCAGAATCACTGCTGGCCTATATGTGTCACGGGCGGTAAAGGATATCTGGGTCCAAATGCAGGGGAAGAATAATTTAATATAACAAACACAAATGAACGTAAACCCAAAAGGCCAACACGGCACAAACAGAATACTAAATGAATAAAACAGGGAACACGGTCAAGGCCAGATCAGGAACACACAAAAGTACATACAAGACAAAAGACAATGCAGACCTGACGCAGGAGTGAGAAGTGAGAGTTCTTATACAGTAGTCCAGAGTGTGAACAGCTGTGAGCGTAATCAGTGCAAATGACAAGACAGACGTGAACAATCAGGGGAGTGCAGTGCAAGGGGAACAGCGACCTCGAGAGGCTGAGGGAAGACCCACAGCCCCGATCATGACAGTACCCCCTCCCTACGGAACGGCTTCCAGACGTTCCCAAAGTCTGGAGGGAGGAGGTACGGAGGAAGGCAACTCAGGGGGAGGGACGGCGGGCCAGGCCCGTGCAGCACAGTCACCGCCGCGTCAGGAACAGAGAGAGCGGTCACCGCCGCGTCCGGAACAGAAGGCACGGTGAGGGCCGCGTCCGGAACAGAGAGCGCGGTCACCGCCGCGTCAGGAACAGAGAAAGCGGTCACCGCCGCGTCTGGAACGGAGATAGCGGCCGCCGCCGCGTCCGGAACAGAGAGCGCGGTCACCGCCGCGTCCGGAACAGAGAGCGCGGTCACCGCCGCGTCCGGAACAGAGAGCGCGGTCACCGCCGCGTCTGGAACAGAAGGCACGGTGAGGGCCACGTCAGGAACAGCGAGCGCAGCCGCCTCCGCGTCAGAAACGGAGATAGCGGTCGCCGCCGCATCCGGAACGGAGATAGCGGTCGCCGCCGCGTCCGGAACGGAGATAGCGGTCGCCGCCGCGTCCGGAACGGAGATAGCGGTCGCCGCCGCGTCAGGAACGGAGAGAGCGGTCGCCGCCGCGGCCGGACCAGAGAGAGCGGTCGCCGCCGCGTCCGGAACAGAAGGCACGATGAGGGCCACGTCAGGAACAGCGAGCGCAGCCGCCTCCGCGTCAGTCCGGAACAGAGATAGCGGTCGCCGCCGTCGCCGCCGCAGGAACAGAGAGCGCGGTCGCCGCCGCGTCCGGAACAGAGAGCGGTCGCCGCCGCGTCCGGAACAGAGAGAGCGGTCGCCGCCGCGTCCGGACCAGAGAGAGCGGAGCGCCGCCGCGTCCGGAACAGAGAGCGCCGCGTCCGGAACAGAGAGCGTCGCCGCCGCCGCGTCAGGAACAGAGAGAGCGGTCGCCGTCAGGGAACAGAGAGAACGTCCGGAACAGAGAGAGGTCGCCGCCGCCGCGTCCGGAACAGAGAGAGCGGTCGCCGCCGCGTCCGGAACCGGAACAGAGAGCGGTCGCCGCCGCGTCCGGAACGTCCCCGGAACAGAGGCGCGTCCGGAACAGAGAGCGGTCGCCGCCGCGTCCGGAACAGAGAGCGGTCGCCGCCGCGTCCGGAACAGAGAGAGCGGTCGCCGCCGCGTCCGGAACAGAGAGAGCGGTCGCCGCCGCGTCCGGAACAGAGAGAGCGGTCACCGCTGCGTCAGGAACGGAGATAGCGGATGCCGCCGCCTGCCCGCGGAAGAGCGTCTCCGCCCCCGCCAGAAAGCAGGGCCGCATCTGCGCAGCCTCGGCCCTACAGGTGTCCATCCCCGCCAGACAGGCGTAGATAAACTCAAAACGAGCGGCCGACGCCGCCTCAAAAGACATCCCCGCCGTATCTGGAACAGAGCGGGTGGTCGCCGCCCCCAAGCGGGCGCTCGCCGCCGCTAAACGGGGGGACGCCGCCTCCCTGAAAAAATTCCTCCCCGCTGGACCCATCTTGGAGGTCTGCATTCTGTCACGGGCGGTAAAGGATATCTGGGTCCAAATGCAGGGGAAGAATAATTTAATATAACAAACACAAATGAACGTAAACCCAAAAGGCCAACACGGCACAAACAGAATACTAAATGAATAAAACAGGGAACACGGTCAAGGCCAGATCAGGAACACACAAAAGTACATACAAGACAAAAGACAATGCAGACCTGACGCAGGAGTGAGAAGTGAGAGTTCTTATACAGTAGTCCAGAGTGTGAACAGCTGTGAGCGTAATCAGTGCAAATGACAAGACAGACGTGAACAATCAGGGGAGTGCAGTGCAAGGGGAACAGCGACCTCGAGAGGCTGAGGGAAGACCCACAGCCCCGATCATGACAATATGTGGTTATTTTATATTCTGAATATGCATTTTTGGTTTAATTCACAGGCCTGATCCAGTACAGACAAATGGACACGCGCTTCTCTGAAAAGTGAGTCCTGTCATTTATTCTGAAAAAAAAAAGCTTGCAAACTTTATCAGTCTATGATCTCATGCATTGCATGTGTTTTCTGTACGTGTGTGTCTTTAGTGGAAATGCATCTGTGAACTCCAGACAGGCCAGTCAGGGTATCACACACCTGCCACAGGAACAGAGTGAGTACTACTTCCTGTCAGCACATCAACATGACACGTACATGTAATAACATGGATAGCAGGGTTAGAAATAGACTTTTACGTTAAGGTGCATATATGTGCCTCCGGTAGTTTTTTACTTTGGTATAAGTACATTTTATAATTACATTATTAATTGTATCAGTGTTGTCTTTAATGTCAAGTACTTACATTTAGCCAATTACTTAAATCAGTAAGAATACTTCAAATTGTTACCAGTAAAATGGTTTATAAATTCTACATTTAAAAAGCAGGGACATATTACAGGGTATGAATGCAGTATTATGACAAAATTTCGCATGCGAGGGCGCTAAATATCGAATTATTGGGGTAACTTTAACCTGCAGACATGAAAAACAAGCCTGCGGCAACAGTGTTAAAGTAGCTCGAATTCACGGGAAAATGCAGACTTGGCAACACTAGTGTACGCACACTTAACTCTGCGTGTTTGGTTGTGGCTAGATTCCCAGATAACCCACATCCGTCTGCAACATGTCTTTTATCCCTGAAAGCACAGGTAAAACAACCAGTGGCAACAGTGTTAAAGTAGCCCAATTCAGCAGGAAAACCGTGGACTTGGCAACACTGGACGGGTTGGTTCATGTGTGCAGCAGGGTTGCCAGGTTTTACAACAAAACCCAGGCAATTGCTACTCTAGGGGTAAAATTCACATTTGAGGGCAATAAATATTGCGTTATTGGGGTCGCTTTAACCGACGGACATGAAAAACAAGCCTGTGGCAACAGTGTTAAAAAAGCTCAGCTCTGCGGGATAAACTGCAGACTTGGCAACACTGGACGAGTTGGTTCGTGCAAGTTCAAGTTATGCAAAATCTCATGTTATAATCACTGAAGCTGTGAAATGTATCTCTTAAATTCTGCATTTCATTGTTTATGATGAGAGAATTCGCAAGTGCACAGAATTCAGTCAGTGTGCAAGACAGGGTTGCCAGGTTTTTAAAACAAAACACTATCAGGGTTGTGTTTTATTAACGTCTATACCTACCCCAACTCTAAACCTACCCCTTACAACTCTGATAACAAACATACATTACAGAGACGTCTATTTGACGTCTGCATTTACATCTAGAAGATGTATTTTTTAAAGTGTTTGCTCATCTGCAATACGTCTATTTCCTATCAGATGTCAAATAAATGTCTTTTAGATGTCTTTAAGATGTTTATGATTTAGAATGAATGTAAAACTGACAACTTACAGATGTCTTTCAGATGTTTGTACATAGCAGATGCTTTCCAGATGAAGTGATCTCCCTGATAGCACACATACATCTCGGAGATGTCTATTTGACATCTGTATTTACGTCTGCGAGATGTATTTTTTAGATTGTTTGCTCATCTGCAATACGTCTATAGGACATTTCTTATCAGATGTCAAGTAGACGACTTTTAGATGTCTGTAAGATATTTATGATTTAAAATGTATGTAAAACTGACATCTTACAGACGTCTGCCAGATGTTTGTACAGAGCAGATGCATTCCAGATCAAGTGATCTTTAACAGACATCTTGCAGATGTACGTGTGCTACCTGGGAAAGATCACTTGATCTGGAAAACGTCTGCAAGATGTCTGTTAAAGATCACTTGATCTGGAAAGCATCTGCTGTATACAAACATCTGGCAGACGTTTGTAAGATGTCAGTTTTACATCCATTCTAAATCATAAACATCTTAAAGACATCTAATAGACGTCTGTTTGACATCTGATAGGAAACATCATATAGATGTTTCGCAGATGAGCAAACACTAAATGCAGCACACATACATCACGGAGACGTCTATTTGACATCTGCATTTACACCTGGAAGATGTATTTTTTTTTTAGAGCATTTGCTCATCTGCAATACGTCTATTGGACATTTTTGATCAGATGTCAAACAGATGTCTATTAGATGTCTTTAAGATGTTTATGATTTAAAATGTATGTAAAACTGACATCTTACAGATGTCTGCCAGATGTTTGTACAGAGCAGATGCATTCCAGATCAAGTGATCTTTAACAGACATCTTGCAGATGTACGTGTGCTACCTGGGAAAGATCACTTGATCTGGAAAACATCTGCAAGATGTCTGTTAAAGATCACTTGATCTGGAAAGCATCTGCTGTATACAAACATCTGGCAGACGTCTGTAAGATGTCAGTTTTACATACATTCTAAATCATAAACATCTTAAAGACATCTAATAGACGTCTGTTTGACATCTGATAGGAAACATCATATAGATGTTTCGCTGATGAGCAAACACTAAATGCAGTACACATACATCACAGAGACGTCTATTTGACATCTGCATTTACACCTGGAAGATGTATTTTTTGGAGTGTTTGCTCATGTGCAATACGTCTATAGGACGTTTCCAATCAGATGTCAAACAGACGTCTATTAGATGTCTTTAAGATGCTTATGATTTAGAATGGATGTAAAACTGACATCTTACAAACGTCTGCCAGATGTTTGTACACAGCAGATTCTTTCCAGATCAAGTGATCTTTAACAAATACAGTAATTGCTGTTCAGCGTGACAAAAATTGTGCAATATTGATGTTCAGCGATGACTCATCTAAACGCCTCTGATTGGCCCATTGTATTCATAATCACATCAGAAATGTGTGTGATTGGTTTTAATGCTCTATGATGCAAAAAAACACACAAAAAACAGCAACAACAGTTGAGATATAAATGTAATTTTGCTAATTTACAATTTTCTTTCATTTTTACAATAGACGTAATAATAAATTTAATTGTGCATGGACATTTTTGCTGCAAACCGTCTTATTTTCAGACCCCAATGTAGGTCTGTAGTAATTGTTATAAGGTCATTTGATGCAACAGGAAAATACAGTGCAGAGTTTCATGTTGCACGTGTCGGTTTGACCTACTCTTTCAAGTGTGTCGCATGTTTTTTCTCCACACAGGGAAAGTGTTTGTCACATATGAGGCCGACAGTGAAGAGCATCTGAAGGAGATTATTAAGTTTGTGTCTTTGCTGAGGAACAACGGCTTTGACACGCATGTACATCAGTCATTCTACAGTTTTCTGTTTAATCCAGACTTGGTTTTGTGGGTTTGTATTGATTCTTGCGTCTTTGTGCACAGATTGATGTTTTCGAGCAGCAGCTGAACAGCATCAGTAAGATCGACTGCATGGAGCGATATCTCAATGAGGTAACTTTGCGAGGACAGGAAGTGATGTTATTGGCATCTAAACGAATACAGCTCCAGAATCTCTCTCTCTCTCTGCAGAAAGATTACCTAATCATCATCATCATCAGCCTGAGGTATTACGAGACCATATCAGGCATTAATACCAGTGTGGAGGGTGACGAGAGAACATCAGACACTGTGTACATCCACAAACAGGTCTGAACATAACATTCACTTCTTAAAACAGCAGCTCTTCTTTAGCAAATAGCCAATCATGAATCACCTTAACCTCTTCCTAGCCACGCCCCAGTAACCGCTGTCAAGCCCTCGAACAACCAAACCCCAAACAGGCATATCTTCAAATGTGAATGTCATAGAGACATGCGGCTTGGTTTATGTCTTTTATACTGGAAAGCAACCTTTGGAGTGTCATCACTGGCAGCTGCTAAACCACTCCCTAGCAACCAAACAGAGTACCCTAGCAACCATTGAACAAGACTTATATCTCTGCAACAGAACATCGTATAGACATGGGAGTTGGTTCTTGTGTTTCATGCTAGCAAATAGGACTCCCAACATGCTAACAGTGAATAGCTACATGGTAATAGTGATTAGCTAAGAGCTAAAACATGCAAACAATAATACATAGTTGTTAAAACATGATCACATTGCGCTAGCATCGTGCTGTCATTGCTTAGCTAAGTGGTAAGACATGCTAATAGCACGCTAACATCATGCTAATGACACGTTAACTGTATTAGCATTGCGGAAAACATATTAGCATCTTGCTAAAACATGCTAATAACATTTTAATAGTGTTATCCATGTTAACATCTTGTTAAAATTATGTTCATGTTAGCATGATTCTAGCAAACATGTTAGCATGTAATCATGTTACCTTAATGACACGTTAACTGCATTAGAATAATGGAAAACATAGCATCTTACTAAAAATGCTAATGACATGTTATCCATGTTAGCATCTTGTTGAAAACATGTTAGCATCATGCTAGCAACATGCTAATCATGCTAAAAACATGCTAACACATGCTAGGATCGCCTGCCTAAGTGCTAAGACATACTAATAGCATGCTAATGTCATGCTAATGACACGTTAACTGCATTAGGATAATGGAGTTACATAGCATCTTGCTAAAAACATGCTAATGACATGATAATAGTGTTGAAAACATGTTAAAGCATCATGCTAGCAACATGCTAATCATGCTAAAAACATGCTAACACATGCTAGGATCGCCTGCCTAAGTGTTAAGACATGCTAATAGCATGCTAATATCATGCTAATGGCACGTTAACTGCATTAGGATAATGGACTTACATAGCATCTTGCTAAAAACATGCTAATGACATGATAATAGTGTTGAAAACATGTTAGCATTATGCTAGCAACATGCTAATCATGCTAAAAACATGCTAACACATGCTAGGATCGTCTGCCTAAGTGTTAAGACATGCTAATAGCATGCTAATGTCATGCTAATGGCACGTTAACTGCATTAGGATAATGGAGTTACATAGCATATTGTTAAAAACATGCTAATGACATGATAATAGTGTTGAAAACATGTTAGCATTATGCTAGCAACATGCTAAAAATATGCTAACACATGCTAGAATCACCTACCTAAGTGCTAAGACATGCTAATATCATGATAATTACATGTTAACTGCATTAGGATAATGGAAAACATAGCATCTTGCTAAAACATGCTAATGACATGTCAATTGTGTTATCCATGTTAACATCTTGTTGAAAACATGTTAACAACATTCTAATCAGCCTAAAAATATGCTAACACATGCTAGAATTGCCAACATAAGTGCTAATAGCATGCTAATATCATGCTAATGACATGTTAACAGCATTAGGATAACAGAAAACAGCATCTTACTAAAAACATGCTAATGTCATGTTAATAGTGTTATCCATGTTAGTATCTTGTCATGCTGGCAACATGCTAATCATACTAAAAACATGTTAACACATGCTAGGATAACCTAGCCTAAGTGCTAAGACATGCTAATAGCATGCTAATGACACGTTAACTGCATTAGGATAATGGAGTTACATAGCATCTTGCTAAAAACATGCTAATGACATGATAATAGTGTTGAAAACATGCTAGCATCATGCTAGCAACATGCTAATCATGCTAAAAACATGCTTACACATGCTAGGATCGTCTACCTAAGTGCTAAAACATGCTAATATCATGTTAATAACATGTTAATAATGTTGTCTATGTCAACATCTTGTTAAAACATGTTAGCATCATGCTAGCAACATGCTAATTTCATGTCATCAACATGCTAATCATGTCAACATGTTGCTAGCATCATGCTAATTATGTTACCTTCTTGTTAAAACATGTTAGCATCATGGTACCATTAATACTTTTGCTGTTTCCAATAGATTTTAGTGTGGGCATACAATGCAATATTTTAATAAGCACAAAAATGCATTGCACACACAAATATTGAATGTATTTAAACAATAATAATATTATTATTATTAATACTTCCGTTCCAGTAGATTTTCATGTAAGCTTGCAATGTGATATTTTAATAAGCACAAAAATACATTGTACACACAAATATTAAATGCAATAAAATAACAATTATTATTATTATTATTAATTCTATTGTTGTTGCTATTCTGTATTATTATTATTAATACTTTTGTTTCAAAAAAATGTGCTTATCTCTAGTTTTGTGTTTGATTCCCTCCATCAGCTGCAGAGTGAATTCATTCAGAACGGCTGCAGGAACTACAGGTTCATTCCTATTCTGTTCCCGGGGGCTAAAAAGGTTTGTGAAATTCACCAGACAATGCAATTCACCCCAAAGCATTTCAGCGAATCAAAGCATGTTTGTAAGCCTGTTAAAACATTAAACCGGTTAATCTACTCCCACACTGTCTACACTTCACAGACAGATGTGCTGAACTGTAGAATCATGCTTCATGAAGCGAAATACCAATTCTTGTCTTGTCGTTCTCAGTGTTACGTTCCAACCTGGCTGCAAAACACGCACATCTACAGCTGGCCGAAAGACCGGGACGATATTCTGCGCAGGTTAATGCGCGTGGAGAAATACAACCCTCCTCCCATCGGCCCGCTGCCGACCATAGTGTCCATTCCCCTTTAGAGCAGCTTTTCTTTATACTTTTTGGACCAAATTTCTGTTTGAAGAAGCTTTTTACACTTTTTAACTAGTTTGTGAATGGAAAAAGTAGATCTGATATGTTTGAGTTTGTTTCTGTTAAACTGTGACCTGTCAAAGTTACTGTAAAAAGAAACACAGTAGCATAGTATTCACTATTATTGTTATAATAATAATTATTATTAGGCGTTTTGGTACTTCATCAGTTCTTTGCATTGAAAACATAAATATATGCACATTTATTTATAGTGTTACAGTTCTCAGGTTTTTCATTTTTGATTGTTTTTCCTGTTAAGATGTTTTTTTTAATTTTATCTTTCCAACCATGGATCATTTTCATTGTACTTTCTGAAAATGTTTTATGAATTAAAGAATTAAATGTATTAAAATAATGCAACGTCATTATCAAGTAACTATTTATTAATTATCGAATTCACTGTCTTTTTATCTTTTGAGCCGTTTAGCATTTTCATTGTGCCTTCTGAAAGTGTTTGATGAATTAAATAAATAAATCTAATAAAATAATGCAACAATACATTATATTTAATAGTAATATTTCATAGAAAAATACAGTTCACTGTCTTGCAACATTCATCTTTTGAAATGTACATATTGCTTTTCTAGCACTTTCTGAAAATAATTTATGAATTAAATAATTAACTCTAATAAAATAATTCAGTAATACATCGTTATTTACTAATAATATTTCATACAAAAAAAAAACATTAAACTCAAGTTTTATCTTTTGAGCTGTATATAATTTTCATTTTACCTTGATATAAAATATTTAATGAATTAAATAACTACATTTATTAAAACAAAGCAACAATGTCATTATTAAGTATTAATATTTCATATCAATAATATATAATATATATTAAATAATATTTCATAGAAAAATACAACTTCAAAAAAAAAAAAATTTTTTTTGAACTGTTTATAATTTTAATTGTACTTTCTAAAAAATAAATGTATGAATCAAAGAAAATACAGAAATAGAAATAATCTAATAATCTAAAAAAAAATGCAATAATACATAACATTTAATATTATTTAATAGAAAAATACAACTCACTGTTTTTTAAGTTTTATCTTTCAAGCTGTATATATTTTAAAATTATGCAATAATACATCATAATATTTCATACAAAAAACACTAAAATCAAGTTTTATCTTTTGAGATTGCATTGTACTTTCAGGAAATATTTTATGACTTAAATCTATGAAATAATGCAATAAAAATACTTCATTATTTAATAATAATATTTTTTATTATTATAACATACCCTCAGTTTTATGTGCTGAACTGGAGTAGCGGATGAACATTAATATCTGTAACAGAGATGCAGTGTTTAGTTTACAAGGACAATATTCACATTTCAATACAACAGCAAAAAAATCATTGTGGTAGATCAAAACTAACATTCACATTAAATTAATAAATAATAACAAACTGAAATGATTCCCACAAGTCTAGCGTTGGATGAAAGTGTCGCTAACTCACTATCATACAACAGATTAGTATTCTGGATTATTTTTTTCATTGTGACGTTTTGCATTTAATAAACAAATATAATAAACTCACAAAAAACTGACGTACCGATGAAATGACAGCAGCTTTAATTTCAAAAACACAGTAAAACCTGTCATTCGCCCTTATTTTCATCATGTTTAACAGCTGATCATCACGGCTTAAAGTAATGCACATAAAACATAAATATGGCAAAACAGCAGTCAAATAAAAAAAAACACTCTGCTTTTGGCGACGTTTTAGTGTTTAGTATCAGATCAGACATTGTGCGGTATGTACAGCTTGAGTCCGTGCGTCACAGCGCCGCTAGTTGAACATGATTGATTCGGGATCCTGGTTCATCATTTGCGCCATGTGTCGCAGAACATCCTTCTTAGTAATGATTCCCAGCAAACGTCTGATGCAAGATAAAGAGAGAGAGTAGATGTTTTAGTCACCAGTAGTTTAACCAAACCTCTGATTAGCAGATTAGACACGACTCGTTCTTTAGAAAGGGATTTTTTAATCACATCCGTTTGACTCATTTTCAGTTCATTTTCTTCTGCTCAGCAAGGCTGTGTTTATTTGCTCAAGAATACTGTAAAAATTGTGAAATATTTTTAGAATTCAAACCAGCACTTTTTATATGAATATCTCTTAAAATGTAATTTATTTCTGTGATCAAAGATCATTACTTTAGTCTTCAATGTCACATGACTTTAGAAATCATTCTAATATGCTGATTTGCTGCTCAAGAAACATTTCTGATTATTATCAATGTCGAAAACAGTTGTGCCCAATAATTTTGTGAAAATGTGATACATTTTATCTTTAAGGATTTACAGATGAATAGAAAGTAAAAAAAACAGCATTTATTTGAAATAGAAATATTTTATATTTTACATGTTGTTACTGTCTTTTGATCAATGTAATGTGTCCTTGCTAAACAAAAATGATAACTTTTGAACAGTAGTGTATATAATTTAATTTATGAACATAAAATATACTAAATTAATGTTTTAATGTTTGTCGACTTTATTCTCGTAACGCTTCGACTTTATTATTGTAATGCTTCGACTTTATTCTCGGAACATTTCGTCTTTATTCGTGCAACGCTTCGACTTTATTTGCGTAACGCTTCCCTTTTATTCGCGTAACGCTTCGACTTTATTCGCGTAACGCTTCGACTTTATTCGCGTAACGCTTCGACTTTATTCGCGTAACGCTTCGACTTTATTCGCGTAACGCTTCGACTTTATTCGCGTAACGCTTCGACTTTATTCTCGAAACATTTCTCATTACATTTCAACTTTATTCTCGTAACGTTTCCTCTTTATTCGCGTAACACTTCGACTTCATTCGCGAACCGATTCGACTTTATTCTCGTAACGTTTCGACTTTATTCTCAAAACATTTCTCATTACATTTCGACTTTATTCTCGTAACGTTTCGTCTTTATTCGCGTAACACTTCGACTTCATTCGCGTAACGCTTCGATTTTCTCTCGTAACATTTCATCTTTATTCTCGTAACGTTTCGACTTTATTCTCGTAACACCGACTTTATTCGCGTAACGCTTCGCTTTTATTCGCGTAACGCTTCGACTTTATTCGCGTAATGTTTCGACTTTATTCTCGAAACATTTCTCATTACATTTCGACTTTATTCTTGTAACGCTTCGACTTTATTCTCGTAACGCTTCAACTTTATTCTCGTAACGCTTTGACTTTATTCTCGAAACATTTCTCATTACATTTCGACTTTATTCTCGTAACGTTTCGACTTTATTCTCGTAACGCTTCGACTTTATTCTCGGAACATTTCGTCTTTATTCGTGCAACGCTTCGACTTTATTTGCGTAACGTTTCGCTTTTATTCGCGTAACGCTTCGCCTTTATTCGCGTAACGCTTCGACTTTATTCGCATAAAATTTTAACTTTATTCTCGTAACGCTTCGACTTTATTCTCGAAACATTTCTCATTACATTTCGACTTTATTCTCGTAACGTTTCGTCTTTATTCGCATAACACTTCGACTTTATTCGCGTAATGTTTCGACTTTATTCTCGTAACGCTTTGACTTTATTCTCGAAACATTTCTCATTACATTTCGACTTTATTCTCGTAACGTTTCGACTTTATTCTCGTAACGCTTCGACTTTATTCTCGGAACATTTCGTCTTTATTCGTGCAACGCTTCGACTTTATTTGCGTAACGCTTCGCTTTTATTCACGTAACGCTTCGCTTTTATTCGCGTAACGCTTCGACTTTATTTGCGTAACGCTTCGCTTTTATTCGTGCAACGCTTCGACTTTATTTGCGTAACGCTTCGCTTTTATTCGCGTAACGCTTCGCTTTTATTCTCGTAACGCTTCGACTTTATTCTCGAAACATTTCTCATTACATTTCGACTTTATTCTTGTAACGTTTCATCTTTATTCGCATAACACTTCGACTTTATTCGCGTAATGTTTCGACTTTATTCTCGTAACGCTTTGACTTTATTCTCGAAACATTTCTCATTACATTTCGACTTTATTCTCGTAACGTTTCGACTTTATTCTCGTAACGCTTCGACTTTATTCTCGGAACATTTCGTGTTTATTCGTGCAACGCTTCGACTTTATTTGCGTAACGCTTCGCTTTTATTCACGTAACGCTTCGCTTTTATTCGCGTAACGCTTCGCTTTTATTCGCGTAACGCTTCGACTTTATTCGCATAACATTTCAACTTTATTCTCGTAACGCTTCGACTTTATTCTCGAAACATTTCTCATTACATTTCGACTTTATTCTCGTAACATTTCGTCTTTACGCGCGTAACACTTCGACTTCATTCGCGTAACGCTTCGACTTTATTCTCGTAACGTTTCGACTTTATTCTCAAAACATTTCTCATTACATTTCGACTTTATTCTCGTAACGTTTCGAATTTATTCTCGTAACGCTTTGACTTTATTCTCAAAACATTTCTCATTACATTTCGACTTTGTTCTCATAGTATTTCGACTTTATTCTCGAAATATTACAACTTGTAATCTTAAGGTTTTTTTTTTTAACATGGCACTAAAACGAGATCTCATTGGCCACCTCTCGCTTAAACTAAATATTAAACAGGTACGTTAATTGAACCGCCTCAGATCCCATTATATGCCATTTTGATCATCTTTAGTCGTCTAAACAGACCGTTATTTAGGTTCTTACCCGCTTCTTGTGACCAGACACTGGCGCAGACCCAGCTTGCGGAAGATGTCCACCACCGTCTCCATGGGCGTGTGGTCGGTGACGGTGAAGGGACTGAGGTTCAGGATGCGTCTGAGTTTGAGCGGCTGAGGGTTCGAGGCGGGAAGCTGCGGAGCATCTTCGGTGAAATACACCACGGAGTTACTCACAACCCCGTCCTGCTTCTGACGCGCATTCTCTGACAAACACACAGTCACAGTTGTTAACATTATACAGTGTTTCATACCTGGACTGAATATTTACAACATACTTGCAATTATGCTAATGTATTTTACTCAGTCTTCATTACTCAGTCTTCAATGTCACATGATCCTTCAGAAATCATTCTGATTTGCTGCATTTATTTGATCAAAAATACAGTAAAAATTGTGAAATATTATTATAATGTAAAACAGCTGTTTTCTATGTAAATATCTATAAAAATGTAATTTATTTCTGTGATCAAAGCTGAATTTTCAGCATCATTACTCAGTCTTCAGTGTCACATGATCCTTCAGAAATCATTCTAATATACTGATTCAAGCCAAAGTTAATGTTAGTTAAATAGCGTGTGTGTCTTACTGATGGCCAGGATGAGATCGCGTCTCTGCACGAAGCCGATGAGTCTCTCGGACTCGCGCGAGACGACCACAGGAAAGCCGTTGTAGTCTGTGTCTTTGATGAGCGTCTCCACGTCCTCCACTGTAGTGCTGTCCTGCGTGAGGACGGCCAGCGGCGGCTCGTTTCGGCGCGGCCGCATCACGTCGGTGGCCAGCGTGCGGTGCGTGAACTCGTCCTGGTCCAGGTACGGGTAGCCGTTGAGCTGGATGTGAGCTTCGTAAATGCCCTCCTTACCGAAAGCGTCGGCCACCCATTTGCTGGTGACGGCGGCCGCCATCAGAGGAACGATGTACTCCAGACCGCCCGTCAGCTCGAACATGATGACCACCAGAGAGACCGTCATACGCGTCACGCCGCCTGATTCAGACACGTTCAGAAAAAGTTTATAATCTACATCAGCAAAGCTTTCTCTCATTCTAATTGATCTGAAGGGATTCTGGAGCGTCTTACCTAAACACGCAGCGGCGCCGACCATGGCATAGAGACCCGGAGTGACACAGTCTGCACCCGGACGACACCAGTTCTTAAAGATGATCCAGTCGTGATGATGATACGCCATCTGCTCCACCGCGATGCCTACGATACGGCCGGCGATGGCGCCCACCGCCATACTGGGGATGAACAGACCTGACGGGATCTGAGGAGAATTATGACAATTTATGACATTTAGCCATGGATCTATATTACAAACGTCTGTGCCGATGTCAAATAAATGAATAAAATATTAACTTAAAATCATATGTATATTTGCAGGAAACAATGCAGAATAAAAATGCAGAAACTGAATAATTATGCCTGTTTCTTCTCTTGAAATAAAACTATATATAAGCTAAATAAATTATAAATATTAGATGAAAAATTTTTAATTTTCTTTTAACTTTAAATATAATTTACCTGAAAAAAAATGTAGAAAATACATAATATTAATAATATATAAATGCACATTTAAACACATAATATAAAAATAATGAAATACAATTAATAAGATAAAAATTAATATACTTTTAACAGTTTTTTCTCTTTAATATAATCCAACTGTTTTTTTTACAGAATTAGTGTAATTAATGTTATGAAGAAACAAACTAAAATAAATTAATTAATTAATATATGTATTATTAAAAATGAAATAAAAATAAATGAGATCATTAATGCTAAAATAAAAATGTAAAAGAATTATTAATTATAAGAATTATAAAAGTTAAATAATAAAATTTATTATAAAAATATGTATGCAGATTCAAATACATAATATAAAAATAATAAATAAAAATAAGTGAGATTAAAATAAATATGCATCATTTGAACTGTTTTTTAACAGTATTTATTTTACTTAAAATATAAATTCAAAGTAGAAAGGTTTCCTTGGATTGAAATATATAATATAAAAATATTAAATATTAGTATAAATATTTTGATATATTAAAATTAGAAAGGTTTCCTTGGAAACTACTTAAAATAAAATAATATTATAAATATTTTAATATTATACAACATATATTATACAACATATACCATATTATTATTATTACCAATTTAAAAAAAATAAATGAGATCATTAATACTGAAATAAAAACTAAAATTAAACTAAAAAGAATTGAAATGTAAAAGTAAAAGAAAAAAATGTTAATGAATTTTCTCCTTTTAAAAATATATGCACATTCAAATACATAATATAAAAATAGTAAATAAAAATATGTGAGATCAAAATAAATATGCATTAATTGAACTGTTTTTTAACAGTATTTTTCTTTATATATTTATTTAATATTTAACGTATATAAAATAAAAATGAGATCATTAATATTGAGATTAAATTTAAAATAATTATTTAAAAAACGCTGAAAATAAAAGTAAAAAATAAAATAAATTACATAATATAAAAAAATAAAAATAAGTGAGATCAAAATAAATATGCATTAAATGTGCATTAAACTGTTTTTTGACAGTATTTTTCTTTAAACCTTAAAAATAATTCAACTAAAATAAAATATAATAACATAAAAATAACAAAATAAAAATAACATAAAATAACACTAAAATAATAACAAAATTATTGAAACTAAAAATAAAACCAAAATATAGAAATAACAGCTAATTCAAAAAGTTAATAAATACTATAATACCATATCAGTAATACTAAAATACATGAGAACATGGTCGTTCTCACCTTCATGCCGAATGTGAAGATGGTAATAACGATCTTGAAGATGAGCGCCAGCGCGAGCTGCCAGAGGGCGCTGTAGACGCCGGGGCCGGCGGGTCTGTCGGGGATGTCGTCCACGGGTCGGGTCATGTTGGGGTTGTTGATGTAATCGCAGAGCTGCGAGGACTCGAGCGCGCCGCAGTCGTTGAACAGTTCCGAGATCAGTTCGCTGGTGCTGCGGCGCGTGTACGGGTTGGGGTAGGCCAGCACCGCCGTGATTCCCGTCACCACGATCACCTCCAGCACCGGGTACTTGCCCAGAAGCGTGGTCTTGCGCCGCCGGCACCAGGCGATGTTGCAGCGGATGAAGAGCGTCCCCCAGAGCCCCCCGAACACGCCCAGCAGGATGAACGGCACCAGCTCCGCCATGTACCACGGCGTGTGATACTCCACGTAGAACAGAACCAGACGGTTGTTGCCGAACGGGTTGATGGAGCGCAGCGTGAAGGCCGCCACCAGCGCCGCGAAGAACGACCGCCATAACGTCTTCAGAGGGAAATAATAACTCACCTGCAGACACACATGATATTTAGATTAGGGCTGTCAAGAGATTCAAATGTTTAATCTGACTACATGATATGAGTGAGTCATTCATTCAACCAATTCATTCAAATAGCTGATTTATTGAGAAACAAAAATATCATTTGAAACACATTTGATTCATTCACACAGCTGATTCATTCAGAAACTAAGCAAGAGAGTTTCTTTATGAAGAGTCACTGAATCATTGACTCACTCAATTTATTCAAACGACTGATTCATTTAGAAACTAAGCAAGAGAGTTTCTTTATGAAGAGTCACTGAATCATTGACTCACTCAATTTATTCAAACGACTGATTAATTTAGAAACTAAGCAAGAGAGTTTCTTTATGAAGAGTCACTGAATCATTGACTCACTCAATTTATTCAAACGACTGATTCATTCAGAAACTAAGCAAGAGAGTTTCTTTATGAAGAGTCACTGAATCATTGACTCACTCAATTTATTCAAACGACTGATTCTTTCAGAAACTAAGCAAGAGAGTTTCTTTATGAAGAGTCACTGAATCATTGACTCACTCAATTTATTCAAACGACTGATTCATTCAGAAACTAAGCAAGAGAGTTTCTTTATGAAGAGTCACTGAATCATTGACTCACTCAATTTATTCAAACGACTGATTCATTCAGAAACTAAGCAAGAGAGTTTCTTTATGAAGAGTCACTGAATCATTGACTCACTCAATTTATTCAAACGACTGATTCATTCAGAAACTAAGCAAGAGATTCTTTATGAAGAGTCACTGAATCACTGACTCACTCAATTTATTCAAACGACTGATTCATTCAGAAACTAAGCAAGAGAGTTTCTTTATGAAGAGTCACTGAATCATTGACTCACTCAATTTATTCAAACGACTGATTCATTTAGAAACTAATTAAGTGACTATCTTTTTGAAAAAAAAAAAATTACTGAATTATTGGTTAACTTGATTCATTCAAACGGCTGATTCATTCATAAACTTAGCAAGTGACTGTTTTTATGAACGAGTCATTGAATAACTAACTCATTTGATTAATTCAAATGGCTGATTCATTCAAGAAACAAAGCAAATGACTTTTTATGAACAAATCACTGAATCAATAACTCACTCAATTCATTCAAACAGCTGATTCATTCAGAAACTATGCAAGTGCGTTTCTTTTTATGAACAAGTCACTGAATCATTGACTCACTTGATTCATTCAAATGGCTGATTAATTTGGTAACAAAGTAAGTGACTGTGTTTATGAATGAGTCACTGAATCATTGACTCACTTGATTTGTTCAAACTGGTGATTCATTCAATAACAAAGCAAGTGACTGTTTTTATGAATGAGTTACTGAATCACTGACTCATTCAATCACTCAAATGGCTAATTTATTCAGAAATAAAGCAAGTGACCCTTTATGAACAAATTACTGAATCATTAACTCAATTCATTTAAACGGCTGATTCATTCAGAAAGGAAGAAAGCGACTGTCATTTTGAATGAGTCATTGAATCATTGGCTCACTTGATTTGTTCAAACCGGTGATTCATTCAGTAACAAAGCAAGTGACTGTCTTTATGAATGAGTCACTGAATCATTAACTCATTCAATTCATTCAAATGTCTGATTCATTCAGAAACAAAGCAAGTGACTTTTTATGAACAAATTACTGAATCATTAACTCAACTCATTCAAATGGCTGATTCATTCAGAAAGGAAGAAAGTGACTGTTGTTTTGAATGAGTCACTGAATCATTGGCTCACTTGATTTGTTCAAACCGGTGATTCATTCAGTAACAAAGCAAGTGACTGTCTTTATGAATAAGTTACTGAATCATTGACTCATTTAATTAATTCAAACAGCTGATTCATTCAGAAACTAAGCAAGTGTGTTTCTTTTTATGAATGACTCACTGAATCACTGACTCACTCAATTGGTTCAACCAACTGATTCATTCAGAAACAAAGCAAGTGACTGTCTTTACGAATCAGTTACTGAATCACTGACTCACTCAACTCATTCAAATGCCTGATTCATTCAGAAAGGAAGCAAATGACTGTCTTTATGAATGAGTCATTGAATCATTGACTCAATTTAATTCAAAGAGCTGATTCATTCATTTGTTCATTATAAATCATGTATAAATATATATGCACATTAAGCATAAATATATAAAATAATTTAAAAAGTACAGACAGGTGTGTATGATATCAAAACAGAAATATTGAAAAGGAAAAGTGTGTGTGTGTTTGCACCTCCTCCAGACTGAACAGAACTCCTCCGATTGGAGCTCCGAACGCAACCGACACTCCTGCGGCCGCAGCTGCCGACAAAACCTGAAACAAACATATGCAGAAGATGATTTCAGAAAATTCTTTTGAACTCTGTCTTACATCAGTCTGGTCTCCTCCAGCATGCAGATGTGCGCACCTCTCTGCGTTTGCCCTCGTTCTTGCTGTATTTGGAGAAGAGGCTGCAGAACAGGTTTCCGCAGCAGCAGGCGACGTGCACGAGCGGCCCTTCCTTCCCCAGACTGAGGCCAGACGACACGGCCAGCACCAGCGTCACCGTCTTTATGAGCAGCGTCCACTTGCCCAGATACCCGCGGATGATGAAGCCGCTCAGGATCGTCTTTATCTGGAACAACACACACAGACTCACAAACTCAGTCCTCTTGGACAATTATATCACAGCTCATCTGTAGATTGTTCTCTAAGGTTTGCTTCTGCACCTCTGGTATTCCTGATCCGCAGGCGTACGGAGCAAACACTCGCACCAGAGACACGGCCAGGAAGGAGAAGAAGAGCGCCCACAACACGTACAGGAAGTAGTTCAGCACATACACGCCTGCGCCCTGATCACAGAAACACACACAGATATCAGAGAGTGTAGAGAATGACAAACTAGAACTGCATGCTATGAGGGGAAAATCAAACTGTGATTTTTATAATAGCTAATTCTGTGATTTAGCCAAAATAATTATATATATAACTACAATAATAATAATAATAACTAATTATTTTTAGTGTTATTATTATTATTATTATTATTGTTGTTAAACATTAAACTAAACAATTAAATATTAAACAAAATAAGAAATATTACTTTTGCAATATTTCACTAGAAAATAAACAAAATCTAGTAATTAAGAAAAGATATCATTTTATTTTACAGTGATAAATTACAATAATATTTAAGACTGTCTTAATTTCTTTATTTTCAAACATTAAACCATATTTATTAATAATAATCATTATAATTAAATAAATATGAAACTAAATTAAATATTAAACAAAATAAGAAATATTACTATTGTAATATTTCACTGTAAAATAAACTAAATCTAGTAATGAAGAAAAAATAGATTTTTATTTTACAGTGCAAAATTACAATAATATTTAAGACTGCCTTAATTTCTTCTTTATTAATTTCTTTATTAAATTCTTTATTTTAAAACTTATTTATACATTTAATAATATTACTAATACTAATAGCAAAAATAATAATAATAATAATAATAATAATTATTATTATTATGATTGAATAAATATTATACTAAATAATTTGATATTCAACAAAATAAGTACTACTATTATACTACTAGTACTACTATATATTTTACTGTAATATTTTTTTACAGTGCGATTACAATTACAATAATATTTAAGACTGCCTTAATCCCTTTATTTTAATACATTAAACCATATTTAGTAATATTAATAATAATAATAATAGTAATAATACACAATAATTATTATTAATATTCGAATTTATTATTATTATTAAATAAATATTAAATAATATTAATATTAAATAATTAGATATTTAACAAAAAAAGAAGTATTACTGTTGTAATATTTCACTGTAAAATAAACAAAATCTAGTAAAAGAAAAAATAAATTTTATTTTACAGTGCTAACAGCACATATTTTAGACTGCCTTAATTTCTTTATTTTCAACAATTAAACCATATTTAATAATAATAATAATTATTATTATTATTATTATTATTATTACATTAAAATATTAAACAAAATAAGAAATATTAGTATTGTAATATAAAAGTACTGTAAAATAAACAAAATCTTTTAAGAAAATTAATAATAATTTTATTTTACAGTGTAACTATAAAATGACAATACTGTTTAAGACTTTTTTATTTTCACATTTTAATTTGAATAAAATTTAATAAAATGAACAATACTAATATTTAAGACTGCTTTAATTTATTTATTTTTAAACATTAATAATAATAAATATAATAACAATAATAATTGTTGTTGTTATTATTAACAGTATTACTGTAAATACTAAATAAAAATATTACGCAAAATTACTAGAAATAAACTAAATGTAGTCATTAATAAAATCAGAAATTCTTAATTTCTTCATTTTCAAAAATTAAAAAAACAACAACATCACATCAAGGTAAAAAACAGGTTTAAAACCAGTTTTAACTTGTTAATCACTCTGTGCTGTACCTCCGTGTATCCTGTCATCAGTTCAGCCCATTTCTGCCACTGAGGACATTTGTCTCTGTCGGCGAAGGTGGTTTCATTGGACGTCCAGCAGCACTGCTCATGACTGTACCAGAGCGCAGACAAACACACGCCTTCCTTCAGATCCGTCATCCAATCAACAGCCAGATCGATCACTCCAGCCAGCGTTCCTGTGCGAAACCAGAGCGACACGTTACAGTGTTGTCATTAATGGGCGTGTCTTTGGCCAGTGATGTCATGAGTGGGCGTGTCTCTGCACCTGACAGCAGGCCAATCAGCAGCATCACCAGCCATCCTGACCAGGCGTCCAGCAAACTCTTAATGAACTCCCAGATGGACTCTTTACTCTTACTGGTGATCTGCAAAGACACACACAATAAACCGCTGTACTAATGATTCAAATGCACCATATCGGCGTCAGACGGTCCGGTTCACCTTCCGGTGTCTGTCGGTGTCTCTGGATTTCTCTCTCAGCCAGTCGATGGTGTGAAAGTCCTCGTAAGTGCCGACGTCTGGGAACGGCTCGTCCAAGAAGTCCATCAGGTTCCCGGCGCCGTTCATCTCCTCTGTAGGAGTGGCACTGCTGATGCCTGACAAGAATAAAAAAGATTGTCAGTAAATATATTGTTGCATGCTGGGATGCTTTTGAACACTATTAAAGGAGGAACATGCTGAAAAATCCATTAAAAACTGAAAATATGAAAAAACATTAACATACAGTAGTAACAATTTATTTCTATATTGTACTTTTTTTTGTTTAAAAAATGTTTACATGTATTTAATTTTTTTTTTCAAACATTAAATCATTTAGTAATAAATAAATAATATTAATTATTTTTAGTAGCATTAAATAAAAATATAAAAATCAGAACTATAACTATTGTAATATTTCACAGTAAAATAAACAAAATCTATAAAGAAATTTAATATAATACTTTTGTTTTACAGAGCAACCGTATTAATTACAATTACAATACTCATTTTGAAGACTGTTAATTTCTTTATTTTTAAACATTTAAGCATATTTATTAATACTAATAATTACTATTAAATAAAATATTAAACTAAATAAGAAATTGTAAAAATTCACTGTAAAATAGACAATCTAATGCCTAAGTAAAATAATATAATAATAATAATTCTGCAGCGCAGCTATAAAATGAGAGAACTCATATTTAAGACTGACTTAATTTCTTTATTTTTAAACATTAAACCTTATTAAAAATTTATAATAACGATGTCAATAACTTTTTTAAGGGGTTTTATTAGATTAATTTTAATTTTTCTTTACATTTTATTTATTTATTTATTTATTTTTTAATTTTGTTTAAAACTAAACTCAAGCTTGTAATCAGCATTCAAGCTGGAAAAAAAAATTCAGAAAACCTTATATTTTAATATCATAGGAATACTTTATTTTTAGGATTTATTTTAGATTTTAATTAGATTTATTTTTATTTGTTTTTTTTATTTAAAAAATGTTTACATTTAAATTTCTTTATTTTCAAACACTAAATAATATTTAATAATAACAAGAAAAAAAAAAATAATATTAATTATTTTTAGTAGCATTAAATAAAAATATCAAAATCAGAACTATAACTATTGTACTATTTTACAGTAAAATAAACAAAATCTATAAAGAAATTTAATATAATACTTTTGTTTTACAGAGCAACCGTATTAATTACAATTACAATACTCATTTTTAATTTAATTTTTATATTTTCAAACATTTAAGCACATTTATTTAATAATACTAATAATTATTATTAAATAAAATATTACACTAAATAAGAAACTGTAATATTTCACTGTAAAACAGACAATCTAATGCCTAAGTAAAATAATATAATAATAATAATTTTACAGCGCAGCTATAAAGTGACAGAACTAATACTTAAGACTGCCTTAATTTCTTTATTTTTAAACATTAAAGCATATTTAAAAATTATAATAACAGTAATAATAATAACTTTATTTTTAGGGGTTATTAGATTTTTTTTTTTTTTTTTTTTAATTTAGTTTAAAACTAAATTCAAGCTTGTAAGCAGTATTCAAGCTGAAAAAAAATACAGAAAACATGATATTTCAATATCATGCACCGCTTCACATTTCTATCACTTTTAACATCTATTAAAAATATATTTAAAATAAAAATTCTAAATATATTCACATACTCATATACATATAATTTTTAACAAATATTTTTCCAATAAATTCATTTTTATTTTTACATTTTTATCTAATTTCAAGCTTTAAAACATTTTAAATGAGCACCTCAACTTACATGAAACACCTTTTAAACAAAATGTAAAATACAGAATTACAAAAAATAAAATAAAAATAAATTAATACTAATAAAAAATAAAAAAGATAAAAATATATAAATAAAAAAAATAATAATAAAAATACATTTATATATTTTGTATATATATTTAATATAAATAAATGTAATATATTTTATATTTTTAAACATACATATATATATATATATATATATATACACACACACATAATACCATGGTGCATGTTCAGAAACAGTAGTACCATAGTCTATTCTTTGTACCATCTTTTAATTGTAATATATTGTAGTTGGTGTTTAGCTGTATTTATTTATAACAATAATATTAAAAAAAACACAACAGAAACGGACGCACGCAGAGGCCTTACAGAAATATGACTCAGGTCAGATTTCACACGTGTATTTCTATCTGTGCTGCACAAACATGTTAAAACACAATGCGTGAATGAACCCAAACACATTAAAGACATAAAATGCGCTCAAATTAACCCTAAATAACACGAGCGCCGCACAGAGCAGGTGCACGATGACTGACACAAACAAACACACTGGTATGTGACAAATCTCACCCTCTGCCTCCGCCATATCGCTGTTAGTGTAATAAATTATAGATGCAGTGATGATTTGTAGTGTTTATCCATCATAACATCAGAATAAACTGATGCGGCAGGACGGCGACATACAGTGATGACGTCAGGGCACGCATGAACGTCAGCGCGGCGCGACGTCTGCGCAGAGACGGAAAACAAGCGCTTGAAAATCCTGTTGAGCTGCATCACAATCTAAGGACGTTTTCTGACATATTGTGCAGTGGAAATGATAATCTATTCGAACGGAGATGAAAAACGGCTCGTGTAATCAATGTGAAAAGCGGGCCATCACAAATGACTCTAATTGGTCAATCCTGATACACGCTGAGAAAAGGAACAGAGACACGTGACAGATATCAGTGGTGAAAGCAGTAATATCCCAATTTAATTTACACAAATTTTCACAAAATTAAATTATCTGTTTTTAGAAAAACAAACTACCGAAATCTTTTGAAAGCTAGAAAACTGGGGTGTGTGATAGAGAATTTTAATGTGTTTTTTCTTTTCAGAATGACATTTTGCAATGTGAAGAACAGTACATTAGACAATTATTTGTTTTATTAGGACTCTTTGCAAACTAAAGGTTATAAATACTTACATAATAAATTACACATGAACCATCTGGAACGAGCTAAACACAAAAAAGTACTAAAACATATAATGATTTGAAAACACTGAAATATACATAACTTTTTGTCTGGCAGCCAATAAAGTGACTATGTAATACTGTCCTTGTGGCATTGAATATTTAAAAAAAAAAAAAAAAAAAAAAGGTAGCTTTGATTTTGGCATTGGTGGGCACATAATGGCGGGCAACAAAAAACTTTGTGTGCTTTGTATAACTGTACTGCTTTAATGGTCTGATAATGTTTTCTACTGTTTACTAAAAAAATAAACTGTTTACTAAAAAAATAAATAAATAAAAAAATTCTGAAAAAAAGATTTGTGAACCCGCTCCGAAGTCATGATCTGAATTAAATGATTTGCAAACCCACAACAAAGTCCCAATCTGAATCAAATGATTCACAAACTCCCACACAAGTCCTGATCTGAATCAAATGATTTGTGAACATGCACCGAAGTCCTGATCTGAATCAAATGATTCGTGAACACGCACCGAAGTCCTGATCTGAATCAAATGATTTACGAACCCGCACTGAAGTCCTGATCTGAATCAAATGATTTGTGAACCCACACCAGATTCCAATCTGAATCAAATGATTCGCGAACCCGCACTGAAGTCCTGATCTGAATCAACTGATTTGTGAACACACACTGAAGTCCGATCTGAATCAAATGATTTGTGAACACGCACCGAAGTCCTGATCTGAATCAAATGATTTGTGAACACGCACTGAAGTCCTGATCTGAATCAAATGATTTGTGAACCCACACCAGATTCCAATCTGAATCAAATGATTTGTGAACACGCACCGAAGTCCTGATCTGAATCAAATGATTTGTGAACACGCACTGAAGTCCTGATCTGAATCAAATGATTTGTGAACACGCACTGAAGTCCTGATCTGAATCAAATGATTTACGAATCCGCACTGAAGTCCTGATCTGAATCAAATGATTCGCGAACCCACACCAGATTCCAATCTGAATCAAATGATTTACGAATCCGCACTGAAGTCCGATCTGAATCAAATGATTCGTGAACCCACACCAGATTCCAATCTGAATCATATGATTCGTAAACTCGCAACAAAGTCCTAATATGAATCTAATTATTTCTACTCCCACCGAATTCCGGATCTGAATCATATGATTCATATGATCTGAATCAAATGATTTGCAAAGCTGCTACAAGTCCTGATCTGAATCAGATTATTCGCAAAGCCGCACCCAAGTCCAGATCTGAATCAAATGATTCGCAAAACCCACACCAAAGTCCGATCTGAATCAAATGATTCACAAACCCACACCAAATTCTGATCTGAATCAAATGATACATAAACCTGCAGCAAAGTCCGATCTGAATCAAATGATTCACAAACCCACACCGAAGTCCGATCTGAGTCATATGATTCACGAACCCACACCGAAGTCCGACCTTAATCAAATGATTTGCCAATCCGCACCGAAGTCCGATCTGAATCAAATGATTCACAAACCCACACTAAATTCTGATCTGAATCAAATGATACATAAACCTGCTCCAAAGTCCCGATCTGAATCAGATAATTCTCGAACCTGCTCCGAAGTCCAATGTAAGTCAGATGATTCGCAAACCTTCTCCGAAGTCCTGATCTGAATCAAATTATTCACAAAGCTGCATCGAAGTCCCAATCTGAATGAAATGATGTGCGAACCCGCTCCGAAGTCCTGATCTGAATCAAATGATTTGTGAATCTGATGTTGCTGGATATTGGACGTGTAGTGCCCTACTAAATTCTATACCCTTGTTTGAAAATTTTTTAAATCCCATATTATATATTTTATTATACAGTAGTAAAAATCTCTGTAGTCTAGTAATCTGGTGGAAATGTTACCACGGTTAGTTGTTTAAAGTTCTTGACCTCTTTGTGACCTTGAGGTAACTGAAAGTCATCAAGCCTTCTTCTAAACTAAATGAAAGATCTAATTCAGGTCTTTTGAACATGTGAACCATTGTGTGAGCTGCGTGGGAGAGAGTTTTATCTGGAAGTATTTTTTCTTCTCAAACTTCAGCTTTCATGTTCAGCCCCCAAATACTGCTGGCATATAATATAAACACACACATATACAACCCCACTTGTGATGTAAAACAACAGGTGCGTTCACGCCATAGTGTAATTACGAGATACCACCTTGTAAAATGAGTTCACATCCTTGTAAAACTTGTAATTACAACTTGTGAGTTTTCTGAGAACCTGTAACACCTGACCACCTCAGATTCATTAGGCGCTTTGTTTGGGCATTAAACAGCTCGTATATTCAGCTTGTATTTATTGTGTATTGTATTGTGTTTCAGCTTTTTTAATATTGTATTCGTCTGAAAGAAGACAGTCATATACACCTAGGATGGCTTGAGTGTGTGTAAATCATGAGATAATTTTCATTTTTGATTGATCTATCCCTTTAGACACTGCAGGTTTTTCATCATGTGTTTTTTCAGATGAATGGTAAGAAAACATCCAAAAACACCGTTAAGTGTTTAATTTTGTCAAAATAAGCTTTTTCTTCTATACTGAGCCATAAATCTCCACTTCAGTAGCAGAAACAACAAACATTTCATTTTTATTCCCGTCTATATCCTGAAGGTTTTTACAGAGGGATTTGTTCATATATAATTTACTTAATTATATACAACATTTTATTACCCCCAAAAATTGTGATTGATTGTGACATTGATTATAACGTGAACTAAGATGAGTGTCAGCTTGCACGTGTGTAGTCTGTGTAATCCGGGTCAATACAGTTAGTGTGTGTCGAAAAACTCCCATTTCATTTTCTTCTGGGTCGGTACTTCTGCTACAATGTACACTGTAAAAAATAAAAAGCACAATTTGTTGAGTCATCTTAAAATAATTTGTTACCCTGCTGCCTTAAAATTTTAAGTTCAGTCAACTAAAATAAGTTTATTCAATTTGAAATGTTAAGTTGTACTAAGTAACAACTTAGATATTTGTGTTTGCTGAACTTAACAGATGGGTAAGTAACCCAGCAGCCTTAGAATTTTAAGTTAATTCAACTCAAATATCAAAGTTGTCAGTTAGTATAATTTAACATTTCAAGTTGAATAAACTTTTTTTGAGTTGACTGAACTTAAAAGTTCAGCCAGGTTACAAATTATTTTAAGTTGACTCAACAAATAGTTTTTTACAGTGTAGGACGATTTTGAAGTTGAGGGAAGTAAATGATTTGGGAGTTTTTCTGACATACAGAGAAATAACAGAGTTCATGCACACCTAGACAAGACAAGCGTTTGAGGTTAATTAAAAAGTATATAAATTGTCTATTAGTTTCAAAACCTCCCAATTGTTTTGCCAGACCCTTCTTCCTCGAGCTGTGATCGTTTAGAACCATTTGATGATGCATGTAAACCGCGTTTTGGAAGTTCAAACTTGGGGGCACCATTGAAGTCCATTATATGGAGATAATTCCTTTTTAAGATTTATTTTCGGCGTTTTTATGCCTTTATTTAGACAGGACATTGTAATTAAACAGGAAGCAAAGTGGGTAGGATCGGAAACGTCCACGAGCGGGGATTCGAACTCGGGACGGCCGGAACGTAACAACACTATATGTTGACGCGCTAACCCCTTGGCTATTGGCGCCGACTTGAGAAAGTTTCTGAAATAAACATATTTCTTTACAATTGAAGAAAGACAGCCATGAACATCTTTACTGCCAAGGGGGTGCGCAAATTATCTATACATTTTTGTTTTGGAAGTGAACTTCTTCTATAAGACCAGAACTTAGGAAAGCCAATGTGTGCCATGAATCCAACTCTCTCTGAACGAGTGTGTGTTTGCAAGTGTGAATGCTGCTGTTGTTTGCGTCTCTGCGTCGGGAGAGATCAGAGCTTCTGCCCACCCGTCCGGAGATGACGCGCGGCTCCCGGCGGAGGCTTATCATCGCGGACTGTTGCACCTCTCAGTCTACTAACAAGCAGACAGAGAGGAGGGGAAGGAAGGAAAGGAGAGCTGTGGTCATGGACTCTGGATTAGGGACTCTGGAGCTACTAGGTGTGTTTTTCTCGCTGGCCGCCAGCTTGTGTTCGCTGGTCACCCTCATGATGCCGCAGTGGCTCACGCTCTCCACCGAGCTCTTGCCAACCGAAAACTTCCAGCTGGGACTTTGGGAAACCTGCGTGGTTCAAGATCTCGGGTTCACCGAGTGCCTACCCTACAATAGTCTACTGGGTCTCCCGGCGGACATCCGACTGGCCCGAATCCTGATGTGCACCACTTTGGCGACGGGTTTAATGGGTCTGTTATTCGCCATCCCGGGCATCAACTTGGTGAACGGCTGCAGGCGCACGGAGAGCTTCAAAGTCAAAAGAGCCTTGAAGATGCTTGGAGGGATCCTCAGCATCGTCGCAGGCGTCCTCGGGCTTGTGCCCGTCTCGTATGTCGCGCATCTGACGGTCCTCCGGTTTTTTGACGAAAGCGTGCCGAGAGTGGTTCCTCGATGGGAGTTTGGAGATGCGCTCTTCCTTGGATGGACAGCCGGGTGTTTGCATCTGGCGGCTGGTTCCTTGTTGGTCACTTCATGCTTGTTTTTGCGGGACGAAACGTGTTTGCACCAGTCTATAGCGCTAAACAGAACTCATATGACCCGTCCAGAACGATCTCCACGCGGGAGGACAGAATATGTGTGAGATTTTTGAGGAAAACACACTGTTTTGCTTCAACTAATCAGTTATTCAAAGATTGTAAATATAATGCTGCTGTTTTTAGTTTTTTGGGCAGATCCTATTGTGAATCATTTTATAAGCTCAAACCCAAATCTGCATGTGAATGTGATTCTAATGAAAGCACTAATCGTGAAAACAAAACGTGCAATCTTTCCGAGAAAGATTTTTAGGACTACGAGGTCATTTATGAGAGACAATTTTATGCTAATTATCCAAATGTTACTGGAAAACCAGATGCACGTGTGTTTTTATATTTAAATGAGAATGATTGAATGAGAGGAAGGTGATAGTATACTTTGTGTTCTCTGAAATGTCAAAGCAAAGCACCAAAGTCAATAAATCAGATGAATGTTCGTCTCTCATGTGATGTATGAAGAGATGCAGGTGATTTTTCTGCATTTTAGGGTTTTGTGCTCAACAAACATCAGTTTGTATTCAAGATTAAACAATTTGCTTTAATTTCTTATAGTTTAAAACCCCACTAAATATAATTTATTAAGCATTTTAGTTTAGCATTACTTTCTTAGTTTATGATCATCACAAGTGATATCATGCATGTTTTAAACTAAGAAATTAAAGTAAATTCTTCAAACTTGAATAAAATGAAAAAATATTTTAGCGAAACTAATTTTTCTTCCCAACATTTTGGGAAAAATTTACTTTTTTATGTTAGATATAATGTTAATATGTGCATAAGAGCTCAACAGTCTGAGAGGAGCACATACAAATCTATTTAAAGTTGCCAATAAAATGTTCAATTAAAAAATTATGATGCAAAAGGAAGAAAAAAGGATTAATTCTCCACTCTTTCTGAGTCACTAATCAAATGCAAACAAATACATGAATATAATTGCAAAAAGAAATGCTAAATTCAATGCAAAGAAAGCATTTTCTCTGACATTTCAATCCCACTAAATCTAATTTATTAAGCATTTTAAAATATTCTTTCTTAGTTTATGATCCTCACAAGTGACATCATAAAAAATGCATTTTTAAAACTGAATTTTGCATTTCTTTAATGTAATTTTTATCATGTATTATTTATTTGTTTGCATTTGATTAGTGACTCAGAAAGAGTGGAGAATCATTAATTTTTCTTCCTTTTGCATCATATTTGTTTTAATTAAAATTTTTCATTTTATTTGTCCCTCTCAGAACTCCCTTGCATATATTAACAATATATTTAAAACAAACAAACAAAAAAAGTAAATGTTTTCCCAACATGTTAGGAGCACAAATCAGCTTTTTTTCATTTTTTATTAGTTTTAATAATTCGCCTTTTAAACATGCATATTTAGGAAATCACTTGTGAGGATCATAAACTAAGAAAGAAAATTTAAAATGTCTATTAAATTAGATTTTTTCATGTATTATTCATTTGATTAGTGACTTTTGATTTGACTAGAGAGTGGAGAATCAATAATTTTTCTACCTTTTGCATCGTATTTTTTTTTTTAATTGAACATTTGCAACTTTAAATAAGTTTTTAGGGCTTTGAGCTCCCTTGCATATATTAACGTTATATTTAAAAAAATAAAAGTGAATGTTTTCCCAAAATATTGGGAAGAAAAATCACTAAAATATTTTAGTTTAAAACATGCATATTTAAGATAACATCACTTGTGAGGATCATAAACTAGGAATATTTTCTAGAATATTTTAAAATGCTTTTAAAATTTAATGAGGTTCAAAGGTCTTAACTTTAGCATTTTAATGCAATTCTTTCATGTATTATTCATTTGTTTACATCTGATTAGAGACTCAGAAAGTTTCTGGAGAATCATTTATTTTTCTTCCTTTTGCATCATAATTTTCATAACTTAATTGAACTTTAAATAAATTTTTTATGTGTTCCTCTCTTTTGAACTCCCTTGCATATAATAACACTATATTTTAAAAAAGTTAAAAAGTAAAAGTTTTCCCAAAATGCTAGGGAGAAAAATCGGTTTTCACTATAATATTTTTTAATTTTTATTTAAGTTTCTGCAGTTTGCTTTATTTTATAGTATAAAAAATGCATATTTATGGTGAATGTTAATTGTGATGATTATAAATGAAAAAAAAAAAAATTGATATTATTATTTTAAGGTCTTAGACCACTAGTACATTTTTGTTTGCATTATTTTAATTATTTATTTGTTTGTTTGTTTTGCATTTTTCTCATTCAAAATTCTAATTTAAAAAAAAAATCAGATTTTTTTGTGGGGTTTTTTTCATGTAGTACAAATTTCATTCATGCTACATGAAAAATAAAATAAAAAAAAACTTTTTTTTTTTTTTTTACTTTATTTAACATAATGTTTGGTTTGTTTGTTTATTTCAAACTCTGAAAAATTTTAAACAGATTTTCAATGTGTTCCTCTCAGACTTTTGATCTCTCTTGCATATATTAACAATATATAAAAAAGTTTAAAATATCACATATTATAAATTGTGATGCTGAAAAGCAAGAGTTGAAGCTGTTTTAAACCCTGATTTACATAGACAAACACATCTAAAATAGACTATATGATGATGAAATGTGCAATAATTTCACCTCACATTCATCTACGCATAGTTTTGTTGGATGTGGCAGTTAGTTTTCTTAGTTTGCAACATAACTTTGAAGAAACAATGTTATTAATACACGTTCTTTGGCGAAAGTGATGAATGTGTTCATGACCTTGTGCTATCTTATTGAGACAAAATTGCATTACATAAGACAAATCATTATATAAGAGATATCCAGAGTGTGTGATCTCTGATGTGTTGTGATGTGTTCTTCATGAGGAATGTGTCTTTGATCATGAACTTTCTAAATCCTTTCAGCGTCTCGTCTGAAGTGTTTTAACCGCTGAGCGTCCGTGTGCATTGGCCCAGCCTGCATTCATGCCGTCAAATCAAAGTTCTCATTGTTGGCTTTCCACAATAGACTCATTATTACTTTGTATGCTAATCTTCCCATCTTTACATACAAAGGTTTGTTCACTATCGGAGCACATGGTGCTGACGGCTTCCTGCCCACTTCCTTTATGATAATCAGCCATATGGATGAAGCACATCCCTCAACAACTGCTTTTTTTTAGGCAGATTAAAGAATTGCAATTGCTAAAATATTTAGGCATCAGTTTAAGATATATGTGTTGGAATTGCATATAAAATTTGCTTTAATTTCTTAGTTTAAAACATGCATATTTATGATAGCACTTGTGAGGATCATGAGGATCACTTTCTAATGGAAGAATTTTTAAAATGCTTAATAAATTAGATTTAGTGGGATTCAAAGGTCTCAGATAATGCTTTTTTTGCATTGAATTTAGCATTTCTTTAATGCAATTCTTCGTGCATTATTTATTTGTTTGATTAGTGACTCAGAAAGAGTGGAGAATCATTCATTTTTATTCCATGTGCATCAATTTTTTTTATTGAACATTTTATTTGCAACTATTTTTGCAAGAATTGCAATTGCTAAAATATTTGCCATCAGTTTAAGATTTATGTGTTGGAATTGCACATAAAATTTGCTTTAATTTCTTAGTTTAAAACATGCATATTTATGATATCACTTGTGAGGATCATAAACTAAGAAAGAATTTTTAAAATTCTTAATAAATTAGATTTAGTGGGATTCAGAGGTCTCAGACAATTTTTTTTTGCATTGAATTTAGCATTTCTTGAACGCAATTTTTCATGCATTATTCATTTGTTTGATTAGTGACTCAGAAAGAGTGGAGAATCATTAATTTTTTTTCCCGTGTGCATCAGTTTTTTTATTGAACATTTTATTTGCAGCTATTTTAAAGAATTGCAATTGCTGAAATATTTGGCATCAGTTTAAGATTTATGTGTTTGAATTGCACATAAAATTTCCATGCATTTGGATTATAAACAAGTCAGATTTCTGCACTCTAAAAATCACGGTATAGTTTATGCAAGTATATGCATTTATTTATTTAATTAAATAATCAAATGTTTAAGATGCATCTATTTAAATTGCTTAGAATAAGCATAAATCTGTTGAATCAGCATAAATCTGCAAAATTGCAAGACATAAACTCAGAATTATTATTAAGACCTGATATATGTGTCAGGGCCGTGTGCAGGAATGAGCCGTAGGGATGAGGAAATAATACAAACGTGCTTTAATGGAATAATCCAACAAGGGAACAGGAACAAACAGGAAGAGCAGGGAAACCACACGCCAACACAACGTAACTAACATTAAGAATGGACCACAAACAAGGAAAAGAACCAAACTTATATAGGACAGCTAATATGACAAAGACAGGCGTGAGTGATTAACCAATGACGACATAAGAAACAGGACAGGAAAGACCAAATAAGGGCACAAGAGGGCAAAACCAACAAAACAGTCCACAGGGGTGTGACAATATGTAAGCATGTATCCACAGAATAAAAATAATAATAAGAAAGTTAATTATGACTTTTTACGTAACAATTTTGACAACTTCTTGCAATTCAGTTTATATTACACAATTCTGACTTTTTTCTTGCAATTTTGAGAAAAAAGTCAGAATTGTGAAATATAAACTGAATTGCAAGAAGGAATTGCAAGATGATTAATTTGCTAATTGCAAGATATAAACTTGCAATTCTGAAAAAAAGTGCATTTTAAGAACTAAACAAAAAATCTCAAAACTGAGTTGCAATTACAGTTGCAAAAAAAGTTGCAATTACAATTTTCAAAAAAGTTGTTTCAACTTAAAAAAGTAAGTGTTCGTGCTGCCTTAAAATTTTACGTTTAGTCAACATGAAATGTTAAGTTGTACAACATGAAAACGTGGATATTTGAGTTGAGTAAACTTAAAATTTTAGTTTTAAGTTACAGTATGTGAGAGAAACGAAAGAACATAATTGTGAGATGCAAACACAAAATTGCAAGAAAAAATTATTAAATGCATAAAAAATCTGGTGGCGAAATTAATCTTCCGTACTGCACAGAAATCTGTGTTTACAGAGCTTGTATTTGGTCCTGCTTTAGCGCGCAAGAGAGGCCTTTTGTTCTGCTGCTGTCAGTCTTGGCACAATGTGGAGCTCAGAGAGAACTGCTTTGGCACAGACTGCACTTCCAGCCTAACAATTAGCGCAGTGATAGTCTGGAGAGCGATTCACGTGCCCTGCCACTGCCATCCTCCGCTCCGGTTCACATGAGCCGGGTCTCCGGAGGGTCGAGATGTGAGATCCACACCTACAGCCCTGGACAGAAGCCAGAGACTCGATGACGCAAGTTCAGACGACTTCCTGCACGACTGTTTCCTAACTTAAGGACGCTTAATCAGGCGTCAGGAGATCCTCCCACAAACACAGCTAAATGAGCTAATTAGGTCTCTTCAAAGCTGCTGCATTTATTTAATTAAAAATACTGTAAAAATTCTAAAACATTTTTAGAATTCAAAATAATAGTTTATATTTGAATATTTGCTAAAATGTAATTTATTTCTGTGATCAAAGTTGAATTTTCAACATCATTACTCCAGTCTTCAGTGTCACATGATACTTCAGAAATCATTCTAATATGCTGATTTGCTGCTAAAAAAACATTTCTGCACATTTCTATTTGTTCATTGAATATTCTTGATGAATCCTGAAAATGAAAATTATTAAGCAGCATGACCTATTTTTTAACATCAATAATAATACCAACTATTAACAATTTAGCACCAATAACAATTTATAATATTTGAGCAGCAAATCAGCATATTAGAATGATTTCTGAAGGATCACGTGACACTGGAGACTGAAGTAATGATGCTGAAAATTCAGCATTGCATCACAAAAATAAATTACATTTTACAATATATTAAAATAGAAGACTGTTATTTTAAATTGTAATAATATTTCACTGAAAAAAATGTAATCTGGTCTCTCAGTTTATGTATGGGAAGCTTCTTACACATCGTGGTTTAATAAAGCTAAAAATAAATGAATAAATAAATCACTTATTACCTGCAATTACACTGTCTTTGTAGGATCAAGCAGAAAAAAGATTAAGGAAATATCCTTTAATTCCTTTATTGACTTAATCATCAGGATTACAGTCTGACTCATAATTCCCCGTCCGAGCCTTTATCTTCTTCTTCCAGTAATGAAGTATTTCCTACTGTCATCTTACACCACTCCTGTTTTCTTGTTAGTTTAAGTACGGAAAAGTTTGCTTTTTACTACCTCACGTTTTCAATAACATCAAGTGTCCCATTCTTTAAATGTAAATGTGTGAATTGTAACAATATATTCCTATTGCTCAAACAGAAAAAGCAGGAACTGATAAAAATGTATCATTTAAATGCAAAGTCACTTTGGATAAAAGTGTCATATATATTTTTATCAATAACTAAGTCAAATTCAAATATTATACAAAATCACTGCTTTATTTTTGTTTCATAACAACATGTTTCATACAGTATACAGCAACAGTACTGTGAACAATGATAGACCCGTTTAACAATTCAAATAAATTACACACAAACCCAGAGGCATGAAAAAACAACACAAAAACAATGGCAAATATGCTAAAAAAAGCAAGAAGAAAATGCAAGAAAAACAGAAAGGACAAATTTAAATATAGTGCAATTAAAATGTAAACAGGTGAAATATAAAAACATTCCTATTTTAAATAAAAAACATAATTTTTTAAAGTATAATCAACTTGGTTGTACAATATAAGACATTTCAGCATAAATTACATTAAACCAACTTTAAAAATTAAGTTGAATTTCAAATAACTTCTAAGTAGAAATTGCTCAATTTATTTTGATTAGTTAAATTAATGTAAAAACATAAGTCGATGTGACTTACTAATCGTATAATTTTTTCTAATTTCATTTATTTTCACAAAAAAACGTAGCTGTTATAAATTCACTGTAAACCATGGCTTCACAGGGCTTATTGCTTTTATAAAACGGTTATTCCATATACTTAGTAAGGTTTTACAAAATACAGAGCAAATCAAGTGTAATGATATTTATAAAACAATATTCTTCCGCCAAACAATGTAGTTCCTCAGAAACAGTTGTGGTCGCAAGAAAGTAGTTGCCGAGCAACACACAAACGTAAACAAAGGTGTATTCATTTTAGCTGTTATAAATTCACTGTAAACCACGGCTTTACAGGGTTTATTGCTTTTAACGGTTATTCCATATACATAGTAAAGTTTCACAAATAAAACAGAGCAAATCAAGTGTAATGATATTTATAAAACAATATTCTTCCGCCAAACAATGTAGTTCCTCAGAAACAGTTGTGGTCGCAACAAAGTAGTTGCCGAGCAACACACAAACGTAAACAAAGGTGTATGTTTGTAGAGTAATTTACAACAGCTTAGAATGTGGATAATTTCACTCATTTTAACAAAAAACATAGCTGTTATAAATTCACTGTAAACCATGGCTTCACAGGGCTTATTGCTTTTATAAAACGGTTATTCCATATACTTAGTAAGGTTTTACAAAATACAGAAAATCAGCAAATATTTATAAAACAATATTCTTCCGCCAAACAATGTAGTTCCTCAGAAACAGTTGTGGTCGCAAGAAAGTAGTTGCCGAGCAACACACAAACGTAAACAAAGGTGTATGTTTGTAGAGTAATTTACAACAGCTTAGAATGTGGATAATTTCACTCATTTTAACAAAAAACATAGCTGTTATAAATTCACTGTAAACCACGGCTTTACAGGGTTTATTGCTTTTATAAGACGGTTATTCCATATACATAGTAAAGTTTCACAAAATAAAACAGAGCAAATCAAGTGTAATGATATTTATAAAACAATATTCTTCCGCCAAACAATGTAGTTCCTCAGAAACAGTTGTGGTCGCAACAAAGTAGTTGCCGAGCAACACACAAACGTAAACAAAAGTGTAAGTTTGTAGTGCAATTTACAACAGCTTAGAATGCAGCTCAACCAATCAGAATCAAGGAACTATCCGTTTTTTAAAATTCTATTTTCAATTCCTCTCGTGTTCTGAATAGCGCTATATTTAAAGGATTTGTTGTGGACTGAGAGGAAAATGCGTTTATAGCATTTATAATGTTTGTAAATGTTTCGTTTTATTTACCGGTAGGCCTATTTTACATGATTTCTAATGGAATAAAATGTGACTATACACAGATGTGACTTACTGCATTCTTTTTCGCTCAACAATACGGTTTTGATGCAGTGCCACATAAGATCTAGTCAAATTTACCGATTTTACAAGGTGGCTAATTCGTAGGAATTTGTACGAATGACCACCCCCAAACCCGCCCCTCAGAGAAAACATACAAAATGTGAGGTTGTATGAATTTGTGCGAAATAGCCACCTCATAATATACACACGAATTGGTCGTGAAATAGCGTTGAGAGCTTCGTATTTCGCTACACTTAACATAAACGCTGCTCGGTTTGAAAATGACTTCTGCGTGAGCGGAACTATTAATAATAGACAATTAACTTTTTTGCACGCAAAATTCTGCTTAAATTTCGCCATGTGAATACAAATTGTAGTCCATTACTGACTACAAATTACATAACAGAAATTGTAGTTATTGGATTACACATATAAGGTAATGTATTCTGACTACTTCTTGATTACTCTTAGATTACTTTTGACCTAACTCGTAAAAACAGTTTCCATTCTTTGTTATCAACATCATAAAGTGCATTAAACATCACATACACTATGGTTTCTCAAACTGGGGTTCCTGAAAGAACTGCAAACATTTTGTAAGGGGATGAAAGCTTATTTTACATCATAAAAATATTGGCCTCACGTATGCTGTTCTATAACTGATTATGTAATCTAGATTACAGTGTATTTATAATACTTCATACAATTAGCTAATTCTGAGATTGAGGAGTGTTTGAACAGTTACACCAATGTTACATGAAGGGCCTCCAGGGGAACGCAGAAAAAGAACGCAGCATCCTAATTACTGATGGTGTACAGCATCACAAACTCACATCCGTCCTGAAAACAGTCTCACATGTCTTACTATGCACTTTGGAAAGCTGGATTGTCAGTTCCCTGTTGGCTTACATATGTTCCAGATGGATTTTCTCCAGGCCAAGATGGCCTCACTTTGGGCTCCAGTATGACTGGGACCCTGTAGGACAGAAAAACCAACCCGCTAAAAACCAGCAGGATGGATGCAAAAATCCCCACGATGATACCGGGTCCAACAAACTGGTTTACAGGAGCGGATGGCATGAGAAACTCTGTCGGGAACGATATAGTCTGATTATTCACGACAGAATTGAGATTCCAGCACACGGGAACTAGTGTAGAAGTTCCAGTGAGAATAAGCAAAACCCCACCTGAAGAAAACGCTAGTTTGATGGGTTTAATCTTGTTTAATCCGAAGTAAACGTTTCTGAGGGCGTAAACGACGCTGGCGTTTCCCGCCAATCCGAGAATCAGAGCCACGAGCATTAGCACCTGCGCCGCGGCGATTTCCGGTGGCGTGGATGACTCTGACAAACGAATCCTTTGACAGAACATGATCTGATTGCCAGATAAAATCGGAGCGTGGCTATAAAAACACACTCTCCAGATGCCAATCCATGCCAGTCCGGAGGTGACGACCGATAGATCGGACACTTCCCAAACTCTCCACTCCACCAGTCCCACGGTCACGATGACGAGCGTCCATCCGACCGTACCGAGCCAGAGCCCCACGAACTGTGCGTGAGCCGTGTGGACGAGGTAAGGCATGACGTCTGGTCTCAGACTGCGGTTTCCTGCTGGAAAAGGTCCATCCTGTAGAGCCTCGACCTTATTTCTGAAGCGGTTGAATGTGACTGCAGTTCTTTATGGAGTTAATTGCTTGTTGTGGGTTTAACTAACCAATGCTGTCGCCAAGAAACCTGGCAAACAAAGCTCTCAGACATCCCTCTGAGAGAAAGAGACAGAGAGAGATTTAGTTTAGAGATCACTAACTTCCTGTTGCTTATGTTATCTTATCTAAGTTGGTAAGATTTTACCAACATTTTGTCTCCTCTCTCTGGTGAAAAAAAAACAGCATATGCTGGTTAGGTATGTTTTGATGCTGGTTTATGCTGGTCTTTTGCTGGTTTAAGCTGGTCATGTTGCTGGTAAAGGACCATCTTAAACCAGCATCAAAACGTACCTAACCAGCATATGCTGGTTTTTTGTGAATCTGTGTTAAAATGTAATTTATTTCTTTGATCAAAGCTGAATTTTAGTCTCCACTGTCACATGATTCTTCAGAAATCATTCTAATATGCTGATTTGCTAATCAAGAAACATTTATGATTATTAATGTTAAAAACAGTTGTGCTGCTCAATATTTTTGTGGAAACTAAGATACATTTTTTTTTTAAGATTCTTTGATGAATAGAAAGTTTAAGTAAACATCTTTTGTAACATCATAAATGTATTTGCTGTCACTTTTGATAAATTTAATGAGTGTATGCCGGATTAAAAGTATTAAACGAGGGAACAAATTAGAACAATGCGGCTTCAATTCACTAAAACAAAGGAACGAATTAGTACAATATGGCTATGAATCACTAAAACGAGGAAACAAATTAGTACAATGCAGCTATGATTCGCTAAAACAAGGGAATGAATCAGTACAATGCGGCCACAATTTACTAACCTAAGAACCGAATTGGTACTTTGTGGCTACAATTTGCTAAAATGAGGGAAAAAATTACTACAACGTGGCTACGATTCACTAAAACAAGGGAACGAATTACAATGCGGCTACGATTCACTAAAGCGAGGGAACAAATTAGTACAACGTAGCCATCATTCATTAAACGAGGGAACGAATTGGTACTTTGTAGCTACAATTTGCTAAAGCGAGGGAACAAATTACTACAATGCGGCTACGACTTACTAAATCAAGGAAACGAATTGGTACTTTGTGGCTACGATTTGCTAAAACGAGGGAACGAATTACAATGCGGCTACGATTCACTAAAACGAGGGAACAAATTAGTACAACATAGCTACGATTCGTTAAACGAGGGAACGAATTGGTACTTTGTGGCTACAATTTGCTAAAACAAGGGAACAAATTAGTACAACGCAGCTACGACTTACTAAATCAAGGAAACAAATTAGTATTTTATGGCTACAATTTGCTAAAACGAGGGAATGAATTACAATGCGGCTACGATTCACTAAAACGAGGGAACAAATTAGTACAAAGTAGCTATGATTCATTAAACGAGGGAACGAATTGGTACTTTGTGGCTAAAATTTGCTAAAGCGAGGGAACAAATTACTACAATGCAGCTACAATTCACTAAAACAAGGGAACAAATTAGTACAACGCAGCTACGACTTACTAAATCAAGGAAACAAATTAGTATTTTATGGCTACAATTTGCTAAAGCGAGGGCATGAATTAGTACAACGCAGCTACGACTTACTAAATCAAAGAAACTAATTAGTATTTTGTGGCTACAATTTGCTAAAACGAGGGAACGAATTAGTACAACGCAGCTACGATTTACTAAATCAAGGAAACAAATAGGTTCACAAAGAGGGAACAAATTAGTATATTTTATTTACATTTTTTTAAATAAAAATTGTACTGACCCCAAACTTTTAAACAATATATTTGAGGGTGATGTGAAATGCTTTACAGATTATGGCTTGATTCATCAATGATATATGCCACTTACTACGGCAAACTGAGGTCAAACTCTTTTAGGAAGTAGACCGGCTATAAAATGTTGAAATTGAAGTATATAAACAAATAAAAATGGCTTTGTGCCTGGAAAACAAATCTGGGGCAGAATGTCTTGTGTAGATGTCATATATTTATTCTGCTTCTATAAAGAGCAGAGGAAACATTTTAGCAAATAAGACAGAATCAAGTCGCTGGGAAGAAGTTTTCAAGAAGCATTTCTGATTACTATCAGTGTTAAAAGAAACAGCTGTGCTGCTTCACATTTTTGTGAAAACTGTGATACATTATTTTTTCAGGATTCACAGATGAATAGAAAGTTCAAAAGAACAACATTCATTTGAAATAGAAATATTTTTCAACATTATAAATGTCTTTACTGTCATTTTAAATCAATTAAATATGTCCTTGATGAATTAAAGCATGAATATGATTGTTTTACATAAGCATAAGCATCACATAACTATCATATATTATAATGAGATGAGATACTTGATTGTTTTGCTTTTTATATTTACAGATCCGAAAGAAACGCAAACTGACACTACATAAAACTGACTAAAACATTGTCATTCTATTCTCAAGCTCCTGCATCAGTCAATATGCATCACATCTTAAAGTTACAAACAAATTATAATTTAAAAGTACAAAATGAAGGCATTACCACATCAGCACCAATTCCAGTGATCCGTAAAGTGAATATTCTCTCAGCGTTTCCTTCATCTTAAGCGCTTAGCGTTGGACTGGAAGCTGTCTGAAACTTGACTTCCTGCTCAGAAAAATTCAGTGTAAATGAAGCTGGTGAACATGTTTTAGTGAATGATTGACCACGGCTCATGAGCACTGTCAACATCATAAAATCAAACAATGAAGAATCTGAGATCACCTTATATTGGAAAAACAGTGTCACTCACGGTGACTCATAAAGATCATAAAGTGGGTGAGGCTTCAGAACAAGTCGTGAGATAATTTATTACTTGTATACCGTAATATTCTTGTTTACAGCTAAATGTTAATTCATTATTTCCTTACAGCAAGTGTGATATCAGACAGTCCAATGAATTGCATCCCATCCATAACTATGAAGAGCTACAACAGAAGTTGCACAATATTTTATTTTTATTCCAATTTATTGCAGAAGTGCACTGCAAGCATGTTTATGAACAGTATATCAAATTATTTTTCTGGTTCACAGGACCATATTTTAGATACAAGATGAGTTATTTTGAACTATATGGTTATTTCATGAAGTTAAAAAAACAGGAAAGTTTAAAACATTTACATCAAAATGAGTAAAACAGCTTTCAGTGTGGATCTAGTCAAGAATAAGCAGATCTAACCTTTCAGTAAATAGCACCGTTAGCTTTCAGCAGCAAAATAAATTAGCTGAACATGTATATACAGGTAGAAAAAACTTCCTTTAAAAGATCCTTTAAAAAACAGGAGAGAGTTTTATACAGCACATCCCTGAAAACGTGAGCGGATTCAAAGCATGAATGAATTCACTAAAATACTTTAAACTGGAATCAATGGAAAGCTCAAAACTGATATAAGAATGATTGTGTGTTGATTGTAATAAATCTATCCAATGCACGCAAGCAATACTTAGAGTCTAGTTTAGTCCAGTCTAGTGAAAACCAGTTCAGAGTTCAGTATAGTTCAGTACATCAGTCTCTGGTCCAGCGGCAGACTGTCCTTCAGACATTTGAGCTGCTCTTCACCCAGTTTGATCTTATCCTCCAGTTTGCGCTGCTCAATGATGAGCGCTGACTTCATTTTGACGAAGTGCCGGTAGTCTGCGAGACACTCTTCGCTGAGGTGACTGGCCAGAATCTCATAAACCAGACGTTCCCTTCGGTCCAAGTTCTCCTTCAGCTCTTTGGCGTCTTCGTGCTGGCGAATCAGCAGTTTGCGTTTCTCAATCAAAGTGTGCTGAAAGTACGACACACAAGTGTTGTTTATTGTACAGAACAAATTACTGAATTAGGACTAATTCAGTCAAACATCTCCAAGCTTTTAACTAAAATGATAAAGTTGAATTTAAACACATTAATATCAAGTTCTTTGACAATATGGCCACAATTTACTAAAATGAGGAAACAAATTAGTACAACATGGCAAAAATTTACAAAAACGAAGGAACAAATGTATTCTATGCGACTACGATTTACTGAAATGAGAGAACAAATTGGTTCAACGCAGCTGCAGTTCACTAAAACGAGAGAGCGAATTGGTACAATGCGGCTGTGATTCGTTAAAAGGAGAGAGTGAATTGGTACAAACGCAGCTGCGATTCGTTAAAACGAGAGAGCAAATTGGTACAACGCGGCTGCGGTTCGCTAAAACGAGAGAGCGAATTGGTACAATTCGGCTGTGATTCGTTAAAAGGAGAGAGTGAATTGGTACAAACGCAGCTGCGGTTCGCTAAAACGAGAGAGCGAATTGGTACAATTCGGCTGTGATTCGTTAAAAGGAGAGAGTGAATTGGTACAAACGCAGCTGCGATTCGTTAAAATGAGAGAGCGAGTTGGTACAACGCGGCTGCGATTCGTTAAAATGAGAGAGCGAATTGGTACAACGCGGCTGCGATTCGTTAAAACGAGAGAGCGAATTGGTACAAAGCGGCTGCGATTCGCTAACACGTCTACAATTTACTAAATCAAGGGAACTAATTAGTACAGCGCATATGCAATTCACTAAAATGAGAGAATAAATTAGTACAACACGGCTGCGGTTCGGTAAAACGAGAGAACGAATTGGTACAACGTGGCTGCGATTCACTAAAACAAGAGCGCGAATTGGTACAACGCAGCTGCAATTTGCTAACACATCTACGATTTACTAAATCAAGGGAACTAATTAGTTCTATGTGGCTACAATTTGCTAAAACGAGGGAACGAATTAGTACAACTCATATACAATTCGCATCTGCAGATGCATCTCATTCATACCTTCTCATCCGCTGATGTTCCCTCCTCCAGGTTGTTCAGGGCGTTTTCCACGCGTGCCAGTCGGCCGGACAGTGACAGCAGCAGACTGACCACTTTGTCCAGGTCGCCCACAAACATGCGAAACTTCTCCATCTCATTGGGTTTGCAGACGGTCTGTACGGTGGCCTCCACTTCCTCTCCCAGAACGTTATTGTCTTGCATGTCCTCCTGCAGGCTTTCACGCGCCTCTCGCAGCACCTGCAGCTTCTTACTTAAGCTGTCAATCAACTCTTGCTACAAAGAGACAGAAATGACAAAGACACACTTTAAGAATTAAAAACATATGTAACAGATATATAACAATCCTGACAGAATATGTTATTAATGCAGGGATGCTTGACTGAATAAATGTAATTATTTTCCAAATTAACAGATTTATGCAGATTTTAAGCAATGAGAATAAATAGATGCACATAATTATTTATATACTATGCCATGATTTCAAGCCTTTTTAAAGATATTTTTAGTCATATACAGTTATATACAGATTATGATCTGCACTGAAATGTAAACAGTGTAAGTGTTTGTAAATGTTGTAAATAATGTAAAATGTTTGTAAAATGAAAACAGTGTAAAATGTTTGTAAATGCTGTAAATAGCATAGAATGTTTGTAAAACATATATATATATAAGGTAAAATGTTTGTAAGACGTTGTAAATAGTGCAAAATGTTTGTAAAATGTAAATGGTGTAAAATATTTGTAAATGTTTGTAAAATGTTGTAAATGGCTTAAAATACTCAAAATGTAAAAAGCATAAAATGTTTGTTAAAAGGTAAAATGTTGCAAATAGCGTAAGCTTTGTAAAACGTAATGTAAAATCTTTGAAAATGTTGTAAATAGCATAAAATTTTTGTAAAATGTAAAATGTTGTTAATAGTGTAAACATTTTGTAAAATGTTAGTAAATGTTGTAAATGTTTGTAAAATGTGAATAATGTAAATTGTTAGTAAATGTAAATTTGTGTAAACAGTGAAAAAAGTTTGTAAAATGTAGTGTAAACTCTTTGTAGAATTTTGTAAAATGTTGTAAAATGTAAATAGCGTAAAATTGTTGTAAATTGCTGTAAATAGTTCAAAATCTTTGTAAAATGTTGTAAAATGTAAATGGCGTAAAATGTTAATGTAGTAAAGTGTTGTAAATAGTTAAAAATGTTTGTAAAATGTTAGTGTAACATGTTTGTGAAATGTTGTAAATAGTGTAAAATGTTTGTAAAATGTTGTTAAATGTAAATAGCGTAAAATGTTAGTAAATGTCGTAAATTGTTGTAAATAGTGTAAAATATTTGTAAAATTTTGTAAATAGTCTAAAATGTTAGTAAATGTTGTAAAATGTAAATACTGTAAAATGTTTGAAAAAATGTTGTAAATAGTGTAAAATGATTTAACTCAAACACCTTGAGAGCAAAAAACTTGCCTGTTTCATTTATGACTGATTATACTATATATGCAGATCATTACCAAATCAACTAATCTTTAACTATTTTTTTTCTGTTCTCACTGAATGCAAAAATTCTGAACAAAGCAACAAAGTTACAACCGAATATGTAATATGTGGAGCAGCCAATGAGAACATCTATGGGAGGGGTAACAAGAACAACACAAAGTCAAAACAAAGCAACAAAATGGACATAATCCTTGTACCTTCTTGCTGGACAGGTCATAATCGAGTTCATCCTCTGAATCCTGTTCCTCCATGTGCTCCTGCATGTCCTTCATTTTTATTAGCAGCTCTGCTTTGGGTGCAGATGTGCTATAATACGACGAACTGCTCACTAATGACACTGATGACGCCATATTGTCCTCCACCCTGCAGAAATCAAACATTCGTGTGTCAGTAAAAAGGAAAAATCTGGAGGGAAAATCAGTAGGTCAATATAGTTTAATCATTCTCAAATACGACGGTTTCAGATTTAAGGTCAAGTATGCTGTACTAGTTGTGTGTGTGTGGTGTGTATCAGTAGAGGGCAGTGGTGTATAGGTTTTCAGTCTAAAGCTGAGTAAAACAGATAACTGAACTAGGTTACGACTCCAATTGCTGTTGATGAAGAAGAAATGAGAAATGACATAACAGAAAATGTCACATAAATATCACAAATCATAATCTGGCATATACTTTAATACTCAATACCAAAAATGCAAAATAATGTCATCTATATAATATGAAGACTGAACATGTATTTGAGAGATTCTCAGGCAGTGTACCTCTGCTGTGTATTTTTGGGAGAAGTCTGTTTGGAGGATGCTTTCCTCCTCTGCTGCGCTCCCTCCAGGAGCTGCTCCCCCTGTGGAAATATTCCCTCCATCAGATCCATGGTAGTCATCATTTTACTCTGATCCAAGATGTCCACTAGACTCTTGTCCTTCCCCATGATATCCCTGGCCAGCTCCTCTCGTTTCAGATCCTCCTCAGAGTGTTCGCCCACACCATTGCTCCTCACCCGCTCTTTATTGTCTTGTACCAACTCGTCAGCCTGATGTTCTGCATTTCTGCTTGGATCCGGGCGGGTGTAGGCAATAAACGGTGACTTTGATTGCTCTGGAGAATCTAGTTTTTTTAGCTGGCCAGTTTTAGGCACCTCAGAGCATCCAGATGATTCACCCTGTGGCAGATAGTTGCGATTTTCTCTCTCTGAACCATTTTCGGTACAAACGATCTGTATGGGGACCTTCCGCCCAACAGTGTTTGGCTCTGATGTTTCCTCCTTCTTACTACTGCAAAAGGAAAAAAATGGCAATAATGATCACCTTAAAATGATCATCTTAAAAAGTATCTAAAACTCTACTTACTTCTGCACAGCTGCAGGAGGTTCATCTGTGAGCCTCTGTGGAAAGAACTGAGGAGATGGAGAACGTGTTCTGTTGGCTGAGGTTACCGTCAGATCAACGTTCTGCTTCGGAGAAATGAAGGGACCACCCAGAAGATGTGGTTTGTGAGATAATGTCCCCTCAGTGTCTGATTTCTGATTGTCCTCTGGTGCAGCGAGCTGGCTTTTGTCTTTCTCCAGATGTTCTGATGGACATGGTCCTTGAGTTGGCTCAGGGGAAGACGTCTGAACCCTAGCTTCCTGGGAGGCTCTGAAAGGGCATGTGGTTTCTGGTTGTTTGGGTTGAGCAGACCTCTGCGGTTCAGGACTTTTGTTTTTAGGAAGCAGTTGCTCTGACACGGGAACCTGGAGATGATGCGAGGAGAAAGGTGGCGGATGCCTCGTATCAAGTCTGGGATTCTGGTTGGGGGAAAGAGCCTCCATGTCACTTATCAGAACGTTCAGTGTGATGGACTCTAGAGGTTCGGAGATGTTGAGCAGACCATGCTCTCTTTCAGATACACTGTGATGTTGAAATTACAATGAAACATACATATCATTAGTCTTTACATGAACAGATCACTGAAAATATAGACCAGGGGTGCCCAAACTCGGTCCTGGAGGGCCGGTGTCCTGCAGAGTTTACACAATACAACTGCCGGGAAGTTTCTAGTATGCCTAGTAAGCTTGATTAGCTAGTTCAAGTGCGTCTAAATGGGGAGCTAAACTCTGCAGGACACCGGCCCTCTAGGAATGAGTTTCACTCCTGATACAGATGGATTGATCACCAAGATAAGGCAAAAAATCCTTACCTACTGATACGGGCCTCTTGTTGGTCCTTGGGTTCAGGTGGAGATTCCACAGGAGACTTTCTGGTTGGCAGAGGAATTTTCTGAAAGAAATGTGGATCTGTTAACACAGATGCCAAAGATTCTTCTACCTGAAGGACAGACCTATCTTCATCCACTTTGTCAGTAGCACTGACTCTTTACAGCTGTTTCCGAACAATACAACCCAATCATCTGCTTCCGCAGAGAAAACAGTGTATCTAATGAAATGTAGATACACTGTTCTTTATGAAGTTGGTACCATGTTTTGGCACCAAAGACATTATCAGTATCATGACAAAGCAAAGGATCCTCTTACCTGTCCGTAGAAGTCAGCAGAAGGAGAAGAACGGGATCTTTCATGAACACAAACTGTGCTGCTTGATTCCTCCAAGCCTGAGTCGAGGATATTTTCAGCTGAATGATATCTGCCTGTGGTTCTTCTTTCCACTGGCTTCTTCTGCATGTTCCATGTAGCTTCATATTCTGCAAATGTACCAAGTCGTTGTTGCTCCTCAGTATGAAGATCAGAATGGCTTGATTTACTCTGTTTTAAGGGAGATTGATGGATGCTTTCAGTTTCTCCAGTTAATCTAGTCTTCCTCTCATCTTGGTCTTCAGTGGGACTGAGCAGGGATTGCTTTGCAATGGGCCTTTGGTGAACTGGTTTGCAGGAACTTTCAAAGAACTTATATCGGTCCACAAAGGACCCAGCTGCCTTATCCTCTACTCCTACTTCATTGATCTTGTCTGGTTCGGAGAAGGAGTGTATCTTTTTATCCATGGGAAACCTTTTACGCCCCCCAATGCGAGTGACTTGTCCATGGACAGTCCCAGGTTTTTTAGGAGGTTGACCCAGTGCAATTTCATTCCCAGGAAGCTCCAGGTCCCTCCTCATAAATGACGTGGCCTTCAGAACTTTGGCTTGGGCTTCCTTTAGATGATCCTTGTAAGTGTTGGAGAAGGAGCCATCAGAAGATGATGTGGAGTTCTCATTGGACTTCCAAATGTCAGAGTCCTCCTCAATTTCACTTGAGCAGGTCAAGGTAGCTGCACTTCTGCTTTTCTGAAGCTGGGCCCTCTTCTGTTGGATCTCGTTGCGTAGAGTCGTGGCATAGCGGTCACTCCGTCTTCCCTGTTTGCCACCAATGGCATCAGTTGATTCTTGACTTCCTCCTTTGGCTGCCACTGATTTTTCTGCCATCTTCTTGCTCTCTTGGGCCAAAGAATGCAACAAAGGTGTCTTGTATGGACAGATCTTCTGATCCTGCTTGCTGATCCACGGATTGTCCTGGTGGTAAGTGGATGCAGAGTGCTTCTGCTCCATCTGGTGATTTGATACATGCCTGAAAGGCTGTGACTTAACTCCATCTTTCTTCTTTGGAGTCTCTCTTTCCCCAGAGCTGGACTTTGAAGTCAGATGATTTGGGGATGTAGCTTGAGATGAAGGAGGACTGATGGTCTGTTTGTTGTAACTGTTGGAGCTCTTGTTCTCAGGTACACTGAGGTACAGTTGGGGATACTTAGTCTTCACAACCTTTTGAGAACCAGCAAAGCTTCTGTCTGAGGCACCTTGGGTGGTTCCCACTTCAGACCTTCGTTCATCTTTCATCCAACCCTGCGTAGGTGATTCCAAGGATGGCTGCTGGGCAGTGATGCAGTAGTAGCGGAAATGAGCCTGGCCCTCATGGTTAGGGTCAAAGGCCATGGAGGTTCTGGCTTGGTTTCGACTGCCAGTGTTGGTGGGCAAATCTTGAAGGCTTCGGTAGTAGCTCCCAACGCTCTGGATCTTTGGTGAACATGTGGCGTTGGGGTGTGCAGAAAAGGTACTATCATCGCTGTGTTGTCTCTGATGCTGAAGTTCATATGTAAACGGGTTCTGGCCTTGTCTAACATCAGTGCTTGACTTGGAAAAGAGTTTGGTAGGGTTTAGCTGATTTGGGTAGTCCTCAACCGAAAGATATGGCTGAAGAAAGTCCTTCTTTGGAGGTGGGTTGTAGCTGTGTCTCACTTCATGCCCTCGTTCACCGTCCAACTGTTGGTCCACAGCTCTGCAGTGAGGTTTCTGTGGTGGATACACAGAAAGTCCTTCAGGGAATGATCCCACCAAGCTCTTCTCATGAACTCTGGTGGCCGTGAAACTATCACTACGCAAGGGTGGAGAAGGAGCTTGAGTAGTGGACATCTTGTTCTCAGGAATATGCCACACGGGTCTATGATTGGATCTCCCAGTGGAGGAGAATTTGGAGCTAGCTTGCTCCTCCACACTGGGACTCACTCGTCCACCGTTGCCCATAGGGATCTGCAGGTATCTATGGCAGTCAGTGGGAACTCCTAGATCACTGGGAATGCCTCTATAAAACATCCCTTCTGTATTAATGACACACCGAGGTGCACCGTGGTCAGCTGTGCCTGATAAAATCGTGTTGCATGCAGAAGTAGGTTTGCTGTTGGCGCTCTCAAGCACTGGGTGATCTGCTCCACCGTTGGGTTTGCTCGATAACGGTTGCTCTTTGGAGAAAGCGTGAGATGGGGGCTCTACACTTTCCATATTTCCCACCGAGCTGAACTGGCAGGATACTTGTCGCAGATTGGTCTGTCCCCAACAGCTAGTGAAGTCTTTCGAGGGTGACCTGATAAACGAAGCAAATTAATGATGCTGATTGAGTTGAATTTATATTACATATAAACCCTTAGAATCTCACCCTGCATCATAGTTTGTCTGCCAAGTGGGGTCAGGTACAGGGTTGGGTTCAGATTTTGGAGTGTCGCTGGTAGGGTTATCCGTGGATTTAGCGGAGTGCCACGAATGGGGTCTACATGATGATTCATTCCTCCTGAAATAAAAATAGAGTACTCTACTACTTAAAACCAATTATCTCACCATATTCAAATGCACAATAGCATCCAAGAGATCGGTTTTCTTTTTAAATATCATGAATTGTGAATAACAGTGCAATCCTTTCGTATAATAAAAGTTTCATGGTAATTACTCATTTAGCAGCAAGTGACATACCCTTTGAAGCGGTTTTTCCTGAAATGCATGTGAGGTGGAAAAGGAGGGGGAAAAATCATCAACACACGAAACACAAACGGAATATCTGTTTATTTTTGACATATGATCAACACTAAACAACAATACAGCAGGAAACACTGAAGAGGCTCACTGGATCACAGGTTCTATAGAAGCCAGTGAAAATGACACACGATAATCATCTTAAGCGTATAATCCCAGTCTTGCACGTGAACAGCACAGCTACAGCTAAGACGCCACATGGCAAAGGATGTGATATGGGGGTCCGGGCCGGGATGGACGGACTGATGGGTGATAACTACAGGGTTGTGAGGGGCTGGGGTCACGAGACAAATGTCAACAGCTGCACGATACCTCATAGAACTTCTTAAAATCTTGGTGAGAAAGTTCCTGGCCACATGTACTTCACTTTCTGCAGGCATTGTTTGCGTTACAATATCCACCATTTTAACTTTCCTGCATGACAGTGAAGAGAAAACACAGTATATACTGTAGAACAACTAGTGCATAAAAAAATATGAATTGTTGTACAATAAACATTAATTCTTGCAAAAAATATTAAATTAAATAAAATTTATTACAGAGTATTAGCCTCGTCTACTGCTATAAACTATTGCATATTGTGATGAAAGTGTACCATCATCACTTCTTCCGTATTTATCACATAAAATGAGCATGCTTCACTAATTTCCAGTCCGCTCAGGGTAACTGGGGTAAAGCTTGTTTCCGGATGGACAGAGGCCACCATATGCTGAACAACAGTGAAGTGACTACATGTGATCAATGGGAGCTTAGCCTTTCAGTCTGTCACAAAGGAAGATGAGCAGCTACACATTCCTCTCAATCTGTCGTCTGTCTGAGAGAACAATCGTCATGTCGGTTCAGAATAATGAGCGATATGTCAGATCAAGACATCAAGGTTATAGTTAACAAAGCCTGAAATGAACTTTAAAACCATTAAAAATAACTTAAACATTAACTGAAATAAAATGCAGTATATAAACTACTAAGCTACTAAAAATAACACAAAAACACAACAAAATTAACTTTAAACTTAAAGTGAAAACAGAAAATATAAACGTAAAAACAGATTCAAAATACTAATAAACCTTAAAAAACGTTATTAAAAAAATATATATTTTAGCTACTTGCCAAGGCAACGTTTCTCATTTTTATTTAGTTTAACTTTGTACTAAAATAACTAAAATGAAAATAAAAATGAATAAAAACTGTATTGAAATACATGCTAAAAATGACAAACACAAAAAATACTAAAACAAAAAAAAAAAGATTTAACATATTAATGATAACTGAAATAAACAGAAATAAAATAGAAAAAAATGTTTTATTTCGGCTAGTTGTCAACATTTAATTTTAATTTAGTTTAGCTTGATGCACTAAAATAAGTAGAATTAAAATAAACTTTGAAAAACTATTGATAAACATTGATTTAAAAAAACATTGATAAAAAAAACTACTAAAAATGTCAAAAATAAAATTACATTTTGTTCAATTTTAAAATTAATATGATGCTAATATTTAAAACTATATGCACTACTCCTACACTATGTTGTTAGAAAAATATTCAATATTGATGTAGTTTATCTAATCAGGTGAAGATGTCAGTGAGTCTTTCAGGTCAAGAAAAAACAACATCTAAACTTGAGTCTTTTGATTGCAAGTCACTATACAAATGCAAATGGCTAATGCTGAAATTGTCAGGGAGACAGAAAAAGCTGCAAGAACATCCAAAAGTCGACAGAAACATCCTGACCAGAAACAAAAAGCACTTTTTAAAAAGAGAGAGTAACTATTGCAAAACTGACTGCTTGCTGCCAATGTCAAAGCAAGTTGGAAATACAATAAAAGACTAACCTTGCAGCCTATCAAACTAAATTACAGCTTAAATTAATTTTTTTATCCTCTCAAGCAGAGGTGATCTTACTAAAAAACACTTAGGCATTTTAACTTGAACTCACTTTAGCATCATATGCAGCAGTTTTTGTAGAGAAATGCACGACAACAAACACTTAAAAATGTAAGAACTAAGCAACAATATGCTGATGGACAAACTTACCCAGTTTCTTGACAGTAAACCTGGTTTAAAGTGACAGAAGTCATTTATTTAACATCCTTGACAGCATTGACTTTTCTTGGCTGCATATTTTCCCATTAAGTCACATTCCTCTGATGCTTTTAAAAATGTGCGGACGCAAACAAACCTCTAGGAACCTTAAGGCATGTGCGCTGTGGAAAGACCTGCACCTAACAGCTAATGCAGGTCAAGCGTCCGGCCTTTAACCCACATATATATGCTCAAAAACTAGTATGATGCAAGCGAAGCACCTGAAAACAACACAAACAGTGAGTATGTGACTGACGGCGCGTCCCAGTCATCAGCAGATTTCCTTAAGAGATTATAGACGTCTGAGACGGGGAGGAGCGAGGAGTATTATAGTAACACACTCCGAAATCTGCTGATCTGATTGGCTGAAGGTTTGTCACATATCAAGTGCATATGAAAGTAGAACTGAGAACATACAGACAAATAAACTTTTTAAACAGATAAATAGTAATAACTAAAAACATTATTATAGATCATTAATAAATACAAATGATATCTAAATGATGCTAAAATGTAATATTATTTGCACTAATCCTATACTGGTGTTGTTAGAAAAATATTTAAAAATATTATGTACTTTATCTGAACTCTGTTTTGTGTATTTAAATTGCAATTTTCTTCAAAAACTGATTTGGCAAAGCCCAGACAACCAGTATTTCTGAGTGACAAATACAGCATATATTAAAGAAAGTGAAAATAAGTGATTTGCCAAACACTATCAAAACACCTTTTAGTGAGTCAGAGTGTTAATGAAGCTCTGGCTGAATTCTCGTTAGCTGAGTCAGTGTGATGATCCTGGACTGAAGCCTGAATGCAGGCAGACGGACACAACAATAGAAATGCAGGGATAATCAGCAGCGGGATTACAGTTTATACAGACACACAGAGCCCAACATACAATACACACTCGCATTTCCATGCATACTCTGTAAACATCACATTTTTAACAGTAAAAGACTGCAAAGATGCTACAGTAAGTGGTAACAGTACTGTGACGAACTTTATTAGATCTAACTGAACATTTCATGTAATTTCACACTAAAATACTGACAAATGCACAGCGTTTCAAAATGGAAAAAAGGTTTTTGTTTTTTTATAGAAATATCTGTGTTTATTCTTAGTTTTTTATTGTCAGTTTTGTACATTAGGGTTTGATGTTATATCATTCATCTTATGTTGTTAGATGAATGTTTCTTATATTATTTTAATGTTCTGTGTTTCCATGATGGCGTTTTGTATGTATCTTTAGTTTATTAATATCCTCAGCTCCTTGTGATGAACTTTGAGTCATCATGTGGTTTTCTCTTTACTGCCTGTGTTTTATGGTGTTTGTCAGTATAACATAAAGGAAAAAGGTATATCAGCATTATTTCAGTTAAGGAAATGCATGTTTTTACTGTAAATGTAAACTTAATCTGTAAAATCCTGCTACAATGTAAAAGATATGTTTAATTTTTTGTAAATAAATCAGATTACTGGACTTAAGTTCTGTTTTTAATTTAAAGTGTTACTTAAATTTACTAGCAATTTATGAGTGAAAATTGTTTCTACACCAACAGCTGCTATTTTAACCATAAATGTCATTGTTTTTCATAGTGTATTTATGATCTGAGGCAGGTTTTAGCTAATAAATATATTCCTATAAAAAGAACTGTGGCAGTACAATGATTACACCTGCTCAAAATAAAAGTTTTAATTAGCTATAACTGAAATAAAACAGTCAGTGAGTTTGATGTGAAGCTAAAAGCTAATAAGCATGAAAAAGAGACTGAGAAAAGCAACTTTTTTCACAAAACAAGTTCTGTTGAACAAGGCAAGCCAATGACAGTGAAAACAGTAGAGGAAGTGTGTTTGCACCCTGATCCTGTACAGCTGTGTGACGGAGGACACCAGCACAAACATCACACAAACACAGACTATCAAAGAAGAAAGATCTCAAGAGGAATCTCACAGCGATATGTTTAAAGCTCAAACTCCACACGACCTCCACAATCCTGAGAGCAAACATCAGCGCAACCGCTAGTTCAGAAATGACTAGAATTGAGAATGATCAAGCTTAAAACACACAAAAAAACTATAAGGCAAGACACTACAGCTTATATAGGGTAAATTGGGTTAAAAAAAATTAACAGACATCACTGCACTTCTACATTTGATTGTTTACATGGCGAACTGCAAATTTAGTATTACAAATTCTGAAATATTACATTTAAATATATAAATAAGGTATTATCTAATTAAATAAGCACTAATTTGCACATTTCCAGAAGATAAATCTAAACACTGGATAAAACCAGATTTAAAATTCTTGTTTGATTCTGTTGACATATTAGTTTTAAGGGTTTTTACTGAAGGGATTTTTCATTTCTCTTTTTATCACTTCATAAATTAGAAAACACTGTGAAACAGACCGGAAAAAATACATTTTCACTCTGTTTTTTAGGAACAAAATGTTCTACAAACCAGAGTGAATGATATATGAACAAACTCCTCAGCAAAAACCTTCAGAATATAGATAAGAATAAAACTGCTAAGTTTGGTGTTTATATATGCTGCTGAAGTAGAGGTGAAAACTTTTAAAAATATGTATTGTAACTGAAATCTACAAAGGCAAATAGACAAAGTGCAATACTAAAATCAGTCTGAATGACATATAAACAAACCCCACAGCAAAAACCTTCAGAATATAGGCAAGAATAAAACTGCTAAGTTTGGTGTTTGTACGTGCCGCTGAAGTGGTGGAGAAAACTTTTAAAGATATGTTTTTGTAAGTGAAATCTATAAACGCAAATATATAAAATGCAGTAATAATATTAGGTGAATATATATGAACAAACCCTTCAGTAAAAATCTTAAGAATACAGACAGGAATAAAACTGTAAAATTTGGTGTAAGTGTTGCTGAAGTGGAGAAAGAAACTCAATTTGAGAAAACAGCCTTTAAAAATATGTATTAAAATTTAAATGTATAAATGTAAGTAAATAAAGTGCAATAATAAAACCATGCGAATTATATATGAACAAACCCCTCAGTAAAAACTTTCAGAATACAGACAGGAATAAAACTGTAAATTTTGGTGTATGTAAGTGCTGATGAAGTGGAGGAGAAAACTTTTAAAGATACGTTTTATAACGAAAATCTATAAATACAAATAGATAAGATGCAAGAATAATCTCAGGTGAATGATATATGAACAAACCCTTCAGTAAAAATCTTAAGAACATAGACAGGAATAAAACTGTAAAATTTGGTGCATGTAAGTGCTGCTAAAGTTGAGGAAAAAACTTTTAAAGATATGTTTTGTAAGTGAAACCTATAGATGCAAATAGGTCAAATGCACTAATAATCTTAGCTGAATGATATGCGAACAAACCTCTCAGTCAAAATTTTAAGAATATAGACAGGAATGAAACTGTAAATTTTGGTGTATCTAAGTGCTACTTAAGTGGAGGAAAAAACTTGTTTAGAGAAAATACCATCAAAAACAGACGCAGATAATTAAAGTGCAATAAAATTAACATTTAAATGTATTTTGCTTTCTTTTTTCGCACTAATCTGAAACAGCATGTTATGAAAAGCCAGAAATTAAACCATAACCTCAAAATTGACCAGTGCATGAAAAAAAAACAATGGTTTTGCCTGTAGTGTCTTGCCTAAAGTTTTTGCAAAAATCATCTAATAGTAAACTCAAACATTCATTTTAAAGCTCTATACTCTTATGTTTTGTATGTCAATTCTTGTCTATTTTTAATTATTTTCTAAGGCACCAAGAACTCTTTTGAGACCCCTAATCTGTCAAAGAGCAACATATGAGTACTTACATTCCCTCTGCAAACAGCTTCTCTAACCAACTCCTGACCTATTCTGAGGACAAAACAAAACCTCCAAATCTACAATCAACAGGCTGTATGAGATCAAGTCCTGCAGTTTCTCTAAATATGGCAGCGTCTCAAATCCCTGCGCTTCACCAGCTCATGATGTAACAGGTGTCACGGCAACCGAGGACAATCCGAGACGACAACGACGACACCGCAAGACCACAAACACGTCTAATGCAGGGTTGTTATGGTTCACTACAACTTCATTTAAACCATAAAAAAATAAAAAAAAATGTTAAATGAATATATAATATAATATATTATAAATTAATTAAATTAATATATAAACAACATGTAAAATGATAAAAAATAAAAATTAATATAAACTAAAAATGTTTTATACATATATATATATATACACACACACACACACACACATACATAGATATACATATATATATATATATATATATATATATGTATATATACACACACACACACATATACATATACATATACATATATATATACCGTTCAAAAGTTTGGGGTCAGTAAGACTTGTAATAGTCTTTAAAGAAGTCTCTTATGCTCATCAAGGCTGCATTTATTTGATAAAAAAAAAACAGTAATATTGCAAAATGTTTTTACAATATAAAATAATGTTTTTTATTTTAACATACTTTAAAATAGAATTTATTCCTGTGATGAAAAGCTGAATTTTTATCAGCTGTTACTCCAGTCTTAAGTGTCACATGATCCTTCAGAAATCATTCTAATATGCGGATTTATTATTAGAATGATCAATGTTGGATAATATCAACAGTTGTGCTGCCAAATATTTTTGGAACCTGTAATTTTTTTTTTTCAGGATTCTTTCATGAATAACAAGTTTAAAAAGTACAGTGTTTATTCAAAATATAAATATTTTATAACAATGTAAATTATTTATTATTAACTTTTAATAAACTTTTAATTATTAACTTAATACATCCTTGGTGAATAAAATAATTAATTTCTTAAAAAAAAAAAAAAAAAATGTACTGACCCCAAACTTTTGAACGGTAGTGTATATATACACACACTTTTCTTTACTACAATTTAAAACTATTGTATTACTACAACTACAAAATTAAAGTGACAGCAGAAAACATAGAAACAAAGTCTAATTCCAAATATTATTTAAAAATATAATAGTATCTTAATGATAATAAAATAACACTGGTCCTAACCACATTCATTTTATTTTATACAATTTTATGTGACTTCTATTAACAAATCAGCTGGAAGTATCTGGGTATCATTAATGTAAATGAACAAATATAAACTACATCAAGTACAGGTAAAGGCGTGTAAAATGACTTAAAGAGCTTAAAGAGCAGATACCTGTTGATGTGACTCTAGCGGATCAGTGTTTGCGTCTCCATAGTGGAACGTGCCGCACGCTGATCAGAGTTCAGCCTCGTTTGTTTGCTTACTATGAACCCAGAGAAGAGCACCAAAACAATGAGCTCACGGCCAGCAGCCAATCACAGCGCAGAATAAACTCACCTAGCCAATGGACTCATCCACTTCTCTAAGCAGAGGGGGAGATTATAGTAAAACACACAGTCTTCTACAGACACCAGGACTAAAACAAACATTTGAACTGGACTTTAACAGTCTCTTATGCACAACATTGCAACAAATTAAAGCATGCAAAGCAAAGCAAATGTTTTTTTATATGGCTGCATGTAAATCTGTCTGTTTTGTTTTCTTCCTGGTAAATCTTTGCTGTAATTGGATTCAGGGTTCAGGTGGCATCGGCTCAGATCACATGAGCTGGACGTGACTCTGATGCCGTAGTAGTGATCAGACTGAGTTGATGTTTATGTTTTACTGTATTTTTGTGCATAATGTTTCATCCACTTTAAAAAGTCTGACAAAACTACTACAATCCTAACACTGTCCATAAAAAAAGTGTCAGATGTTTCAGTCTTTAGTTCAAAAACTAAAGGAAATGTGTATTTAAATTAAGATTTCTAATACAAACAAATATGCATTTTGCAAACTTTTAATGTCTATGTACATTACAGTAGTGTTAAAAAGGAATTTGACACTTAAGTCACATAAAATATCTGAATTTCAGTGCTTTAGATGCAACATATCAAAACAAATGTCATTTATTGTAAAGAAAGATGCACATTTTACAAACAAAACACTGCACTTTTTTGTCAAATGTTTATACAGTTTGTTGACAATTTAGACACAAAGTAGTTTGTGAAAGAAGGCAGAGTTATTACTGTTAACTAAAATGTATCCATTAAAAACATTTTTGTACGGAAATAAAATATATAAACATTTTATTTCAGCTAGTTGCTAAAATGTATTTTTTATGTAGTTTGACTTGAATTAAAATTAATAAAAACTATACAGACATATCAAAAAGAACAGAAATGCACTAAAATAAATCTAAACTAATCAAAATAATTAATTATTATTAATAAAAAATTATACAGACATTTATATAGTGAAAGATAGCAGTTATTATAGTTAATTAAAAATGTATCCATTAAAAAGATTTTTGTTTTTGTTAACTTAAATAAAATAATATAAAAACATTATTTATGCTAGTTGCCAAAAACTTTTTTTTTAACTTGAATTAAAATGACTAAACCTATACAGACATTTTTAAAAAAGAACAGAAATAAACCTGCTGCACTAAAATAAATCTAAAACTAATAAAATAAAAAATAAATTAATGAAAATTATATAGACAATTAAAAATATTTAAATAATAATAATTACAAATGATAACTGTAATTTATAAAGAGCTAAACTTTTTGTGCAACAACTTTAAGACATGTAGTATTGTCTATATTTCGAAGTCACTTTAAACTTAATGGCTTCAAAGGCACATGCAGATTTTACCAACACCACTAGATGGCCCTGTAGAGCCTTAAATGCTGTGATGGGCGTCTGGGTCTGTCCTGTCAAAGGAGAAGTAAGGCAGACCACTGTCTGTGTTTGTGTACAATATGCATGAACGAAAAGGACCAATTAAAGCTGCTCCATGACATTACAAACAACATAATTGGACATGTTGTACAGAATGTTTCTTGATCCTGTAAAACTGCACATTTTGGGAAAGATGCATTACACAAACTTTGCATTAAACAAATACTGGATTCTGAGTGCGGATGTTTTTACATTTCACCTGCCCATCTACAGGTTCATTAACTCATCAGGCCTCCACCGCCAGACCCACCAGGCTTAAAGGGCCAGTTCACCCAAAAATTAAAAAGTGCTGTTAAATCTACTGATTTTTATTTTTGGGTGAACTATCACTTTAAACTCAGGCGGTAGATTCCCAGAAGGCCTCTGACGACAGAAGTCTGGAGGCAAATGCGACCCAGACCTGCATATAAAGCCCAGCGGGGCCGTGATGACAGACAATAGCCGGCTCTTTGGGCTCTTTAGTGTGACGGCGTGAAGCAGCACACAATAATGATGGCCCTTTTGTTCTGCTCTGTCAAATAATGGTGTCAGCTACTCACAAACGTCACGGTGATTCTGCCATAACGCCTGTAAAACACAGAATGACGCTTCAGACCTGATCACAGTGGAGAGTGAGAGCTGTAACGGAGCTCACCGGACTGGATTCTGCTCCCGCTGCTGTTCTGTGCTACACAGAATGCAACAAACTATACGTGACAAATACAAATCACAACAGATTTAAATAAAAAAACATGAGTGGTTGGTCAGGGTGTTGCTATGCAGTTGCTAGGATGCTCAGGGTGGTTGCCAGGGTGTTACTATGTAGTGGACCTGTGTGCTTGCCAATGTGGGTTAGGGCTATGTTTATTAGATGGTTGTATATGTTTGTATAAGTTTGCTCTGGGTAGATGCCAAGGTGTTGCTATGGAGTTTATAGGATGTTTCAGGTGGTTGCAAGGGTGTTGCTATGCAGTTTCTGGGATGCTCTGGGTAGCTGCCAAGGAGTTATGTCATTGGTGGGATGTTCTGGGTAGTTGCCAGGGACAGCTGTTACTAGGACACTATGGGTGACTGCCAGGGTGTTACTATGCAGTGGTTGCCAGGGTATTGCTATGCAATTACTAGGATGTTCACAGTGGTTGCCAAGATGGTCAGGAAGGTTGCCTGGCAGTTGATATACATTAACTGGGAAGTGCTGGGCATAGTTGATGCCAGGGTTTTGCTATGCAGTTCCTAGGGTGTTTGGGGTGGTTGCCTGGGAATTTATATGTATTTACTAGAATGCTGTAAGTGATTGCCAGGGTGTTGCTATGCATTGGTTCTGAGTGGTTGCTAGGGTGTTGCTATGCATTGACTCTGAGTGGTTGCCAGGGTATTCCTATGCAATCACTACAGTGTTTTCAGTGGTTGCCAAGGTGTTCAGGAAGGTTGCCTGGGAGTTGATATACATTTACTAGGAAGTGCTGGGCTGTTGCCAGGGTGTTGCTATGGGGTTGTTAGGTTGTTCTTAGTGGTTAGCAGGGCGTTGCTATGCAGTCCCTAGGGTGTTTGGGGTGGTTGCCTAGGAGTTTATATGCATTTACTAGGATGCTGTGAGTGGTTGCCAGAGTGTTGCTATGCATTGGCTCTGAGTGGTTGCCAGGGTATTGCTATGCAACATATATATGTGTTATACATGGGCTGAATTTTTATTGGAAATTGGCTTACACCAGGTTAGGGAGTAAAACCAGGTTAAAATGTTGTCCTTTAAGGGAATATAAATGTAACTACCATATTAATCAAACCACTTGATAACTAAAGCATTCAAATCAGATCAAACGTCTAGCAAAATCTATGTGCACTTGTGTAATATTCACAGTTTGAGTGTCATTTCCAGACAGTCATACAGTGAAGCTACACCTTCCATCAGACGCTGAGGAGAAACTCGACACCGTGTGACCCAGCCCATCATTGTGGCTCAGCAACAATCTGCTCCATCTGAACACAGAGCACATATTATGGTCTGGCAAAAGTATCTGCCATAAACCTGGCAGCATAATGACAAAAAAAATCTCAGAGGAAAACTGGAATGCTTCAGTTCAGATCCAGAACGACTCTTACAATTGGTGTAACAAACAGTTATTAAAATGATTGATTAAGGTAACGATTATTTTTACATTGAATCTATTTATTATTATTTACTGATTAGTCAGTTAATCCTTACCAGTAACCAACCAAAAAATAATAACTGTAACTTCTGCCATTAATCACTTTAATTTAAACATTTCTCATAAAATACTTACTTTACAGTAAAATAATATTCCAACAATTAAAAGGCATCTATCAGTAATATAAATGTCCAGACCGCATTCACAGTTGCTAGGGTGCTCAGATTGGTTGCCAGGGTGTTGCTATGAGTGGTTGCCAGGGTTTTGACATGCATTTGCTAGGATGCTCTGGTTGGTGGCCAGGGTGTTGCTATGGGTGGTTGCTATGCATTTGCTGGAATGCTCTGGGTAGTTGCCTGGGTGTTGATATGGGAGGTTGCTATGTATTTACTAGGATGCTCTAGGTGGTTGCCAGGGTGTTGCTAAGTATTTGCTTGGATGCTCTGGTTGGATGCCTGGGTGTTGCTATGAGTGGTTGTCAGGGTGTTGCTATGCTATAGACGCTCTGAGTGGTTAGCAGGGTGTCACTATGCATTTCCTACGATGCTCTGGTTGGTTGCCAGGGTGTTGCTATGCATTTGCTAGGATGCTCAGGTTGGTTGCCTGAGTATTGCTATGAGTGGTTGTTAGGGTGTTGCTATGCATTTGCTAGGATGCTCTGGTTGGTTGCCTAGGTGTTGAAATAAGTGGTTGCTAAGGTGTTGCTAAGAGTGGTTGCTAAGCATTTGCTAGGATGCTCTGGGTGGTTGCTAGGGTGCTCTAGGTAGTTGCTATGGGTGGCTGCTAAGCATTTGCTAAGATGCTCTGGGTGGTTGCCAGGGTGTTGTTATGACTGGTTGCCAGGGTGTTGCTATGCATTTGCTTGGATGCTCTGGTTGGTTAAAGGGGTATTGCTATGCAATCACTACAGTGTTTTCAGTGGTTGCCAAGGTGTTCAGGAAGGTTGCCTGGGAGTTGATATACATTTACTAGGAAGTGCTGGGCTGTTGCCGGGGTGTTGCTATGGGGTTGTTAGGTTGTTCCTAGTGGTTAACAGGGTGTTGCTATGCAGTCCCTAGGGTGTTTGGGGTGGTTGCCTAGGACTTTATATGCATTTACTAGGATGCTGTGAGTGGTTGCCACAGTGTTGCTATGCATTGGCTGTGAGTGGTTGCTAGGGTGTTGCTATACAGTTTCTAGGGTGTTCTTAGTGATTGCCAAAGTGTGGCTATACATTGACTCTGAGTGGTTACCACAAGGGGTGTTGCTATGCTATGGATGCTCTGTTTGGTGGCCAGGGTGTTGCTATGCATTTCCTAGGATGCTCTGGTTGATTAAAGGGGTGTTGCTATGCTATGGATGCTCTGGGTGGTTGCCAGGGTGTTGCTATGCTATGGATGGTCTTTTTGGTTGCCAGGTGTTGCTATGCATTTCCTAGGATGCTCTGGTGGTTGCCAGGATGTTGCTATGCTATGGATGGTCTAGGTGGTTGCCAAGGTGTTGCTATGCATTTCCTAGGATGCTCTGGTTGGTTGCCAGGATGTTGCTATGCTATGGATGGTCTAGGTGGTTGCCAAGGTGTTGCTATGCATTTCCTAGGATGCTCTGGTTGGTTGCCAGGATGTTGCTATGCATCCTAACCCATTTGCTTTTATACTGTGACATTTTTCCAGATAAAAATAGGATATTCAAGAAGAAAACTTTGGGTGGTTTTGGAATTCAAAATGGCATATTACTTATTCTATTTCTGCTGTATATTTATAGGACACAAACAGTCTGATTCTTGTATGCGATTCTGAATTCTGCCAGGTGGTTGCCTGGGAAACCAGCAAATCGGGTCAGTTTTGATCTTGCGTGGACATCAACAGCGAATCCTACCGTTTTATTCCCAGAGAGAGCGTCTTATGTGAGCTTTTCACCAGACAAATGGCCTCCAGTCTGTAACCGCTGAGAAGTACAGAGTTCACGCTGACTATCTCGTCACCGATCTGAAGTCGACCCAGCGCCGCTCGACTCCCGTCCTCCACCTAAACAAACAAACACACACAAACAAACATCAGCACTGGGAGAAAAGCTTACAGGAACAGCTACATCTCCTTTACTGCAAAGCCCTGATAACAGACCCTGGACCAAAACCACCAGTGACAAAGCGGCCCTTTTCTGCTGGTGTTTGACATGTCTAGAGTTATATATGGAATATCTTATTGCAGCTTCCATGTTGAGATGGATGTGGTTTGTGTCTCTGCCGATTGCAGATCTGCTAGAAGTTCTGCTTAGGAATGATACATGATAGGAAAAAACACTGTTAGCATCATTTATTTCTTAAAAACAAATATATTCAACATAAAACCATATAATAAACTCAATTCACAGTTATTTTATTTGTTCAAATTGTAATAAATTATTAAATTGCTACATTTCATAAAAATTATAATAATTTATATTATTGTTGTTGTTGATGATTTCTGTATAATGTATAAGTGTATAATTTAAATGTCTGTTTTATGAACAAAATGATGAAAAAGTGTTTATATTAAATCAGAAAAACTGTAAAATACATAAAAAAATAAATTTATTAGGTTTATTGATTTATTTTGTCTAACAGATTTATATTATAGGGTGTATATATTTATTTATATAATATTCAAAGTAGTACACAAAAAATATGTATAATTATATAACTACAAAATATTTATAATACATTTTAATTACTAATATTTTATTGGAATATATTTATAAAAATATAGATATACATTTTGCTTTTTTTATTATTACATTTAATTTTTAACCATTTTATCATGATCCAAAAATATTAAAATGGAATTTAAGAAAAAAACAAAATGAATTTGAATTTGTTAAATGTCTGTTTTATAAACTAAATAATAAAAACATAAAGTGTTCATTTTTTTAATAATAATTAAATTGTACAAATTATTTAAAAAAATGCAATTTAATATAAGTGTTTTTTGATCATTATTAATTTTTATTATATTAATAATATTTATTATTTGTAATATATTTAATTTAACCTATTCTAAACACATTAAAATGAAATATATATATATATATATATATATATATATATATGAAAAATGTAATTTAATAGAAATGTTTTTGATTATTTTGATTATTATATAGTTCCTGTGTTTATTATTTTTTACTATTCCATTGTAAAAATTATTTAAGAATTGAATTTATTAGAAATATTTAAGTATTATATTTTAACTTTTTCTATTTTGTAATTATTATTATATTACTTTTTTATTTATTTATTTATTTATATTCATGTTTAATTAAATTAATAAAATAAAAAATAAAACTGTGTTTGTAGGGTCCTGTTTTAATCATATTTAGACAAATGTCAACGCATGAGTCATAAAGTCAGTTCACTGTTTGCTTCAAAGAACAATATAAGATGGAACGAGGAACACATGGGACAAGGACAGTCCAACATCGATCCTACAGGACCTTGATGAGAACAGCAGCAGGGACCAAAGCTAAGAACATGAACAAAGAACTCATCATTGAACGTGCATGAGCGCTGTGGTAAAACAAGCCTGAAAGTATCTTAGGAAACAGTATGAGCTCCTATCAGATGCCATCAGCTGCGTTTCCTTCAGAAACCCGAGCACAGCTTTAAATATTCAGCAGCTCGAAACGTTAGATTACAGCTCGTTTCACATCCCTTAAATTCACAGCAGCTGATTTCAGATCAGTTTAGAATCATTTCCTCTGTGCCGTATATAGTGCACACTCAGCAGTGCTCAGAAATGTGGATGAAGTGCAGTAATGCAGTGAACGATGAACTGAATTCAGAAACATGACAAATGTTTATTTTGGTGGATTTCTTGTGCAGCAGTGATGTCTCACATTAAACCAACAGTAAAGGACTGCACAAGAATTAAGTTACAGGAAATTACAGAAAGAAACGTTGGGAATTTCAATTAGATGCAGTTTGTTTATTTTCATGCAGCTTAATCCACAGAGACGCCAACAACAAATGCTGTAATGTGAAAAATCAACCAGCTATTTTTGGTGAAAATCCACAGGAAGTTAAAGAAAAAAAAACATGTGTCAATGTTAAACGTCAAGCGTGTTTGTGCAATAAATGAAACTTGATTTGATAGCTTGATTTCTAATGCAATGACGTTCACACATCCACACAAGTGACTTCAGTGTCCAAATAGCTTTTGGCAACCCTCTATACATTTAAATGTCTGTTTTATGAACAAAATGATAAAAAACATTATGTGTTTGTTAAGGTCAGCATGGAATGAAAATTCACCTTATATATTTTCTAAATGCATATTATAGATATTACAGTAAACAGTTCCCCCATGCACGTTTCATTTAAATAAATAAAAAAAACAGCAACATTTAATCAAAATATCATAATTGCAGTTCTTGCTCATCTGAATACACTTTTGTGAGCCACGCCCACATCTCAACATCCAATCAAAAACTGATGCACAGAACCAAGCTCCACCCCACATTTATTCTTTTTTCAAGAAAACATAAACAAATATTAAAAAGAAAACTAAATAAATATGATGTGTTTATAGAAAAACAAATAACAATAAAAACAAATAATAATAATAATAATAAAGATTAAAATATATAAAAATGAATTTTAAAACATTATTTAAATTAATAAAATGTTTTGTTTAACACATAAATAATGAAATTAAAATAAAAGAATCATTAAAAAATATAATAATAAAGATTAAAAAATAAAAGTAGAATTATATTTAAATAAATAATAAAAAAAATGTACACATAATTTGATAACCATAAATGAATCATAAAATATATTAAAATAAATAGAATAAATAATAAGTTACAAAATCTAAAACTACATAGTAGAAAAATAAATAAATAAATATTAAAAACAAAATTTAATAAACGTGTTAATTGAAAAACACATAATAATAAAAACTAATAATAATAGAGATTAAAATATTTTTAAAAACTAAATTATATAAAACAATATTAAATTAATAGCATTTTTTAAATAAATACAGAAATAATTAGATTAAAATTAAAAAGTATAATAATAATAAAGATTAAAAAATAAAAACAGAATTATCTTTAAATAACTAACAAAATTGTTTTACAATACATACTCTGATGACCATAAATGAATCACGAAATATATTCATATAACTAGATTGATCATTCATTAATTCATTCATTAATTAATGAGTTACAAAATCTAAAATTACAAAATACGTAGAAAATAACAAAATGTAATAAATAAGTGTTATTAGAAAAACTAATAATAATAATAATAATAATACAGATTCAAATAGCTTTAAAAAATTATATAAAACAATATTTAAATTAATAACATTTTTAAAATAAATACATAAATAATTAGATTAAAATAAAATAATCATTAAAATGTATAATAATAATAAAGATAGAATAAAAATAAAATTATATTTAAATAACTAACAATTAAATTGTTTTACAATACATACTTTGATAACCATAAATGAATCATAAAATATATTAAAATAAATAGATTAATTATTCATTAATTAATGAGTTACAAAATCTAAAATCACAAAATAGAAAAATAAATAAATATTAAAAAGAAAATGTAATACATATGTTTTAATAGAAAACACACACAATAATTATAATAATAATAATACAGATTAAAATAGCTTAAAAAACTAAATTATATAAAACAATATTTAAATTATTAACATTTTACATAAATTAATATATAAAATAAAAGAAGAATTAATAAAAAGTATAAAAAGTATAATAATAATAATAATTAAAAAATAAAAATAGAATTATATTTAAATAACTAAAATGATATTTTACAATACATACTTTGATAACCATAAATGAATCATGAAATACATTAAAAAAATAAATTAATTAATTAATTAGTCAATCACAAAATCTAAAATTATATAATTGAAAAAAATAAATGAATAAATAACTTTACAGTACAGTACTATAGTGAGTAGGAAAAAACTTAATGCAACTACATATTTATGTTTAAAAAAAACACTAATAATAAAAAAAAATACATATTCTTGTCAAATAATATTTATAAATATTTTTTATTAATTTTTCAGTTTATTAATTGGGTTTTTATACAAGAAAAGTTACAGCTGTCTTTGAAATGTCAGAATGGGGGTCTCTCACATTAGGATGATCATATTTGGGGGCCTTTGACATTTAAAAGACTGAAACCCCCTGCTCTACCATAAAACAAGGAATGCTTATCACCAGTATTTACTGAAACATCCTCACAAGTGTGTGATGAATGAAATACCTTGGTGATGAGCAGCGGCTCGTGATACTCCAGTCCTCCTCTGACAGTGAAACCCCACGGAGACCCGCCGGTCAGTAAGAGCTCCACAAACTCCACACCTCCATCATCATCATCCACATGCTCTCCTGACAAAACTTCACAAGACACTCTGCTGTTTACAATCTCCATGACTCCAACAACAGCTCACACAGCAGCTCCATCATACAAACTATCCAGGTAAAGCTGACAGGAGCCGCTGCTTTCTCTCATTTTCTATAATCTCGGTTTTCAAATGCGTTTCCAGCGAGAATAAAAACAAAAACACCTGCAGAAAACGATCCTAAACTAAACTCCACCAGCGCGTTTCAGCCTTCAGCGTCTTGAATGTAGTTTGGCGTCTGGTCTGCAACTGTTGAACACAATCAAACTCCATTGGGACCAGAAGAGCAGCGCCACCTGCTGACCGCTTCCGAATGCAAATTCATATCAAATATTTAACATTTATTAAACATTTTAATTAGTTTATTAATGTATTTGTCAATAAACAAACAAATAAATATTGCATGTGCGATAAAGACATAAATCCGAATCAACTTGTTGATGCTTAGTTTTCACCTATAATGCAAATGAACTGAGTTAACTTGTCATAATAATAATAAAAAATTTGTCCTATTCACCTTATTTTTCCCGTAAGAGCCGCCGCGGCCAATTTGTACATTTTATGGGCGTGATTTCCGGTCTCATCGCGTCCAGCTACTTTTAGCTGTACAAAACATCTGGTTTCGCTGCTTGATATTGAAAACTGGTGTGTCTTAGCTTATTATGTTTTAATGTAATGTATTGTCTTGATTATGAACATATACTGGTTTGTAGCGCAGAAGAGTTTTACACCTTTTTTTCTCATTATCGCTACCGCGGCTAATGAACCGGAAGTCTCGCACATTCACAGAAAACGGCGTACTTACGGTGTATTATTATTATTAAGTTGTCTTGAGAAAGTCAACTTACTGATCTACTATTTAAGATTATTATTATTATTATTCTTCTGAGCCAAATTTCGGTATCTACCTCCTCCTAGAGCTTTCAAGCTAGAAACATGCTAACAACATGCTAGTAACATGCTAATCATGCTAACAACATGCTAATTATGTTAGAAACATGCTAATCATGCTAACAACATGCTAATCATGTTAGAAACATGCTAACAAAATGCTAGTAACATGCTAATCATGTTAGAAACATGCTAGTAACATGCTAATCATGCTAGCAAAATGCTAATTATGTTAGAAACATGCTAACAAAATGCTAGTAACATGCTAATCATGATAGAAAAATGCTAACAAAACGCTAGTAACATGCTAATCATGCTAACAACATGCTAATTATGTTAGAAACATGCTAACAAAATGCTAGTAACATGCTAATCATGTTAGAAACATGCTAACAACATGCTAATCAGCTTGCAGCATGTTAGTAACTTGGTAATCATGTTAGCAACATGCTAGTAACATGCTAATCATGATAGAAAAGTGCTAACAAAATGCTAGTAACATGCTAATCATGCTAACAACATGCTAATTATGTTAGAAACATGCTAACAAAATGCTAGCAACATGCTACTAATGCTAACAACATGCTAATCATGTTAAAAACATGTTAACAACATGCTAATCAGCTTGCAGCATGCTAGTAACTTGCTAATCATGCTAACAACCTGCTAGTAACATGCTAATCATGATAGAAAAATGCTAATCATGCTAATTATGTTAGAAACATGCTAACAAAATGCTAGTAACATGCTAATCATGTTAGAAACATGCTAGTAACATGCTAATCATGCTAGCAACATGCTAGTAACATGCTAATCATGCTAGCAACATGCTAGTAACGTGGTAATCATGCTAGCAACGTGCTAGGTACATGCTAATCATACTAGAAACATGCTAACAACATGCTAGTCATGTGCTAATCATGCTAGCAACGTGCTAGTTTCATGCTAATCATACTAGAAACGTGCTAACATGTTAGTAACTTGCTAATCATGTTAGAAACATGCTAGTAACATGTTAATCATGCTAACATCATGCTAATAACTTGCTAATCATGCCAGAAACATGTTGGCAACTTGTTAATCATGCCAGAAACATGCTAGCAACTTTGCTAATCATGCTGGAAACATGTTAACAACAAGCTAGTAACATGTTAGCCATGTTAGAAACATGCTAGTAACATGCTAATCATGTGCGAAACATGCTATCAACATGTTAATCAGGCTAATCATGCTAACAACATTGTAATCAGCCTATAAAAATACAAGCAATAAGCTAATCATGCTAAAACATGTTAACAACATGTTAAATCATGTAAGCAATGTGTTAAATCATGCTAGCTGCTTCCATACTATTACAACTGCTTTAAACTTTCAGGCTAGGCTTTCTCAAGACAACTTAAAGTTTGTTTTCAAACTTTACTCATCTAGTTACTCATATTATTATTCATAATAAGACTGTCTCTAATGTGAACTTTTGCGACAATCACAATTCTCTTCTCGACCAGCAGAGGTCAGTGTGACATCATTTTTTCCCCGTGAAACTCGATTTTTTTTTTTTAATTCTTTGCTGTTTTTTTCGTTTCTCTGTAATTTTAAGTCTGTATAATAAGTGTGTCTGAGGCTGAAACTTGTATTCAGGTATTTTGGGTTGTTTGTACAGTGAAGAAATAACTAAATCAGCCCTAAATAAACTGCAGGGCAGTTTCAGGCTTAAATAATGAAGCAAATTCATTCAAACTATATTTTTCAAAGTCACAAAAGCAATATTGACCTAAAAGGACAGTAAACAGAGAATATATAGCCTACAAGGAACAAATTAGCCTATTATGACAGAGATTGAGCGTGCTATAAATAAAATCATTGCTCATTTATTTCCTAAGAATGAGGAAATTATTTCGTAATTATTTTTTGGTGTCACAAATGTTATATTGTAACAAGGGTGTAGGTTTGATTTTGACACTAAAACAGACATTTAATTGTTTGATCAAAATTATTGCTGGGTCAATTTAGTAGGGTGTGGATATTGGTAGGGACATGTCATAGCATCTCTACTAAATTCTACACCTTTGAAAATCATAATAAGCAATGTCCGAAACTGTAATGGACACTATAGTTTAACTATAGTAAAAAGCTGATGGACGTAATTGTAATATAAATCAGACACTGAAGTGATTTGCTGTTTTTGTCTCTTTTGAGGAAGATTTATTCACTTGTTTGCCAATGAACCACACAGACACATTTTGATCAGATTTTTTAAATGTGATGTGACTTTTCCTTCTGTTTTAAAGATGTGGGTGTGGATTTAACTAGGCTAGGAAAATAGGAATAAACTCATTTGTTTCCTGCTAGCTGAATATCACATGCATAATCAAACTTTTTGCTCTAATCCTCTCTTTTCTTTATTCATAGTTGATCTAGACAAGTACATGGAAAATATCCAAAGTTGTGTTCATCCTAAAGCACTGAAAACTGCATCTCTGTATCCATCCTACGTAGAATATAGATTCGCGATTCACGCTTCAAAGTACCGATCTGAATCAAATGATTCACGATTCACGCTCCAAGATCCTGATATGAATCAAATGATTTGCATTCCGCACTCTAAAAGTTCCGTTCTGAATCAAATGATTCTCAAAACCTCTCTCTGAAGCACCAAACTGAATAAAAAGATTCGGGATTCATGCTTCAAAGTATCTGAATCAAATGATTCGCGATCAGTGCTCGGAAGTTCCGATCTGAATTAAATGATTCGCGATCAGTGCTCCGAAGTTCCGATCTGAATCAAATGATTCGCGATTCATCAGTGCTCCGAAGTTCTGATCTGACACTAATGATTCACGATTCAGTCTCCAAAATCGTGATCTGAATCAAATGATTTGCATTGCGCACTCTAAAAGTTCCGTTCTGAACCAAATGATTCTCAAAACCACTCTCTGAAGCACCAAACTGAATAAAAAGATTCAGGATTCATCTGAATCAAATGATTCGCGATTCACGCTCCGAAGTTCTGATCTGAATCAAATGATTCGCGATTCACGCTCCGAAGTTCTGATCTGAATCAAATGCTTTGTGGACCATAATTTCAAATCGGGACATCGGAGTGTGGATCATCATTCAATTTACAAATCATTGAATTCGCAAAATTATTTGCAAACCCGCTCCAAAATCCTGATCTGAATCAAATGATTTGCATTGCGCACTCTAAAAATTCCGTTCTGAACCAAATGATTCTCAGAATCACTCTCTGAAGCACCAAACTGAATAAAAAGATTCAGGATTCATGCTTCAAAGTATCGATCTGAATCAAATGATTCGCGATCAGTGCTCGACAGTTCTGGTCTGAATCAAATGATTCGCAATCTGCACTCCGAAGTTCTGGTCTGAATCAAATGATTTGCAATTCACGCTCCGAAGTCCTAAATCAAATGATTCACAAACCATAATTTCAAACCAGGACATCGTAGCACATATTGCAAATCATTCTATTTGCAAAATGATTTTAAAAATCTGCTTTGAAGTTCCGATCTGAATCAAATGATTCTCGAAACCGCTTTCCGAAGTCCCAAACTGAATCAAAAGATTCACAGTTCATGCTTCGAGGTCCCGATCACAATCAAATGATTCGCCATCAGCACTCTGAAGTTCTGATCTGGATCAAATGATTTGCGATTCACGCTCCAAAGTCCCAATCTGAATCAAATGCTTTGCGAACCATCATTTCAAATCAGGACATCGGAGTACGGATCATTATTCGATTTGCTGATCATTGAATTTGCAAAATGATTCGCGAACCCACTCTGCTCTGAAGTCCCAATCTGAATCAAATGATTTGCAAATAGCACTCAGAAGTTTTGATCTGAATCAAATGATTTCAAATCGGTACATCGGAGCGCGGATCACCATTCAATTCAGGAATCATTGAATTCGCAATATGTGTTGATTCAATTCGCAAAAGTGTCAAATCAGAATCAAATGATTCGCAAAACGCAATCATTCTGATCTAAATTAAATGATTCTCAAACCTGCTCCTAAGTCCTGATCTGAATCAAATGATTCTCAAACCTGTTTAATTGATTAGTGATTCACGCTCTGAAGTCCTGGTTGTTCAAAAAGTTTAATCTGGATCAGAATGATCTGGATTTGGAAATCCCATGTTTTGCTATCCAGGATCAGGTAACCCATCTTACTTTAGTGCTGGTTTTTCAAAGCAAAATTGGATTGGATCACCCTAATACAGATACACACTTTTTTTTAGATTTCCAAATCTGGATCACTAGTGCTTTTGCATTCTACTTTCTTTTTTACAGTTAAAAAGAATCTGATGCACTGAATTTTAAAAAAATGTCAGCTAAGTGTAAATTGCAACTGGTTGCAAATAGCTATAGATTCTATTTACACTGTGTTAAAGTGGCAATTATCTGCAACTCAGTATTGTAGTACATTATAAAAGTGTAAATGATCATTTAATTCAAATTATTAAATGGATCCCACTTTATTGCGACAACATAAGCCCTCCCTACACCTACTCTAACTCTACCCTATACTTTATTTTTTTAACTTTTGGATTATTATTTTTATTTTTTCAACATCATATGAGATTTGAAAGGAGGGGACACAGAATAAACCGAGAGACCGAGCCTGATACGAATAAAGTCATTACTCATTTGAGTTCCTAAGAATGAGGAAATGATTTCACAATATGATTTAATAGAATTGAATTAACTTCTGGTGTTACAAAATTTACATTGTAAGTGGTTAATGTTACATTTGTCTTGTATGTAGTGGCTGTGATGACGTGTGTATGTGTGTGCATGAATGTTTTTTTAGAAGTGCTGTGATTTGTAAAATCGGACAATATGTCAGAAGTTCGAGGTTGTTCCTCATTTTGAGTTTGAGTGTTCTTTGGCGTTTTCCTGGGTTATTTATAATCATTCTGCTTTTTGAAGTTTTTGTATCGAGTCTTCAGTCTTCATAAGGAGACGTACACTTCTGTAAACATCATTCAAAGTAAATATCAAACCGTTTTAATTTATAATACTGAGTAAATCTGCCATGAATCTCAGATTTTCACTCATGGTGTTATTTCAGCTGTATCTGAAAGGTAAGACTATATTCAGTCAGTCATTCATTTGTTGGTCTTTATTGTGTTGTTTGTAAACCTCTAGTGCTACAAAACTAATTCGACTAAATGTAATTTAATTTAAATTAATTTTCTGTAGGTAAATTTTCACCTTTTTGACACACTTTCTGAATTGTGTTTCAGGTTTAAATGTTCAGACTGACACTGTGAGTGTTCAGACTGAATCAGTTTGTGCTCCTGCAGGATCAACTTTGTTTCTGGGGTCTGAATGTTTTCTTTCTAGATGGATGTTTCAGTCATGGATACTCAGAACAAATAATAAAGAAACTATAGTAGATCCCAGTAAGGACTCCAGATACAGATATATTAAAGATTTATTTAATTGGTGTTACCTAAAAATTGATCGTGTAAAAGAGACAGACGCTGGCACATATTACATGAGCTTCATGTACAGAGAAGGAAACGCCCAAATTGGTCTAGCAGAATTCACTGTACATGTGACAGGTAAATATTACTCAATTGTTTATTTTCACTTGATTTGAATCTTCCATTACCATTCCAGAGAGAGAGCACCTGATATACAGACAATTGTGTGTTTCATTAGATCTTCAGGTGTCTGTGGACTCTGATCATGTGACTGAAGGTCAAAACGTCACACTGACCTGTAAGACCAGCTGCCCTCAGAAACAAACCTTCATCTGGTTCAAGAACAAGGTTCCTTTGAATGTCCGCTATTCCAGCGATCAGCTGCATGTTTCTGCGGTGAGTCGTGAGGATTCAGACCGATACTCGTGCGCACTGGAACACTTTCACAGTGTCACTCGTGAGTAAAACTTGACAAAAACATTTGATCTGGGTGTTACTGTGAAGAATAAAAAATAACACAAGGTAATTACAGTGTATCTCACAATTCTGACAAAAAGTTGAAATTATGACTTACGTCATATATATTTAGAATGTCCCATTTATCATTAGACCACTAACCCATGACCAATGTGTTTATAAATGTTCATTAAGTCAGTTTGGCTTTTTGTCATAGTTTCGAATTTTTAAGTCATAATTTCAACTTTTATCTCGTAAGTATGATTTAAGTTAGTCATAACTTTGACATTTTATCTCATAATTATGACTTTTAAAGTCATATTTTCGATTTAGTAAGTCATAATTTTGACTTTTAATCTCCTAATTTTGACTTTTATCTCATAATTTCAACTTCTATCTCATAATTATGACTTAAGTTAGTCATAATTTTGACATTTTATCTCATAATTATGACTTTTAAAGTCATATTTTCGATTTAGTAAGTCATAATTTCAACTTTTTATTTCATAATTTCGACTTTTATATATAGCTATTATAATTTAAGGTATTCATAATTTTGACTTTTTAAGTCATAATTTCGATTTAGTAAATCATAATTTTGACTTTTTATCTCATAATTTCGACTTTTATCTCGTAATTACAACTGAAGCTATTCATAATTTTGACTATTTATATAATAATTTTGACTGTTTAGGTCATAATTTCAACTTTCATCTCATAATTATAACTTTATTAAGTTATTCATAATAAAGATATTCATAATTTCGACTTTTTATCTCATAATTCCAACTTTTTAAGTCATAATTTCAATTTATCTCATAATCATGACTTAAGTTAGTCATAATTTTGACATTTTGTCTTATAATTATATAACTTTGACTTTTTATCTCATATTTTTGGCTTTTTAGGTTATAATTTCAACTTTTATCTCATAATTTTGTTTTAGTAAGTCATAATTTCGACTTTTATCTCGGAATTATGACTGAAGTTAGTCATAATTTTGACATTTTATCTCATCATTTCGACTATTTAAGTAATATTTTCTACTTATCTTGTATATATGACTTAAGTTAGTCATAGTTTTGACATTTTATCTCATAATTATGAGTTTTAAAGTCATAATTTCGATTTTGTAAGTCAGAATTTTGACTTTTATCTCATAATTTCGACTTTTATCTCGTAATTATAATTTAAGCTATTCATAATTTTGACATTTTATCTCATAATTTTGATTTATTAAGTCATAATTTTGACTTTTTATCTCGTAATTATGACTTACAATAAATAAATATCACCCAATTCTGATTTTATAAATTCTTACTTTTCCCCGCAATTGTGAGTTTATATCTCAAAATTCAGTGAAAGAAAAAGTAAGAATTGTGAGGTTATATCACGACACAGGTCTCCATAAAAATCTGTGAATCTGAGTGCTTATTTTTGTTTCCAGATGTGGCGTATGAAAGCGCTGGAATCATAACGCTGTCGTCGCTCCTGATTATTGTCATGCTGCTGGTTTGTGCAGCTCTGTGGATGATGTGAGTCTGTGAACAGAAAACTGTTTAAAATATTCTGTGTAAGGCAATGGCCTTTTTGCCTGAAATATTACTTCTTATATTTGTATTTTAGTTTGACTTTTATGTGCATTCATGTATTTGTATTTTTTTTATTTACTTTTTTATTCCTTCTTCTAGGTTTGTTTATTAATGTGCATTGCCCTTGTAAACAAAATAAACTAAACTAACGTGATTGTACCTTCGTAACTGTGCTAATGTCATGTTTGTGTTTTCTTTTTCTACCTAAACAAAAGGAAAAAATACCAAAAGCTCAAAAGACCTGAAGGAAAAGAGCAAAGCAAACAGGTAAACTTAAAAAAAAATAATAATAACGACGTGTAAAACTAGTTTCAAACAAACAAACTCTTGATTTGTCATTTCTTCAGGATGAAAATGTGTATGCAAATGACACAATACTGCCTGTGACCTTTGACCTGGAGGAGAAAGGAAAGTCAGTTCACCAGGAGGAGGAAGTTCAGTACTCTCATGTTCATTTCTGCAAATTCACAAATGCCCAGTTTACTGCAACTTCTGCACAGGAAGCTGATGTTCAGTACGCTCAGATCACAGTGCAATGTCAGAACAACAGCGGTAAATGCTGACATGATGAGTAATATCAACATTTTAACCCTGCTTTAAGCCAGAGTTATGAAGTACTAGTCTGAAAAATTGAATTTTGTTAAATGGAAGAGCCTTTAGACAAATCTAAAAAACAAATGTGTTTTTTGTTGAGCATCATTTCTGATACATAAGGTTTTATGGCTCATATAGTCTGATATAGTGCAAATATAAAGGAAAAAATAGCTAAATTTTATTCAGAGACTCAAACTGAGCAAAAATATTCAATTTGGTGCAGATGCTGATATTTGATGTTTGATATTTTAAAGAAGTCTTTTCTGCTCACTAAGCCTGCATTTATTTGATCCAAAATACAGCAAAAGCTGTACAAATGTTAAATATTTTTACTATTTAAAATAACTGCTTTTTGTTTGAATATATTTTAAAATGTAATTTATTCCTGTGATTTCAAAGCTGAATTTTTAGCATCATTATTTCAGTCACATGATCCTTCAGAAATCATTCTAATATTCTGATTTGCTGCTCAAAAAACATTTATTATTATTATTATTACATTGAAAACAGCTGAGTAGAATTTTTTCAGGTTTCTTTGATAAAAAGAAAGTTCAGAAAAACAGCATTTATATGAAATAGAAATCATTTGTAACATTGTAAATGTCTTTATCATCACTTTTGAAATTAAAGCTAAAATTGATTACATGAAAATAATAAATGTTAAAATAAATAAATAAAATAAATGCTAAATAATAGTATTCATTTCTATATTTTTTTTTACCCCAAAAAATAAATAAAAAATAAAAAATTATACTGACTTCAAGGTTTTGAAAGGTATAGTGTATAATGTTACAAAAGCTTTTTATTTCAGATAAATGCTAGTCTTTAGCTCTTTCTATTCATCAAAGAATCCTGAAAAATGTACTCAGCTGTTTTAAATATTCATAATAATAATTAAAAAAATTATTGAGCAGCAAATCAGCATATTAGAATGATTTCTGAAGGATCATGTGACACTGAAGACTGGACTAATGATGCTGAAAATTCAGCTTTGATCACAGAAATAAATTACTTTTTAAAATATATTCAAATAAAAAACAGTTATTTTAAATAGTAAAAATATTTCAACATTTTACAGCTTTTGCCGTACTTTGGATCAAATAAATGCAGGCTTGGTGAACAGAAGAGACTTCTTTAAAAAGCATTAAAAATCTTACTGTTCAAAAACTTTTGACTGTAATGCACATCAGTGAGATCTTTATAGCAGTACAGCAGATACATACAAAAATTATCTAAATATCACTGACTGTATATCACCAATAATATGAAATTATCCAAATAATCCTTTATCTGCTTTATAGGGTTAATAGATGCTATTTGACAACTGTCATGCATTGCTTTTTCACTCTCATACCGTATACAGTTCTCATATAATGCAATAGGTTTAACTTCTATGATCGCTATAGTTTCTCTATCAAACTGCTGAAACTATGAGTTTATGTGCATGATGTGCATCTCTCTGGATTCCCTCTTTGCTGACGTCAGCCGCCTTTTGTGACAGTTACCACGGCAACCACTAGGCTCCCCTAGAGATATATGTAGTGATGAATTCAGCTCTGATTTTGCCTTTTGCATTTGCTGTACTGTACATACTGTATATCTGTAGCTCTTACCATGTTAAATGTCTTTCCAGCATTGCTGGCGAAAAATGTATTGAATGCCTTTTTGACAAAAATAAATTCTGTACTTTCAGAATAATGTTTTAACATTCATTTTTCAGATATTTCTTGACTGTTTTAGAAGAATTTCAGTGCACGATTGTAAATGTGCCTGTGTTTGAGACAGCAAAAGCAGGGTATCCTCTCCATATTAACACGTCTATTTATAGCCACCGCTGCATCTTTTTTTAGATCACATGCTGTTGATGTTCTGCTGTTTCTGGCGACCTGGTGTTTGTCTTCCCTTCACAGGCGTCGTGATTTTTCTAAAACATGTAGTGTTAGGAGATATTTGACGTTTATGCGAATCTGATTTTGATCATATCAATATGAGCGCAGCCGTGACCCCATCTGGCCGAAATCCTGAAGCCTTTTAAAGAGGGTAAAGCCCTGAAAGACCCCATACCATCTCTGACAGAGTACAGATCACTTTCAACTCGCTGCATCGATTCTACACCCACTGCTCACTTTCATTGATGCCATTAAATATTCAACATTTCCATGTGCGAGTGCATTATCATACATTTTGAAACTTGAGTTTTTGTTTACTGAATTGCTCTCATTAAACACAATATACAATATAATAATGTGCACAGTTTATGTTCTGTCTATGCAATGCATTTGTGTTCTTGTGTGCATGTGCAAAAATAGTGTATATACTGTAGTACTACAGCTGCATGATTAATCAAAATAAAACCAAAATCACAATATGGTTCCATTAATAATAATAATAAAAAAGCTATGATTTAATTGCATGTTTCACAATGAAGCATGGCAACGTGTTCATTTATATGCATTAGAGGGTTTATATGCCTACATTTTTCTATCAAAATAACATTTTGATGATTTAACTTTGAAAACGAAGAAATTAAGACAGGTAATATTAGTATGGTAATTTAATAGGTTTAATGTAAAATAAAAATACAATTCTATTATTAATAAATTTGTTTTTCTTAAATACTTTTTTTTTATTTTACACTGAAATATTACAACTAATATTTATTTTGTTTTGTATTTTAATTTAATATTAAATTATTTATTTAATATTTAATTAATATTATCTTGTAGCCTATTGATATAACGACAAAATGTTGTCCAATTTGTGTAGCCCCTGTCTAATAATAATATTTCTTGTTTTGTTTTTATTTAGTAATTCTTATTTATTATTATTATAATTATTATTTATAGCCATATTAATATAATCACAACATTTTGGTCAAATTGTGCAGCCTTAGTCTAATATTAATATTTCTTAATCTATTTTAATTTCTTAGTTTCAATATTTTGATGTAATTATAATTATATATTTTTTATTATTATTAATATTATTTTATAGCCATACTGATATAATGAAAATATTTTGCCCAATTTGTGCAGCCCCTGTCCAATAGTAATATTTCTTGTTTTGTTTTTATTTAGTAATTCTTATTTATTTATTATTATTATTTATAGCCATATTAATATAATCACAACATTTTGGTCAAATTGTGCAGCCTTAGTCTAATATTAATATTTTGTAATCTATTTTTATTTCTTAGTTTCAATATTTTCATTTAATATTAATTATAATAATATTTATTATTATTATTAATATTATTTTATAGCCATACTGATATAATGAAAATATTTTGTCCAATTTGTGCAGCCCCTGTCCAATAGTAATATTTCTTGTATTTATTTAGTAATTTTCATATTTGTATTTATTATTATTATTATTATTATTATTAGCCATATTAATATAATCACATTTTGGGCAGATTGTGCAATCTCAGACCAATTTTAATATTTCTTAATATTTTTTTATTTTGTAGTTTCAATATTTTATTTAATAATAATGGTTAATAATAATAATTAAATATTATATTATTATTAATATATTATTGTATAGCCATATTTATATAATTTGTGCATCTCCTGTTCAATAGTAATTCTAAAATTGTTATTTATTATTATTATTTATAGCCATATTAATATAATCACAACATTTTCGGCAGATTGTGCAGTCTCAGACCAATTTTAAAATTTCTTAACCTTTTTTTTATTTCGTAGTTTCAATATTTTATTTAATAATAATAATTATTATTATTATTAATAATAATTACATATTATATTATTATTATATAATTTGTGCATCTCCAGTTCAATAGTAATTCTAAAATTATTTATTATTATTATTATTATTAGCCATATTAATATAATAACAACATTTTTGGGGCAGATTGTGCAGCCTTAGTCCAATATTAATATTTCTTAATCTATCGGTATATTTATCAATCTTTTATTTATTATTATTAATAAATGATTATTGTTGTTGTTATTTTATAGACATAATGACATAATCGCACGATTTTGTACAAATCTGGCATCCCTACAAAAAGGCACAGAAACCCTGGATTTTTTTTTAAATTTCCAATCGCATTTTTTTCTTAAAAAATCCTCAAGTCTTTTCCCAAATCGTGCACTACTGTATATAATAAACATTATTACGACACAATATTGATCTGCCTCTTCATCCACTTCAACACACTACAGAACATATCAATAAAGTCGAAGAAATAATGTCAATGATATTCGACCAACGTATGAATGTTTCCAAGCATTTAAAAGCTAAAACGTAACTTTTACAACGACAAAACAATGTAAGTTTCCCTGTGAGACGCAAACACGTAGCGGATACGTTTCCTGTTTCTCCTACAGGCGCTTTGTTGAGGCAGCGGACGGACTGTACCATTCATCTGTAGGTGAACCCGACCGCGCTAACAACTACAGTTCTAACTCTGTTCGCGCAAAAAACATTCACTTACCACATATTTTATAGTTTTAGTACAGTTAAGTAATGTAAATCGCACTTGTGTTTTTAAACATTGATTTCAGCTTTTTGTAAACAAGCGCCGTTTGTCCGTTCACCCCTCCGCCGCGCCTGTTGCCATGTTCCCGGTTCCCTTATGGGTGTGGTGACGAGATTGCTGGCGAAAATTGACTCTCAGCTCGCGTGAGGGCTGCGTGGCCCTTTAAATGTGTTTAAAATTGACTTCCAATTACCTGTGAGGCTTTAAAATTTATCTGTGAGCTTATAAACATGCCAGGGATCTGAAAGAAGCGGAGTTTGCTCAAACCAGCCTGATCAGGTGAGGGGAAAAAAACAATCGTCCGCCGTGTTTCTCTTTTCTCGTCTATTTCCTGCTTGTAAAAAGCTCGTAAACGCGCCCGCGGGGTGATTTATTTACCCCTCTGAACTTGTTTTTACAATTTTTGGGGTCAGTGATGGGTTAAATCTCGATTTAGAAGCTAATTAGTTAAATTATAATCTGCTAGTTGTGGTTAAAAGTGACGAGGCGACAGGAGGCCCGATAAAAACAAGAGTTCAGTCTGAACTCCAACTGTTGTAACCTGCTAACAAGTGTTTCCTGACACTGGTTAATCGTCTAAACGAGCAATCTGGTTAACTGGATTTTTTGGGGGTGATAAATGAAAGATTATAAATTCAAATCTCAGTTTGGTTGTCATATTGTGTCCTTGATTGACACGCAATCTCAAGTTACTATAGTAAACATGAAGTGTTTTTCAATCAAAGTCTTACTTGGATCAATAAATGTGAATGCATTTTGCAAGTTATTATATTTAGGAGTTATATCTTCCAGCTAAGTTGAATTAAATGTTCACAGGGTTTATTTTTAAATCATATTTAGTGATTGTTTGAGAAGAAGCTGATAGTTTTACTTTCAGTTTACTTTCACTTTTCACTGCTGAAATCTCAGAGTCTGTTTTGATTTACCTTTAAGATTCAATTATTTATACAGACTTCTGATGCAATACTGTTAAATATTGTTGGTTAATTTTAATCTATTTTGAATGGTCTAGCAGGTTTTATATCTGAACTGAATCGTATCAGATTTCAGTATTTATTAGGTCATCTCAGGTGTTTGATTTTTATTGTCAGTTTGTGATTGTAAAATAATTGAGTCTGTTTTCCCAGCAGGCAAATAAGAGGCAATAATGCTTCCTGGAATTGCTTTTCAGTTGTATTTTCTGTTTTTCAACTAAAAATAAAAGCACACAGGTTCTTGTTTAATATCTCAGATACATTTCAGTTTCTCTGACTCGTCTTGAAATGGCTGTTTATGTTTTCAGAGCTGGTTTTAGTATTTTATTTTTGCACAAAAATCCATTTGAGCTAGACGTTCCACGGGCACTAAAATAAATTGGTGTAATACAGGGTTCACAATTTTTTTTATTTATTTTTTTTAGGTTGCACTAAAATATTACTTGACATCAGTAATTTAAACTTAAAATTTATCTTTTTAGGATGCATTTTATTTAGATTTATTTAATTTTAAAATGTAAAAAAAAAAGAAAATTATTTTTCATTTTACTTTTTTTTTATTTTCTGAATGTACTTAATTGTGACTTGCGCCAAAATAAATCTACTTTGTGAAACAGTCTAAAATAGAGTATTTTTAAATGTATTTTTTAGATTATTTTATTGCACTAATTTGTATGGGGCCTAAATTATTCCAGACAGTACTAGTCACAAAATTAACACTTTCAGGAAATATTTTTTGTCTGTAATCACTTTTAAAATCATGATATGGATATTTTTATTGGAAATTCAGTGAAATAGTGTCTTTTTTTAGTCATCTGTTTTTTTTTGAAAAATCATATGACACTGAATAGTGGAGTAATGATGCTGAAAATTCAGCTTTGATAGCAGGAATAAATTACATTTTACAATATTTTCTTTTAGAAAACAGTTAGTTTAAACTGTAATAATATTTCACATTTTTTGTGCTGTATTTTAAATTGTAGTAATATTTTACAATTTTTACTGTGTGATCAAATAAATACAGTCATAGTGAGCAAGAGAATTTTTTTTTCAAAAATAATTTTAAAAACTTAAATATACTAATCTTTTGCCTAGTAAAAAATCTTGAGTGACTTTTGAGTAAATATTCTGTAAATGAGCTAAATGCACATTGAAATACTATAGAAGATGATGCTTAATTTATTGGAAATTCAATGGAAAATGTTTTATTTTTTAAAAAGCATGTGGTAATGGCTTTTTTTTTTTTTTTTTTTTTAAATCATGTGACACTGAATAGTGGAGTAATGATTCAGCTTTGATCACAGGAATAAATTACATTTTACAATAATTTCTCATAGAAAACAGTTAGTTAAAACTGTAATAATATTTCACAATTTTTTGTGCTGTATTTTTGATCAAATAAATGCAGCGAAATAAATACAAAAACACTTTAAAAATCTTAAATATTGTAAACTTCTGTTTACATTCTTAGTGACTTTTGAGTAAATAATCTGTAAATGAGCTAAATGCTTATTGAAATACTATAGAAGATGATGCTGAACTTGTTAATTCTATCCATAGCAAGTTATTTTTATTGGAAATTCAGTAAAATTTCAGAAGAAGATGCTTTGTTTCCTTTTCATGTTGACTTTCGTTTCCAACTTGATAGACACAAAATAAAAGATCATCAAAAGATTATTAGTTTGTAATCATAAATAGCTAATTAAACTAGATGCCCCCCTTAGTATGACAGATGCTGTACTAGTAACCAAAACCATCAATCTAGTGTTTCTAATAATCATATTACTGTAAACTCACAGACTCTGTTTGAGTTAGTAGTGTATTTTGTAACTCTTAACGCATTCATATGGAATCAAAGGTGAGCGAAACATCAGAGACGCGTTGGTCGCCTGATTTGACGGAAAGGTCAGTGAACATATGGGTGGCATTTGGCAGCAGTCGGTGGCGTTTTGAAGAGCCTTTGAGCTCAGCGTCATTTCCCACTGCTCTCAGATCAGTCCGTGCATGTAATTAAAGTTGCTGGAATGGATTTGGCCAAAGGAAGCTGGTGCATTTGTGATTGCATTTTGAGGGATTTCACGATCACATGCATCACTAGTGCAATGTTTGATTGACAGGTGAGCACATGTGATGTAAGAATGATGTCATCGTATGATTGCAGGTCCAGCACATTGTCGTCTCAGGTGCCGGTCAAACAGGAACAATGAGTGAGTTGGAACAGTTGCGACAGGAAGCGGAACAGCTTCGCAACCAGATCCGGGTGAGTGTGATGGTTTGTCAGTGCTTGTGTTTGGACTGACATGCAACAAAAGGAAACATGTGAACTATACACTTCCTGTGCTGTTTATTTTGATTTCAAGTTTTATGTTATGACTAGTATTTGTTGTTGTTTTTCAGGATGCTAGAAAAGCCTGCAGTGACTCCACACTTTCGCAGGTACGAAACAAAAATCAAAATGTTCACGCCGACTCGCGTCATATTTCCTGAATGAAATCCAGTAGTCGTTTCATAATCATTTTGAGTTCAAAAGTTTGAGCTTTTGACATGTGACTGCTTTTATTATTTTACTAAGAGCATTAAAACTAATAATTACATTTATACAACTATGAAAAAAATTAAAATACCACTTGAAAATTCTAAGTTTCTCTGGGTTTTTTTTTTTTTTTGGTTTATGTAAAATGTATTTTTGTTTTATTCTTTAAACTTCTAATGACATTTCTTTAAAATTTTAAATACAAATGTTGACATTTAGAACTTTTTATTTTATTTATTTATTTATTTTCATAAAATGACAATAGTTTTGCCAATGCCATGTTTTCAGACATAATTTTTAGACAAAACAATATTTATGGTTTAACTTCAGAAGAGTTAAAATCAATATCTGGTGGAATAACCCTGAATTTTAATCACAACAAATGAAAACATTTTTGACCAACTGTTATTTTCTGCCCAGAAAATGCTCTAAATTGCAATATTTCCAAATTTGAAATAAAAATATGATCAGACTTTTATAGAATAAAACTAATATTAACATTTTACTCAAACACAAACATAGCAAATCCAAAGAAACTGAGAATTTTCAAGTGGTCTTTTAATATTTGATGCTAAAAATTCAGCTTTGAAATCACAGGAATAAATTACATTTTAAAATGTATTCAAATAGAAAACAATCATTTTAAATAGTAAAAATATTTTAAAAAATATTTGTGTGGGTATATATGGAAAAAAAATGAAATATTATTTGAAAATTCTCAGTTTTTCTGGATTTTTGTGTTCATGCAAAACATATCTTGTTCTATTCTTCTTTTAGACAACAATACTGATGTTTTAACTTCAGAAGAGTTAAAAAAAAATCAATATAACATTCTTATTTTGTGAAAAAATTGTATGCATTTGATATTTGATCATCATCAAATTACATAATATTGGGTCTTACACTCATATTATATCAACCAGTTCATCTACAGACATTCTAGATGATGTCAAAGAATTTTTTCCCCTGCAATTTTAGTGAGTTTGGAGTAAATATTCTTTAAATGAGCCAAACACAGATGAAAAGCTATCGAAGATGTTGCTGAATTTGCTTACTGTACCAATAACGGCTCTACACACTGTTTTAGAAAAGGTCTCTAATGCGAGCTTATGTTGTGTGATCTTTAATCTCTTGCTGTTTTGGGCTCATATGGCAGATGACAGCGAGCCTGGACTCAGTGGGGCGGATACAGATGAGAACGAGACGCACGCTCAGAGGTCATCTCGCCAAAATCTACGCCATGCACTGGGGCAGCGACTCCAGGTGTGTGTTTGATTGGAGGGTCCTTAACCGTCACCATTGGTTTAATATACAAAAAACGCTGCTTTAAACACTCTGGGCTGGTCTCCTTTCAACTGTGTGATTAATATTACATGAAATAACGCTCGGGACCCTGGTGTTCGTTTTCCGTGGAGCTGTAATAAGGCCTTTCCCACCATGTTGCTCAAATCCCATCTGTGTCCCGTATTAATTACATTTCGTTGATTGAAAAATAGACACGCCGCAGTGTGGATTTTTATAATTTCTATGCCTTTTTTTCAGGTTACTTGTCAGTGCCTCCCAAGATGGAAAACTGATCATATGGGATGGTTATACGACCAACAAGGTAATGAGATACTAGATATTAAATCAGGCTTAAAAAGAATAGTTCATGAATTGTTTCTTCATCAGAATTTGAGAAATGTCATTCCATCACTGTCTCACCAATGGATGTGAATGGGTGCCGTCAGAATGAGAGTCCAGACAGCTGATAAAAACAACACCGTAATCCACAAGCAATCCAAACCACTCCAGTCCATCAGTTAACACCTTGACAAGACAAAAGCTTAAAATCCATCGTTAAAATGTTTTTAACTAAAATACGAGTCCATAATCCATCTTAACGCTTCCTCCAGTGATAAAATGGTCTGGTCTGAATCAGGAGAGAAATCTGCACAGATCAATCACCGTTTACAAGCCAAAACAGCTCTAAACAAATGTGTGGTTGCATTTTAGAGACAACAGGAGATGGACTTTTTCAGTGGAGGAACATATATAAAGTCCTTATTTTTGTTTTCTTTCTGCACAAAAAGTAAACAAACCACAGATGTCACAAGAACTATTTTAATGATATCCGAAGTCGGTGCAAAACTGCAATAGACGCAAATTTGCGGCAAGCGTCATGAGTGATGCGAATTGGGCAAACACGCAATATTCACCTTAATGGCATCTTCACTTAATAAAGTCACACTTTTTTTCTTTGCGTGCAAAAGTTATACTCGTAGCTTTAGAAAATTTAAGGTTGAAGTACAGATGTCACAAGGACTATTTTAATGATGTCCTATGTTTTTGTTTTCTTTGCGCACAAAGTCAATGCAAAACCGCAAATAGATGTAAATTGGGCAATGCATTTGCCACAAACGTGATGCTCGCCTCTGTGGCGTCTTCACATAATAAAGTCGTTATTTTTGTTTTCTTTGCACACAAAAGGTATACTCGTAACTTCATAAAATTAAGAACTACAGATGTAACATTGACTATTTTAATGATGTCCAAAGTCAATGCAAAACCGCAAATAGACACGATTTTGTGGCAAGCGACGCAAATGACGCTAGTTGGACAGTGCATTTGCCGCAAACACGGTATTCACCTCCCGTCGCTTCTTGGAATATTATTTTTGTTTTCGTTGCACACAAAGTATACTCGTATATTCATAAAATTAAGATTGAACTACAGTTGTAACAAAGATTATTTTAACAATGTCCAAAGTCAGTGCAAAACTGCAAATAGATGCGACTTTGCGGCAAGCGATGCATTTGCCGCAAACTCATGATATTCGCCTCAATCGCGTCTTTACATAATGAAGTCGTTATTTTTGCTTTCTTTGCACACAAAAGGTTTACTTGTAGCTTCATAAAATTAAGGTTGAACCACAGGTGTCACGAGAACTATTTTAACGATATCTGTCCAAAGTCAATGCAAAACCGCAAATAGATGCGAATTTGCGGCAAACAACGCAAATTGGGAGATGCATTTGCCGCAAACACACGATATTCACCTCCGTCATGTCTTCACATAATAAATTAGTTATTTTTATTTTCTTGGGACTGGAGTGGTGTGGATTATTGTGAAGTTTTTATTGGCTGTTTGGACTCTCATTCTGACGGCACCCATTCACATCCATTGTTGAGACTGTGATGGAATGACACATTTTGCCAAATCTGATGGACAAACAAACTCATCTACATCTTGGATGGCCTGAAGGTGATTACATTTTTAGCAAATTCATTTTTGGATAACCTGTTCAGTTTTTGGTTACCACTTTTTACACCGTCACCCCATCTTGCTATTAGTTGTTTTCTTTAATCTTCAGTTTTAGCTTGTTTGACGGATGCTGTATGTTTTTACCTCTGTCTGGTAGATGCACGCTATTCCCCTGCGCTCCTCCTGGGTCATGACCTGTGCCTACGCCCCGTCGGGAAACTACGTGGCCTGCGGAGGCCTGGACAACATCTGCTCCACCTACAGCCTTAAAACCCGTGAGGGCAATGTCAGGGTCAACCGAGAGCTGGCTGGACACACAGGTAGAGTCACACTTATTTACTACTTCAGTAATGTTACCTAGTACTTCATTAAAAGCAGGGATTCCCAAACTTTTGTTTGTCAGCCGAATCATTGCGACCCAAAATATTTAATGAGATTAAGTTAATTTTTCAATAATATAACAACATAAAGTAAAGAAATAAATAGTGTTGTATTTGTACTGTTTTTATTGCAGTTGCTGCTGGGCAACAATTAATCACGATTAACCGCATCCAAAATTTTATGTACACAATATGCGTGTTTGTATTGTGTATATATAAATACACACACACGCATGTGTATATACTTAAGAAAAATTTTATGTTTATGTGTTAAATGTATTTAAATGCAAAGTAAATTAGTATGTCTTTTTATATGCATAATAAATATACACAATACACACACGTTATATACACAAACTTTTTTTTTTGGATGCGATTAATCATTGCCCAGCACTAATATTACTGTTGATGTTAAAAAATAATAATAATAATAATAATAATAATAATAATAATAATAATAATAATATCAACTGCCTGTAAAAAGTAGATAAAAATAGATTTTAAAAATTCTATCGATCTATGAAAATTCAGTTTTGCATCCAAAAAATAAATTACATTATAAAATATATTTAAATAGAATAGTTATTTTAACTTGTAATAATTTTTTACAATATTAAAGACTTTTCTGTATTTTTAAATAAATGCATACTTTGAAGAGGCTTTTCAAAAAAAAAAAAATGAAATTAATTATTGCAAACTTTCGACTGATAATTATTATTTTATAATTCTATATTTTATATGTAAATATATGCATTTAAATGTGACATTATGATTTAATTAATTAAATATTATTACCTTAGCTAACTCAGAAGCCTCAGTTTGGGAAACCCTGCTTTTAAACAATTCTTTCTGTATGGCGTTTCATACAAATACATAATTAATTAAATATTTTGTAATTGTAATTAATTAATTTTTTATGAATGATTTTGTAGGCTATCTGTCTTGCTGTCGTTTTCTTGATGACAATCAGATCATCACCAGCTCTGGTGACACCACATGGTGAGTTAATATTGCCTACAAAAATAATTATGAAACTAATTATTGTCTAGTATTAGTATGTCAAGGGATATGTGGTGTAATTTATTTGGCATGTACATATTTTGTTAATTTTTCCACATTTATGCATTTGACAGACACTTCTGCATTTATACTTCTGCAAACATCTGCATTGTTTTATTTTTTTTATTTTTCTATTGTGTATTTTATCATTAATTATTATTATTTTTTTAAATTTAAAGTGAGTATGCATTGCATTGCATTTAAGGTATATATTTTATTAGCTCATGCATTCCCTGGGATTCGAACCCATGACCTTGACGTTGCTATCTGCATGCTCTACTGACATTACAGGAATTATTGCAATGTTAACTGCATCACAAGTAGTGTTTCATGTTGTCTTTGAATTAAAAGGTTTTTTATTGAAATAAGTTACTCCTGTGTCTCTTTTGTTGCAGTGCATTGTGGGACATTGAGACGGGCCAGCAGACCACCAGTTTCACAGGACACACGGGCGACGTCATGAGTCTGTCGGTCAGTCCCGACTCAAAGACGTTCGTGTCGGGAGCCTGCGACGCCTCTGCCAAACTGTGGGACATCAGAGACGGGATGTGCAGGCAGTCCTTCACCGGCCATGTCTCGGATATAAATGCCGTCTGCGTAAGTATTTTGATCGACTTTTAAAATCCAGCTTGAGTTCTGGAAGCTATTTGAAATTGGCGGCTGTATTGAGTTGGGCCGTTTGCTTTCGCAGTTCTTCCCGAATGGAAATGCCTTCACGACGGGTTCAGACGACGCCACCTGCAGGCTGTTTGACCTCCGCGCGGATCAGGAGCTCATGATGTATTCTCACGACAACATCATCTGCGGTATCACCTCCGTGGCCTTCTCCAAGAGTGGACGCCTCCTGCTGGCCGGATACGACGACTTCAACTGCAACGTCTGGGACACTTTAAAAGGCGAACGTGCAGGTGAGAGCAAAATATTTTTTCACTGCCCTTCAGTGTGCTGTAAATGTAAGTGTGTTTTATGAATGTATAAAAATGTGTTTTATAGGGGGAGGGTTTTTGGATATTTTATTTTTTTTATTTTTTATTTTTTATTTTTTTCCTCCTGTATTGTTTATTTTATTTTTGATTTGTTTATATAGTTTGCTTTATTTATTAATTTTATTTTTTTTATATTGTGTGCCTTTATTTTATTTATAATTTTATTACCTTATTAGTTTTAATGATTTTTAACATTTGAGTATTTTATTTTTCTTATTTAATATTTGTATTTACTTATTTGTTTTTATATGGTTTGCCTTTAATTTTATTTATAGTTTGAATACCTTATTACTTTTTTTTTTTTTTTTTTGATTTTTAATTTTTTTATTTTAAGTATTTCTTTTTATTTTATTTAGATATTTTATATTTATGTATTTTTATATTTTCTTTCAATTATTTATAATTTGATTTTCGTATTACTTCTCTTTTTAATGATTCTTAAACATGTTTCATTTCATTTTTTTAATTTGTATTAACTGAATTTAGTTTATTTCGTATTTAATTTGTGTTTGTTTGCAAACAGTCTGTATTTATTATTTAATTAAATTTGATTTATTATTTTTTTTTTAAATATTGTTTTAATTTTATTTATAGTGTGATTACCTTATTACTTATTTTTAATGATTTTTAATTTTTTTTATTTTATTGGGTATTTTATTTATTATTCATAATTTTATTATTATTATTTTTTTTGTTTTTGTGTATTGTTTGCTTTTAATTTTATTATTTATAATTTGATTACCTTTTTTTAATGATTTTTTTTTTTAAATATTAGTTTTATTAATTAAATTGTATTATTGTTTTTGTTAATCTGTTTAGTAATTTACTTGTATTTGTTTGCATAGTTTTATTTACAATATTTTATTTTTGTTTTATTTTTTATTAATTTTATATATATTTATTTTCCTTTATTTTCATTTATTGGTATAAATTTGTGTTTGTTTGCTTATTTTTGATTATTATTATATAACTTTTTTTACTTTTTACTACTGTTGTTTATTTTATTTTATTTTTTACATTTATTTGTATTTTTGTTTTAATTTTATTTATTTATTTACTTTTTGCTTTTGCTCCGCATTATGGTAATCTATATCGGCCTCTCTCTTTCTCTAGGCGTCCTGGCCGGTCATGACAACAGGGTGAGCTGTTTAGGAGTAACTGATGACGGGATGGCTGTAGCCACGGGATCATGGGACAGTTTCCTTCGGATCTGGAACTGAGAGCGGTATTGAAATCTCCAGCTCCCATTTCCTCGTTCCCATTTCTACGTCTTTCCACAGCAGCAGTTCCTCTGTATTCCAGTTATTACACATGATTTTCAGTATGTAGTTCAATCCCGTGGAGAAGCCAATCATCACTGCCGGCCACAGGAATTATAGGAAGAGATTATTAAAGTGTCATTGTGTAATATGTAAATATACATGTATATGAATATAGATATGGTATATATGTACAGCATTATGTGTATGTATATACCATATAGTATATACATACATAGTGTTCATGTATATATTTTTCTAGTTGATCATTGGCCCATGACATTTTTATTAATCTTTCACTTTTTTGTATTTTATGTTTTCGTTTGTTGTACATAGAAAACAACGCTAAACTAGATGGAACATTGCAAGCAGTCTGTATTACAAAAAGTTTGTGAATTAACTGAGGTTTTCGTGTATTTCGTGCAGATTATCTTTGGAATTTTTTTTTTTTTTTTTAGACGCCACTAAATCAATCATCATTTATTGGTGCTTGAAGGTGTTTGGAAAGAAGGCACTGAATTTTCTCGCAGCCTTGAGATTGAATGTTTAATTCGAAGCATTTTGACGCCTTGTTTTTAGAGGTCTTGCTTTTGATTGATAACGAAATTCATAATTGATCTGCCCTTGAACTTTAGCCTTAAATACTAGTGATCACAATAAAACTAATCCAAGTAAATAAATTCTTATTCTTGGTGCTTACGAAAAAATCTGTGCATTGAATGAATTCATAACACTTGCTTTTTCTATTTTAAATCCGAAATGGCCACAATCCCTCCTCTTAAATTTAAAATGTCACAGTGTTACAAAGATGGAACTTATTGAAAACAGTATGTATACTTTTTTTGGTGTTCATTAAGAGTCATTGGATGCTGATACCATCTCCGTTTCAGCATATAAATGTTTGCAAACAGGTGGAAATGAAGAACACTACCTGGTCGGGACGATTAGTCACTCTATTTGGCTTTATTTTATTTCTGTGAATCAAAAATCAGATCAGAGCGATGAAGCCATTGACTCATTTTCACCATATTTAAGTGCCATCGGTTCTGACAGTATGCCTGCGTTTGTTGCGGTTGCCAGATTGGTGCTGGTTTGAGTTGCGTGTCAGTAACCTGCTTAACAAACCTGATTAAAACATGACATTTGTGCCATTGTTAACACCTCATATAACTGTGAAAACCATTTAAAATCTTTCTTTTACTTTACCTTTTGATATAAAAGGGAATCGGAAAGCAGCTTGAAATTATTTTGAGGTATTAAAACGTGTTTTTCTTTTCTGTAATAAGTCCTTTTACAGTATGAAGATGCTTTTTAGCACAATTTAAAAACCCTGCTCCAGAATGGAATTGATTTTAGGTTTATATGTTTGAGTTTTATGATGATTAACTGTGAAAAGGGATGTCTTTGGTAATAACGTCTCATTTGAGAGTTCAGTTTAAACAGGAATTTTGCTGGTATTACTAGTATTGGTTAGGATTCGAGTCAGATTTCTATTGTTGGTACTGTAGGGATTGCAAGATTGCCAATCAGTGATTCTTTTTGTGGTTGTTTTATTATGATCATGTTGAAGATTTGAGTGGTTGGATCTGGATTAGCTGAAATCGGCAGTTTAATTTATAGCTGCCGTATGCTGAAATGCTGACGTAGACTTTCAGAGCTTTAATGAAAAACCATGGATGGCTTTTTCAAATGTGTTTAGTGTTTTTTTTTTTTTTTTTAAAAAACCTTATTTCCAAACCACTCAAACTTGGCAACAAAAGAGCATTTTAGTATTACAGTACATGTTAGAAGTACCCCGATGTTTTAAGTATTCATAATATACTTTTGGCTCGATTTGTATGCTTCACAGTCTTTTTGGTTTTTTTTGTTTTTCTTTTGAGCCAATAAAACCAGGAGTGTGGTGCCTTGTGTACTTTCACAGTGCCATATTTTCAGATAATCATTTTTAATAACATTTTGTTTCTCAACTTTTTTGGTATTTGTAAAGTAACATGGTGATAACGCTGCCATACACTGATATTGTAACCAATAAAAAGACTTTTAACCATATCTTAACGTGTTCCGTTTGATTTGTCTCAAACTTTGTATTTAAACGTGGATGTTTTGAGCTGTATATCTAGAGAACCTTATATTACTTGATCTTGCAGATGTTCAACTAAAAACAAAAGACTGATCAAATCATTTATCAGTTATAATTGGTTTTTGCACATTGTTTTTACTTAAAAGTAAACTTTACTGTGTGAGTCAAGAAGGCGAGACGAAATGCATCCACTTCCGTCCACGACGATCCAAACCTCTTCCAGTTTTTCTTGTTTGCAAATAACCTACAGCTTAATATTATGTTGTCATTTAAGTTGGCTTGAGAAAGTCAACTTACTGATCTACTATTTAAGATTATTCTTCTTCTTCTTCTGAGCCAAATTTCGGTATCTGTCTCCTCCTAGAGCTTTCAAGCTAGAACCACCAAACTTGGTCCAGATCTTCAGACTGGTCTGACTCGGTGTGCTGTATCTTTTCTAACTGATCCGGCTTACGGTTTTCCTAAACTAGACTATCAAAAACACCAAAAATCCCATAGACTTACATTGACGGAATGTTCAAATGAGCCAACACTCCCAGAATCCCTTGAGGCTCAATCAAGCTTCACTTCTATGTGCTATTTCTAATCCATTTACACTCATTTAAGCTTCACTCTAATATTTCTAATATTTCTCATCTGTCTAGCTAAGTCATGCTAGTAATTTGCTAATCATGCTAGTAACATGCTAATCATGTTAGAAATATTCTAGCAACGTGCTAGTAACATGCTAATCATGCTAACAACATGCTAATTATGTTAGAAACATGTTAACAAAATGCTAGTAACATGCTAATCATGTTAAAAACATGCTAACAACATGCTAATCAGCTTGCAGCATGCTAGTAACTTGCTAATCATGTTAGCAACATGCTAGTAACATGCTAATCATGCTAGCAAAATGCTAGTAACATGCTAATCATGATAGAAAAATGTTAACAACGTGCTAGTAACTTGGTAATCATGCTAGCAACATGCTAGTTACATGCTAATCATACTAGAAACATGCTAACAACATGCTAGTAAACGTGCTAATCATGCTAGCAACGTGCTAGTTACATGCTAATCATATTAGAAAGATGGTAACAACATATTAGTAACTAGCTAATCATGTTAGAAACATGCTAACAACATGCTAGTAACATGCTAATCATGCTAACATCATGCTAATAACTTGTTAATCATGCCAGAAACATGTTAGCAACTTGTTAATCATGTCAGAAACATGCTAGAGACATGCTAATCATGCTAGAAACATGCTAGCAACTTTGCTAATCATGCTAGAAACATGTTAACAACAAGCTAGTAACATGTTAGCCATGTTAGAAACATGCTAGTAACATGCTTATCATGTGCGAAACATGCTATCAACAAGCTAATCAGGCTAACAACATTCTAGTAACTTGCAAATTATGATGCTAATCATGCTAACAACATTGTAATCAGCCTATAAAAATACAAGCAATAAGCTAATCATGCTAAAACATGTTAACAACATGTTAAATCATGTAAGCAATGTGTTAAATCATGCTAGCTACTTCCATACTATTACAGCTGCTTCAAACTTTCAGGCTAGGCTTTCTCAAGACAACTTAAAGTTTGTTCTCAAACTTTACTCATCTAGTTATAATGTGTTACTTTTAAAATCGACGGCATAAATCACTTATACCATATTCGCGAAAAATAACCTCAGAAATTCGCGCCACTTTCCCTCAGAATACCGGCGCGCCGGCGGGCGCTTGACAAAAAAGCGCGCCAACGCCCGCGCAAACGTCAACTGACAGACTTTTGACGGAAGGTTTATACGTGCGTAAGACTGTCCTGCGATCTTATAAAAATGAATCGAAAAACGACTAGTCTTGACAGCCACCTTAAAGAAAAGTCTTCAAACATGTGAAAGTGACACATTTTGGATTCAGAAAGGTGAGACGGTTGTTGCGTCACTCTTAATAACCTGTAGAATTTCTTTCCTGGGACTAAACATCTGAAATTTTGACAGGGTTCGTACAGATACTGTAAAATGAAATTCCAGAACTTACTTTTCAAGCACTACTTTTTTATTTTCAATGACTTCAGTCAGAGATTTACAATGTTTTCTCTTTAAAACTCTAAAAAAAGAAATAGATGAATAAAAATATACTAATAAAGCAAAACGGCAAAAATAAAGTGAAGCACATGTGAAGTATTACTACTGAAGTATTACAAAGTATAGGCCTGCTACAATTTTACTATAGTAAAACCACGGTTAATTTTCTTAAGGGATTTGTATTTGTGTGCATTTTTCAAAATCCAACTGTCAAAACTCCCAGAATCCCTTGAGACTCAGTCAAACTTCCCTTCTATGTACTGTATTTCTAATCCATTCAAACTCATTCATCTATCTGTCTATGGCTAGCAACCAGAATCATGCTAGTAACTTGCTAATCATGCTAGAAACATGCTAGCAACATGCTAACAACTTGCTAATCATGCTAGTAACTGACCATTACTTATCTATCTATCTGACAGACTGCATTCAAACTTTAAAACTTCAAAATATTTCAGACTGAAAACCATCCAAACTTACTGCATTCAAACTTTAAAACTTCAAAATATTTCAGACTGAAAACCATCCAAACTTAAAACTTTTTAAAACATTTTAAACTTCTCAAACTTTTTAAACTTTTCAAACTTTTTTAATCTTTCTGGTCTGGCTTTCTCAAGCCAACTTAAAGTTTGTCTTGACGAACTTTTTTATCTAGTTTAAACTGTTTTTTGCTAATGAATCGCTTGAACTGAATGATCGAAGTCACGAGTTTGAATCAATCGGAGCGGTTCCAGTGTAAATGACTCAATTGATTCGGTTTATCTGTTTCTCTTTTCGCGCCTTCAGCTGTGTTTACATTACATTGTACTACTACTGGCTTAGCTCACTAGTTTCACGACATTAATATAAGCGAAAAAAATGTTTTTTTAATAGGCTTCCGTAATAAATAATATTTTTTAAGGGTTTTCGAGGCCTTAAATTTCAAAAAGTCAAATTCACAAGTACTTTAAGCACCTTGTACAAACTCTGATTTTGAGTTTAACACAGTAATACAACAATTTCGTAATAGTTTATTTTATCATTTTTATTACATAGTTTTTTTTTTTACATTGGTATTCCAGGCTATGACATTTACATGTGTTTAGAAATGACACAATTCATAGAGAGAATTTCAATACTGGGTTAGATTCGTTGAAACTACTACCAAGAAACGTAGAAAATAGGCTTTGTGATCAAAAGGCAAATTTATAAAATCTGAATTCCCTGTCTGTTGACACAAACTCTGTTTCTGAAGAAAAAGGCTGTGTGGAAAAAGGCTTGGTATAAGTATAAAATAAACTCTTGTTCCTTCATTATACTGAACTGAACAGCGAAACTGACTCCTTTTCCAAATTCCAGCTTTTATTCTCATGCTTTCCTTCATGGGGCAGTTTCACAGTTCACAAAATAGTGTTTTTAAATTCAGTTCTGGTGAAACTCAATCTCTGTACAGAAAAACCTCAACCAAAATACAGCACTGAAACCAGCTTTAATTCAAGAATACAAATTTTACAGTTAACTACAAGTAACATTTTTTTTCCCTCTGCATTCCTTGCAACATCTGGCGAGTTGAGAATTCCCAAAACAGCAGGGCGTAACGGGAGGGCGTACAGTATTCATAAGTTACATCACTGTCTGGAAAGAGCCGAGCGTCCGTGTGATCGCAGAATCAAGGCTGAGGACGAAGATACTGCGAGCTGAAATCCTCCAACTGCTTCTCCAGAGCCGTGGCTTTATGTCTGGAAAATTAAACGTGTCCATTATTACAAACACCTCAACAAGATCAATATTAGAGGTGTGGAAAACTCATCTTGACAGAAATATATACTCCAGATATGGAGTCTAAATACTCCATTGCCATTATTGATGGCTCAAACACTGACCTGAGCACTTTGGATCGTTTCTGTACAGTTTCAAGCTTCTGGATCTTGTCGGTGAGCCGCTGGATGTCATTCTCCAGGTCCTTCTGAGTAATGTCTACTTGCTGGCAGAGTCGAGCAAATGTGCTGGCGATTTCCCTGACAAATAAGAACACTTTAGCATCCAGGAACTAAATTATTTTCTACTTGCATGCACAGACGTGCACTTGAACTGCAGTGAATGTCATCAATTGCAGTTCCCCATGCTGCATTTGTCTCAAAATGACTCAGATTGGGGTGTTTCTGCATTTAATTTTGGAAAACGGCTTCCCTCTGATGGTCAAATTTTAATCTTTAATATAAAAACACTTACTGCTGCACTTGGTGGCTGCAGTTTGAGCTGGTGAAACTAATGATCAGTTGAAGTTTCTCGGTGGCGTAATCCACAAATTGTTTCTTTAGGGCTCTTTCCTTGGCCTTGGTGGTCCAGGTGAGTCTTTCATACAGGTAGAGCACGCCGTACAGACTCATGGAGAGAGCGATCAGGCGCCAGCCAACTGTTCGCCACACCTAACAGAAGATATAGAGATGAACTTTAATAACAATGCGTTTATTTACAACCATGGGAAGTTAGGGTCACTTTCAGTGTCATTCGGGGAGTTTTTTGGGTGCTTTGGGATTGGAAATTGGGAATCAAATTAACCAAATTTCAGAAATTTCTTCCCTGTATAAAATTTTTGATATTTTTAATATTTAATATTTTTAAAACAAACATACACTACCAAGATTTTTAATGTTTTTTTGTTTGTTTTTAAAATAAGTCTCTTCTGCTCATCAAGCCTGCATTTATTTGATCCAAAGTACAGCGAGAACGGTAAAATTTTGAAATATTTTTACTATTTTAATATATTAAAAAAAATAATTTATTTCTGTGATCAATTTTCAGCATCATTACTTCACTCTTTAGTGTCACATGATCCTTCAGAAACTTGATAATATAATTTTTTTTTTTTTCAATATTTTTAATTTTTTTTTTTCCTGAAGAAAGACAAACATACACTACCAGTCAAAAGTTTTTTTTAAAGATTTTTTTATGTTTTTTAAAGAAATCTCTTCTGCTCATCAAGCAGTAAAAACAGTAAAATTGTGAAATATTTTTACTGTAACGGTTTTCTATTTTAATATATTTTAAAATGTAATTTATTTCTGTGATCAAACCTGAATTTTTAGCATCATTACTCCAGTCTTCAGTGTCACATGATCCTTCAGAAACTTAATAATAATAATAATAATCATATAATTATTTTTTTTCAATATTTTAAATATTTACATTTTTTCTGAAGAATAACAAACATACACTACCAGTCAAAAGTTTTTTTTTTTTTTTTTAAAGAAGTCTCTTCTGCTCATCAAGCCCGCATTTATTTGATCCAAAGTACAGCAAAAACAGTAAAATTGTAAAATATTTTTACTGTTTAAAACAACTATTTTCTATTTGAATATATTTTAAAAAATATTTTATTTCTGTGATCAAAGCTGAATTTTCAGCATCATTACTTACATTACATTAGTACAGTAAAATTTTAAAATATTTTTACTATTTAAAATAAATGTTTACTCCTTCATTAGGCTGAACCGAACAGTGAAACGGACTCCATTTCCAAATTCCAACTTTTATTCTCATGTTTTCCTTCACGGGGCAGTTTCACAAAATAGTGTTTTTAAATTCAGTTCTGGTGAAACTCAATCTCTGTACAGAAAAACCTCAACCAAAATACAGCACTGAAACAGTAAAATCTTGAAATATTTTTACTATTTAAAATAACTGTTTTCTATTTTAATATATTTAAAAAATAATAATTTATTTCTGTGATCAATCCTGAATTTTCAGCATCATTACTTCACTCTTCAGTGTCACATGATCCTTCAGAAACTTGATAATAATATAATTTTTTATATAATATAATTAATAATATAATTTTTAATTTTTTTTTCTGAAGAAAGACAAACATACACTGCCAGTCAAAAGGTTTTTTTTTTAAGATTTTTTTAAGTTTTTTAAAGAAATCTCTTCTGCTCATCAAACCTGTGTTCATTTGAACCAAAGTGCGGCAAAAACAGTAAAACTTTGAAATATTTTTACCATTTAAAATAACTGTTTTCTATTTGAATGTATTTTAAAATGTAATTTATTTCTGTGATCAAAGCTGAATTTTCAGCATCATTACTCCAGTCACATGATCCTTCAGAAATCATTCTAATATGCTGATTTGCTGCTCAAGAAACATTTTTGATTATTAGCAAGATCCAAAAGTCAGCATTTATTTGAAATAAAAACCTTTTGTAACATTATACACTATACCATTCAAAAGCTTGGAGTTAGTATAAATTTTATTTTATTTCTTGGAGAAAGAAATGATAGAAATTTTATTTAGCAAGGATGCTTAAATTGATCAAAAGTGATGATAAAGACATTTATAATGTTACAAAAGATTTCTATTTTAGATAAAAGCTGTTCTTCCGAACTTTAAAAGCTCTTTAAAAGTTCATCCGAACAGCTACTCAGCTGTTTACAACATCATAAATGTTTTTAAACAGCAAATCAGCATATTAGAATGATTTCCGAAGGATCATGTGACTGGAGTAATGATGCTAAAAATTCAGCTTTGAAATCACAAGAATAAATTACATTTTAAAATATATTCAAATAGAAAACAGTTATTTTAAATAGTAAAAAAAATTCAAAATTTTTTGCTGTACTTTGGATGAAATAAATGCACCTCTTTAAAAAACATTAACATTTTACTGTTCAAAAACTTTTGACTGGCAGTGTGGACACCCAAAATATTCAGTGTCGTTGATGAATATTTTACTGACTAATCCACTATTTTCTAAAGGGAGTCAAAAGTAGATTTGGAGCCAAATTACATGAGGTGGTCATTTTATTTTTACACAGATATGTTTACATGATATGCCAATGCTTACTTATCAAAAATTGGGAAAAAGCACTTTTTTGTGTTCTTTTCCCCAAAGTTTGCATGGCTGTAACTCAAAAAGTATTAAATATAACTCAATATCCCTTAAGATTTTGGTTCTACAAATCCTAATTTTAAACGCTCTATATGGTTCAATTGAGTTTTATGTTATTTATTTATTAATTTATTATATTTTAACTTATTTTTTATTATTAGTATTATTGTTGTTGTTGTTGTTATAGTTAATTTTAATTAAAGTTTTAGATATTTAAATTGTAAATTTTTTTTTTTATTTTAATTTATTATTATTTCAATTTTTAAGTAATTTAACATTTCTATTTTTTCTCAAACATTTTTCTTTTAAGTTTTTGCTCTAATATTTATATCTTTCTTTGCAGAAAAAAATTGAAAAGTGCTTTTTTCCATTTTTGAGCCATCACCATTGGCATATAATGAAACAAAGATTGCTAAGGTTTTGGCTTTCGTCTTCATTTATGGATTTCTTTTAACCAGGTGCCAGTGTATTGCTACACTATTGACAATAAACACTGGACCATCACACTAGGAATGGTCACTCACATGATTTCATCTCATTGCAGCTTATTCTGGCCAAGAACCGCCCAGTTAGACAGGAAGTGGACATCTGCCTGTCATCTAACGAGAAATTGAGGAAGCATAGAGATAATTCTCACCACTCCTCCGACGATGATCACGCTCATAGACGTGCGGGAGGTGACCGAGGCCAGGTTGTTCACCATGGACATCATGAGTTCTTCCTGTGTCAGCGATTGCTGATTCTGACCTTGAGTTCTGGGGACCTGAGACTGAACCACCGCTGGGGCCGAAGGGGTGGTCGGTGCCGTCAGCTGAGTAAAAAACAATAGACCATTAAAAACATCCATTCAGACCAAAACATGGAGGCTGAAGGTATTCAAGTGGAAACTACCGGGAGGGTCTGATCCACCAGCATCAAGGCACGTTTGGCGTTGACGGGGCCTAGGAATCGGTGGACCAGCGCGGTCCAGCCTAAAGAGAACTGGAACTCGATGTTCTCCTGGAAATCTGAGCAGAGGGTGGCACAATTCAGGTCGTAGCTGAGCTCAAACTTCCTGCTGGGAATGAGCATGTGCAGCTGGCTCTGGGCAGAAGAGGGCAGCAGAGGCTTCAGACAATCTGGAAAGAAAATAGACAGGTAATTACTAAACACACTCATTTATCACTGCATATACTCTCCATACTGTGGGTTTTATGATTTAGCGCTGCTCAAATGAGTATTCCAGACACCTGATAACATAGTTGTGTTTGTACGAATTACATAAACAACACTTCACCCGTTATCAGAGATTGTCTATTAATAGGATTGTCACCTACTGGTGTTTATATATCAAATGCAAGTCAATGTTTCTGTCCAGGACACTGCTGTTCTTACATACCCATCATGTCTTGCTGAGACGACTGAACGGAGGCGTTTACTGCATCTGAACAGCGGAAGGCCAGATTCTTGCCCATGCCCTTCTCGATGTGGTTGAGAAGATCCTGCAGAAGACAAACAGGTCAGATCGGGTACTAAATAAGATCATTTCTAAAAGTATAAAAATAAACTAAACTAATAATAATAATAATAATAATAATAATAATATATGAAAAAAAAAACAAACAAAAAAAAACATTTCATGCATATATAAAAGACCAGGTACTAAAAGATTTCTGAAGCAAATTAATTAATTAATAATAAAAAAAAATAATATATACGTATATTTTAAATACATATAATTTAAAAATATATATTTTAATAATATACATATTTAATATATACATATTAGAAAATGCTATGTATGTATGTAGATACACACACAGACAGAAGCATGGGTACTAAAAAAAATAAATAAAATCAATTTTTTCAAAATTGTGTATATTTTTTGTAATACTTTAAATGTACATTAATAATATAAATTATTGTTTATTTTTTTAAACATTTTACTTTTAATATACAGCTATGTAAATAACTTTGGAATAATAACATTTTACTTTTCATACTCATGAAAGACAGGTAGTGAAGTATAAAGTATAAAAATAATAATTATTATATAATTATTATATAATATTTAATATATACATATTAAATTCATTCAAAATAAAATTCATATTAGATATTAGAATATTACATATTAGGAAAAAAAAAATAACATTTTGTTTTAAATATATATTAATAATATAAATTATTGTTATATTTCTTTTTTTAACATTTGACTTTTAATATACAGCTATGTAAAGGATTTTGGACCAAAAACATTTCACATTTCATACATACATAAAAGACCAGGTACAGAATGAGATTTCTGAAGTAAATAATAAATAAATAAATAAATAAATACAAGTAAAATAATAATAATATATACAAATATTTAAGTATAATTAAAAATATATTTTAACAATATAAATGATATATTTAATATATACATATTAGAAAATTCTATGTTTGTATGTAAAATTTGTATATTGATGTTTAATATACAGCTGTATAAGGGATTTTGGACTAATAACATTTCATGTTTCATACACACACAAAAAAAAAAAACAGGTACTGAATGAGATTTCTGAAGCAAATAATAAATTAATTTATGAATTAAAAAAAAAATTATATATATATATATATATATATATATATATATATATATATATATATATATATATATATATATATATATATAATTTTTACTAATACTTTAATAATATACATATTATAATATAATATACATATTAGAAAATTCTATGCATGTATGTATGTACACACACACACTCAGAAGCCAGGGTACAAATAAATAAATAATGAAATTTTTTTTTCAAATGTATGTCTATTTAAAAAAAAAAAAACAAACAAACAAACAAATAAAATAAATAAATATATAAATATAAATATAAATATAAATATATATATATATATATATATATATATATATATATATAATATATAAAATATTGTTATATTTCTTTAAAAATATATAATTAAATACCACTGAAGCAAATACAAACACAGATATTTTTACAGTATAATTTAAACAATTATTTTAGTAATATAAATGATTTTAGTAATATAAATTATATATATATATATATATAGCCCTGTTCATCTATTTAATTGAGTCAGATCTATTGTGACACTCACAGATTTGTAGATTTTGAGCACATGAGGTGACGGATGAAAATCTGCACGAAACTCGTCTATGAGCACAGACAGACGGCAGATCTCTTCCTCCATTGCGATCGACACCTAAAACACAAAAACTCTAGTCAATCCTTCACATAACATTAAATCTGCTCTGAAATGACATAAATATCAGTTATAAGTCTTAGTAAAATGAGACTAAAATGATCCAGTCATTGGATTCCTCAGCTTTACCTTGTCTTTCACCTCCTCTGTGATGGCCTCGATTTTCTTCTTGATGTCCTGGGTGAGCAAATTGAGCTGATTGCGAACGAAATCCAGTCGGTCAATCAGATAATCTCTTTCCTCCAGAGAAACCACCCTGAGATCAGACATAAACATGTTATTATGTGAGCAGTGATCATATGGGAAGCCAATTAACTTATTTAATACTCATAAATGAACTTATAATATCTGTTAAGTCTTTCTGGATTCATCTCAAAGACGAACTAATTCGGCTCTGTTAGTGTTAGTGCAGACACAGGACGTTCTGCTACAATATTCCCAAAGTAAAGAGAAACAGACGCACCTCTTGTCGGCGGCGGCGATGTTGATTTGATCCATGATGTCTTTGACGGTTTCTGTGATCTGCTTTGCTCTGATTGTGTGCTGCTCAAACTTTGTTTTCACTGCTGAATGCGAGATACACTCCTGCGAGGTCATGCAACACACACACACGCTACTGTAAAAGGAGCCGTCATGGCCGACTCGAAAGGGTTAAAGGTTCGAACCTGCTGCAGCCGTCAAACTAAAATACAAATTAAGAGCAAAAACTGCAGCAGATCTAAACCTTAAACGTCAGCGGCTCTGCAGTTCATCTCACAGTAGCATGAAAACATAATATAAAAGCAAAATCATATCAATAAAACAATGCAATGAACACAAAAGGTGAACAGGATAACCATAGTTTTTCCAAAGAAATGAGGTCAAAAAGTCTCAGAGAACCACTTTTTTCAAATTTAATAATTTTTTTTAGTATTTAGTTGGTTTAAATTAAATATTTAGTTGTCAGAATTAAAA